>NC_090382.1:39128809-39431830 GCF_036365525.1 Heterodontus francisci
CAACCTTTTCCTGGTTTAGCCGTAACAGGGTTTAATTTTTAAAACACTGTGTTTTCAGCTTCCCCTCAGTGAGTCCTTACTCTCTAATTGTGATTGCAAAGAAATCAACCAGATAGGTTTTCTCAGGTTTAAACAAGAAAGGTGTAAGTTTATTAACCTTAAAACTCTAATTCAATTAAAACTACTAAAGATATGCGACGTGACCACACTAGCATGCATATGCAATAAACACACACGCAAATAGAGACAGGAAAGGAGAAAGAATCAAAGGAGAAATATTTGAAGCAGTAGATGAAATTTAGTTACTGGTTCTGGATTGAATGTAAAGTCTTTGATTGAAGTTAAGTCTTGCAGTTCTCATTGGGGCCCAGTGCACACTTTCAAACTTGTTTCACTGGTCTTCTGGCTTGAAGCTTAAGTTACTTCCATGGGTCCCTGGAATTTTGCATGTGTGAGAGAGACACAGATGCTCTCTTCTTGACATTCACTTGCTGTCTCTTCCCAAAATGTTCTGTGTCGGGCACAATTCAAAAAACCCCCAGGTTGGCCAACAGGTTAGTCATGTGACTAGCTCCTTGTTTAGAGCAGCCTTGTCTGTGAGATTTGTGGATTCCTTCAAGCTTAGCAGTGGGGGGGGGGGGGGTGGGGGGGTAATGCTGGCTCTTACACATTCAATGTCTCTTGATCATCACTATGGATAAAATCCATCTGTCTAATTGAATCCGGGAGTACTCCCATTGTCTTCTTCATACAACTGTCTTTTAGAATGCAAATGTGCAGCCATGTTTTCAGCCACTGTTGTGGTCTTTTTAAACAAGTTATTTCAAGTCCAGTAACGGTTCAAAAATAATGCTCCATATGATGAAATTAATATGTCTCATTTTGGCAGGTATGGCTTTGGTCCCAAGTGGAGTTTTTAAAATTAGCTGTCTCTTAATATAAATTAAATGAGAAAGTCTTTGCAGGTTACATTCCTGATGGATGAGGTCTTCCAATGTATCAGCTCCAGGACGTCCCTACAGGAGTTCCTCAGGGTAGTGTCCTAGGCCAAACCATCTTCAGCTGCTTCATCAATGACCTTCCTTCAATCAAAAGGTCAGAAATGGGGATGTTTGCGGATGATTGCACAATGTTCAGCACCATTCTTGACTCCTCAGATACTGAAGCAGTCCATGTAGAAATGAAGCAAGACCTGGACAATATCCAGGCTTGGGCTGATAAGTGGCAAGTAACATTTAAGCCACACAGGTGCCAGTCAATGACCATCTCCAACAAGAGAGAATCTAACCATCTCTCCTTGACATTCAATGGCATTGCGATCACTGAATCCCCCACTATCAACATCCTGAGGGTTACCATTGATCAGAAACTGAATTGGAGTAGCCATATAAATACCATGGCTACAAGAGCAGGTCAGAGGCTAGGAATCCCGTGTCGAGTAACTCATCTCCTGACTCCCCAAAGCCTGTCCACCATCTACAAGGCACATGTCAGGTGTGTGATGGAATACTCTCCGCTTGCCTGAATGGGTGAGGCTCTAACAGCACTCAAGAAGCAGTCCACTTGATTGGCACTCCATCCACTATCATTCACTCCTTCCACAACTGACACAGAGTGGCAGCCGTGTGTACCATCTACAGGATGCACTGCAGCAACTCACCAAGGCTCCTTGGACAGCTCCTTCCAAACCCGCGACTTCCACCACCTAGAAGGACAAGGGCAGCAAATACATGGGAACACCACCACCTGCAAGTTCCCCTCCAAGCCACACACCATCCTTACTTGGAATTTTATCGCCGTTCCTTCACTATCACTGGGTCAAAATCATGCAACTCCCTTCCTAACAGCACTGTGTGTGTACCCGGTGGCCTGACCAACACTTATCCCTTAAACCCCTTCACTATAAGAGTTTAATTGGTCATATATCTCATTGTTACCTGTTGAATCTACCTTTATGCAGATTTGCTGCCACATTCCCTACGACAGTGGTGACAGTTCAAAAGTAATTAATTGACAATAAAGTGTTTTGGAACATCTTGAAGTCATGAAAGGTTGTATAAAAATGCAAATTCTATATTTTCCTTCTTTTAAAAGCTAAGCATTTAGAGGAAAACAGTAAGGAAAATGTGCTATGGTAGAAATAGGAAAGAGGTAGGTTGCAGGTATGCATGTTCCCTTACTGGAGAGTGGAGTGTGTGATTAGGCAATGTTGAGAGGATGGTCCCCTTCACCGTCAGGTCAGACTACCTGAAGGTGCTGGGGATATGGTTCGGAAGGGCCGGGGCGTGCACCAAAACCTGGGAGGAGCGAGTAGCCAAGGTACGAGAAAAGTTGGGCATGTGGGGGCAGTGATCTCTCTCCATTGTGGGTAAGAACCTGGTCATCAGGTGCGAGGCGCTCATGTTGTTGCTGTACGTGGCGCAGGTCTGGCCCATACCCCACTCCTGCGCTGTGGCGATCACCCGAGCCATTTTCCGCTTCATCTGGGGAACTAAAATGGACTGGGTCCGGAGGGACACGATGTTCAAATCTCTGGACAAGGGCGGGAAAAATGGACCCAACGTGGCCCTCATCCTGATGACCACCTTCGTGTGCGGCTGCATCAAGCTGTGTGTAGACCTCCAGTACGCAGACTCCAAGTGTTACTATGTGCTGAGGTTCTATCTGTCCCCGGTGTTGCGAAGGATGGGCCTGGTCACATTGCCGCGGAACGCTTCATGCAGTTGGACCGTGCCATACCACTTATCCTTCGTGGAGCAGTTTCTGCGGGAAAACACCTTTGACCACCAATCCATCAGGCGGTGGTCTGCACGGAATGTCCTCAAGGCCCTACGGGAAAAGGAGACGGTGAATCCTGTCGGATGGTTCCCCGAGCAGACCGCCAAAGTCATTTGGCGGAATGCCTCATCACCAGAACTTTCAAACAAGCACCAAGATGTAGCTTGGCTGGTGGTGAGAAGGGCCCTCCCCGTCAGATCCTTCATGTACACCCGAAGTCTCACCCCCTCCACACAATGCCCCCGCGGTGGCTGTGGTGGGGAAGAGACGGTTACCCACCTACTCCTGGAAGGTGTCTTTGCAAAGCAGGTGTGGAAAGAGATGCAGTGGTTTTTGTCGAGGGTCATCCCAAGCAGCTCTGTAACACAGGAGTCTGTGCTCTACGGGCTGTTCCCAGGGACGCACACCGAGACAAACATCAACTGCTGCTGAAGGACTATCAATTCAGTGAAAGACGCCCTTTGGTCTGCCCGAAACTTGCTGGTCTTTCAGCGCAAAGAGTTGGTCACGACCGAATGTTGCAGACTGGCACATTCCAAGGTCCGGGACTATGTGCTGAGGGATGCACTAAAGCTTGGGGCAGCTGCAGCAAAGGCTCAATGGGGAAAGACCACAGTGTAAGGTCCCCCCACCAAGCTGAACTGAGGGGCTGGATCCATGGGAAACCCCTCGAACTGTATCGGGAAAATTTTGTGTGCTGTAAATGTTAAAATGCATATGGCATGACAATGAAATGGAAGGGTTGTGAGGCAACTCATGATTGTATAGAAGGAAAACAAGAAATGCTGGAATCACTCAGCAGGTCTGGCAGCATCTGTGGAAAGAGAAGCAGAGTTAACGTTTCGGGTCAGTGACCCTTCTTCGGAACTGACAAATATTAGAAAAGTCACAGATTATAAGCAAGTGAGGTGGGGGTGGGGCAAGAGATAACAAAGGAGAAGGTGCAGATTGGACCAGGCCACATAGCTGACCAAAAGGTCACGGAGCCAAGGCAAACAATATGTTAATGGTGTGTTGAAAGACAAAGCATTAGTACAGATTAGGTGTGAATGCACTGAATATTGAATACACTTGCTGTTCAATATTCAGTGTATTCACACCTAATCTGTACTCATGCTTTGTCTTTCAACACACCATTAACATATTGTTTGCCTTGGCTCCGTGACCTTTTGTTCAGCTATGTGGCCTGGTCCAATCTGCACCTTCTCCTTTGTTATCTCTTGTCCCACCCCCACCTCACTTGCTTATAATCTGTGACTTTTCTAATATTTGTCAGTTCCGAAGAAGGGTCACTGACCCGAAACGTTAACTCTGCTTCTCTTTCCACAGATGCTGCCAGACCTGCTGAGTGATTCCAGCATTTCTTGTTTTCGTTTCAGATTTCCAGCATCCGCAGTATTTTGCTTTTATTGTATAGAAGGAAACTGATCACCTTTGCACTGTTTGTATTTTTTGACTTGATGCTGTTTTAAACTGTTTGGGAATGTAATTTTTACAGATTTTTATGAATAAAGTATATTTTGGAAATAAAAAAAAATGTTGAGAGGATGGTCCTGGGGTGTGAAAATCTTGAGAAGGTGATGATAGCATGTTGCAGGAGCAGAAGGCTGTTAAAATCTGTAAGCATTGTGGAAGGGAGATCACTCGCAAAGAGTCCAAGGTGTAAGAATGGTTGCAGCATGGTAGTAGAGTGATGGATGTTCTGGTTGTGGCAGCGCTGGGACAGTGGTTTTGGGTTGCAAAGTTGACAGTAGGTTAGTAACATAAGGGAAGTTGGGGGGTGGGATCAACAGACATAAAGGTTGTAGGATATGGGAGAACTGGAATTCTCAATGGAGTTTCCAATGAGGGAAAAGAATGGGTGCTACTTTTAAAACCTAACCTGCTGGGTGTCACTGCTCCCATCCTGCCACCACACACCAAGCACTCATTTTTTTCCCTCATTGGAAACTCCATTGAGAATTCCAGTTCTCCCATATCCAACAACCGCTATGGCTATTGCGCCCAATCACCAACTTCCCTTACGATACCAAAACACTCTCAACTTTGCATGCATGCATACACAAAATTTTCAGTTATTATTGGCAGGTCTTCCAGTGATGTTGCTCTCAGTAAATCAGAGAATATGCTTTTTTATAACAGTGGACAGTTACTCTGTCCAGCACAGTTGGGATTTTATCAGGACCACTAATTTACAGTGATTGTGTAAGTGTAATGGGAAAAGTGTGGCAAGGAAAGTGTTCCAAAAATTGTATATTATAGATCAATATATATAGAAAAAGACATTTTAAAAATGTAGCTCAGTATTAAGGCATGTTGTTATGTAATATACAGGATTTTTACCCTTCATTTCACTTCAGATAGTTCAGACATTCAATCAGAAGTCAATATGATTTAACTTTTGCAACCAGTTTCATATGATATGAATCTGTCCCGTATTCATTAAATGAAGATTCAAAGAGTAGTGTGAGGCACTTTATGCTGAATAGAAAAGACTTGCAGTTATGTAACACTTTACCAGTTCGCTCAGAGAGGTCTCAAAGCATTTCATGTAAGTTAAGTTAATATTATGTATGTGAATGTAGCAGCTATTTTCACATGCAAACAGCAAAGAGGTGAATGACCAGTTAATCTGTACAGTAATACGAGCCAAGAAAGCGCTAATGAATGGCCTCATATATTGTGGCAGTAAAGAATTCAAAATTGAGGCAGTGACCAAATAGGAAATGTATGTTTTACAGAATCAAAACCATTCATATTTGTGAAACAGCTTACCAAATACAAAAATGCATTCTTTGGAACAAAATGCTGCTTTTCAACCCACCTGTACCAGGCCTGCGATGTTTAAGAATGTTAATAACAGTTCAAAATATATTGAAATCCATAGGATTAGCAAAAAAAGTTGATGCCCTGAAATAGAGGGCCCAGCAGGACATGGAACACAATAAACATTTCCACAAGCAAACAATTTAATGGCGAAACATTTCAAACGACTCCATGGAAGAAAGTCTATTATCACAATTGCCAGGTAAGTGGAAAATATACCATCTATTTAAAAAATCGCTGCATGTGCAAAATTAATTTCTGAGCATTGTTCATTGTGTATGATGTAGCTGGCTTGTTGATGGGACCTTGTAATATCACCAAAAGATTTAGATAGAGTCCTCAGTAAATATCCTTCAGTTGTTGAGATTCATGAAGATTTGTCACGTATCACCTGTCACCAGAGCCATCTCTGGGGTTTGATGAATGTGGAAGTATCACGATCATCATCAGACGAGGATACACCCGCCAATCATACAGATATTAGCCCTCCTATACCCCAGCAACAAGCCTAGACACTGGCAGTGGATGGATTTCACTTGCTTAAGTGGACCGTCAGTATTATCCACCACAATATGTAAACTAGGAGAACATGAATTCAGACATAAATAGTCAAATTACCTAAAGTAATGCAATTAGTCCAGCCTCAGTTGAGATAATGGATTAATTTTGTAGTCAGTCATGTAACCACACTGGTGTGAAACCAGAAATTATTCATGTTTCCCTATGATCTTGCCATTGAAGGCCTTTCCACAATGATGCAGGAAACAGCCACTTCTGTGGTTGAAATAAAAGCAAAATGCTGCAGGTGCTGGAAATCTGGGATAAAAACAGAACGCGCTGGAAACCATCAGTAGGTCTGGCAGCATCTGTGGAAAGAGAGACAGTTAACATTTCAAGTCTGTGACCTTTCATCAGAACTGGAAAAGGTTTGAAATGTTCCTGTTCCTACCCAACTGAACTTATTTCTTCCTATCTAGACTCTTTATTTTTCTCCCCGGTCCAGTCTCTTCCCACCTATATCTTCTTATGCCCTATGTCATTTCGACCATTGCCAGTTTCCTGGCCCTAACCGCTTCCTCTTCACTATGGATGTCCAATCTCTCTGTACCTTCATCCCCCACCAGAATGGTCTGAGGGCTCTCCACTTCTTCCTTGAATAGAAGCCCAACCAATCCCCATCCACCACCACCCTCCTCCGCCTGGCTGAACATGTTCTTATATTGGACAAATTCTCCTTCAACTCCACTCACTTCCACATAAGAGGTTAATGTGCAAAATTAAAGCACATGTGATTGGGGGTAATATACTGGCATGGATTGAGAATTGTTTGACAGACAGGAAACAGAGAGTAGGAATAAACGGGTCTTTTTCCAGGTGGCAGGCAGTGACGAGTGGGATACCGCAGGGATCAGTGCTTGGGCCCCAGCTGTTCACAATATATAGAATGACTTGGGTGAGGGAACGAAATGTAACATTTCCAAGTTTGCAGATGACACAAAACTGGGGGGGAAAGTGAGCTTTGAGGAGAATGCAAAGAGGCTCCAATTTGATTTGGACAAGTTGGGTGAGTGGGCAAATGCATGGCGGTTGCAGTATAACATGGATAAATGTGAGGTTATCCACTTTGGTTGCAAAAACAGAAAGGCAGATTATTATCTGAATGGTGATAGATTGGGAAAGGTGGAGGTGCAACAAGACCTGGGTGTCCTTGTACACCAGTCACTGAAAGCAAGCATTCAGGTTCAAGAAGCAATTAGGAAGGTGAATGGTATGTTGGCCTTCATTGCAAGAGGATTTGAGTACAGGAGCAAGGATGTCTTACTGCAATTATGCAGGGCCTTGGTGAGACCCAATCAGGAGTATATTGTGTGCAGTTTTTTGTCTCCTTATCTGAGAAACGATGTTCTTGCCATGGAGGGAGTGCAGCGAAGGTTTACTAGGCTGATTCCTGGGAAGGCAGGATTGAGGTATGAGGAGCGATTAGGTCGACTAGGCCTATATTCACGAGAGTTTAGAAGAATGAGAGAGGATCTCATAGAAACCTATAAAATTCTAATAGGACTAGAAAGGCAAGATGCACGGAGGATGTTCCCGATGGCTGGGGCCTCCAGAACCAGGGGTCACAGTCTCAGGATAGGGGGTATGCCATTTAGAACTGAGATGAGGAGAATTTTCTTCACTCAGAGGGTGGTGAACCTATGGAATTCTCTACTGCAGAAGGCAGTGGACGCCAAATCATTAAATATATTCAAGAAGGAGATAGATATATATATATATATATAGGGCAGCACAGTGGCGCAGTGGTTAGCACCGCAGCCTCACAGCTCCAGAGACCCGGGTTCGATTCTGGGTACTGCCTGTGTGGAGTTTGCAAGTTCTCCCTGTGTCTGCGTGGGTTTCCTCCGGGTGCTCCGGTTTCCTCCCACAAGCCAAAAGACTTGCAGGTTGGTAGGTAAATTGGCCATTATAAATTGTCACTAGTAAAGGTAGGTGGTAGGGAAATATAGGGACAGGTGGGGATGTTTGGTAGGAATGTGGGATTGGTGTAGGATTAGTATAAATGGGTGGTTAATGGTCGGCACAGACTCGGTGGGCCGAAGGGCCTGTTTCAGTGCTGTATCTCTAATCTAATCTAAATATATTTCTTAATGCCAAAGGGATATGGGGAAAAAGCGGGAACAGGGTACTGAATTAGATGATCAGTTATGATCTTTTTTGAATGGCGGAGCAGGCCCAAAGGGCCAAATGGCCTACTCCTGCTCCTAGTTTCTATGTTTTCTTCAAATAAAAGGTGTTGCTATGGGTACCCACATGGGTCCTAGTTATGCCTGTCTTTTTGTCAAACATTCCTTGTTCCAGTCCTACTCAGGCCCTCTCCCTCACACCTGTTTTCCAGTACATTGATGACTCCTTCCTGCTCTCGCCCTGAACTGGAAAAATTCATTAACTTTGCTTCCAATTTCACCTTTCTCTTACCTTTACATGGTATATCTTCAACACTTCCCTTCTGTTCCTCGACTTCTCTGTCTCCATGTCTGGGGATAGGCTGTCTACTAATATTCATTATAAGTACACCGACTCCCATGGCTACTTTGATTACACTTCCTCACACCCTGTTTCCTGTAAGGACTCCATCCCATTCTCCCAGTTTCTCCGTCTACGACGCATCCGTTCTGATGATGCAACCTTCCACAACAGCGCTTCTGACATGCCTTCCTTTTCCCTCAACTAAGGATTCTCCCCCACTCAGATTGACAGGCCCCTCAACTGTGTCCGATCTATTTTCCACAATTCTGCCCTCACCCCTTCCCCTCCCTTCCAGATCCGCAACAGGGTTCCCCTTGTCCTCACTTTCCACCCCACCTGCCTTCACATCCAAAGGATCATCCTCCGCCATTTCTGCCACCTCCAGCATGATGCCATTCCCAAACACATCTTTTCTTCCCCCCACTGTAAGCATTCTGAAGGGATCGTTCCCTCCATGGCACCCTGGTCTACTTCTCCATCACCCCTGGCACCTTGTCCCCTTCCCACAGCACCTTTCTATGAAATCGCAGGAGGTGTAATACCTGCCCTTTTACTTCCTCTCTCTCCACCATCCATGGCTCCAAACAGTGCTTCCAGGTGAAACAATGATATACTTGTACTTCCTTCAATTTAGTATACTGTATTCGCTGCTCATAATGTGGTCGCTTCTACACTGGGGAGACCAAACGCAGATTGGGTGACCGCACCTCCACTCAATCCGAAAGCATGACCCCAAGCTTCCGGTTGCTTGCCATTTCAACACCCACCCCTGCTCTCATGCACACATTTCTGTCCTTGGCCTGCTGCAGTGTTCCAGTGAACATCAAAGCAAACTCGAGGAGCAGCACCTGATCTTTTGATTAGGCACTCTACAGGCTTGCGCACTCAAACTTGAGTTCAACAATTTCAGAGTATGACTGGCCTTTTTTTTATATTTTTCTAATTTTTATTATTTTATTTTTTTACCATTTGCCTGTTTTTTCATGTGGACAGAGCTGTTCATTATTCAGCCATTAACACTCTCTCTGAACTAATGCTTTGTCTTTTAACACAAGCCTTCACACACTCTTTGCCTTTGTCTCATGACAGCTTTGTTATTTAATCTCTCCTGACCTCTGTCCAATCTCATAAATTCCCTTTTGTTCTCTTCCCCACCAAACCTTACCCCCCCCCCCCCTTTACTTGCTTAAAACCTAATTCTTTTCTAGTCTTTGCCAGTTCTGATGAAAGTTCTCAGACCCGAAACGTTAACTCTGCTTCTCTCTCCACAGATACACAGCCTGACCTGCTGAGTATTTCCAGAACTTTCTGTTTTTCTTCCAGATTTCCAGCATCTGCAGTATTTTGGCTTTATTAAGGTTAGAAATGTAATAATTTCATTTTCGAGTAAATGAAAAGGGGGCGGGGGGATGAAGAAAAAAAAGGTGTGTGATAGGGCAGAGGACAGGAGAGATTAAATGACAAAGATGTCACAGAACAAAGGCAAAGGGAGTGCTAATAGTTGTATTAAAAGACAAAGCATTAGTCCAGAGAGAGTGTTAATGGCTGAATAATGAACAGCTCTGCCCAATGGTTAAAAAATAAAATGTCCTGCAGAATTTAACTGTAGGGCTCCTTTAAATTTTTATCAATGGGGTTCCCACCCACGGGCAGCCTGATTGAGAGGCTGGAGGACTTCTGGGCAGGAAGCCTGCTTCACAGAGCTAAAGCCTACAAGAGCAGGGGGGAGTGAGTGAGATTATGGGTAGGGAGACCTTCCAGATCATGTGGTGGGGGAAGGGGTTTCTGGATGGTGGATGGGATCCGATGTTAGTTGGGAGTGTGCAAGGTGGAGGGGGATGCAGATAGTGACGGAGCACAAACAGATCAGGGCAGAGAGTTTACTGGAGAGATTGTTGTGCCTGGAGGAAACACTGATGCTGCTTCCGACCCACAAGAAGTGCTGAAAAGGCACTAACCTCAGGGATTCAGGCCTGCTTGCTTCCTTTAAGCTGTTGGGTTTCCTATGGTATGGGAAAACCAACTGCCTGTGGTTTAAAATAGAATGACTGCCAAATGAAGCCAGACTCATTATAATATTTAAATGAACAACCTACATCCCATGAATGGAATGCTTGCTTGCCTCTCATCCCACCTCCATTAAAGCAGGAAGTGTGGGGGCTTGGTTCCTGTTCCAGATTTTTTGCATTTTAACTTCTGACATGACCAACATCCCCTCTAATTTTTCTTTGTCGTGCGTGACCTATTCATTGAAATATGGGTAACATTAAATTATTTTGCCTGGCCACACATGAACAGTATCTTGACGGATGACTTGTGCATGGTCTGTACAGTTATGGCCAAGCAGCTTAGAGGGAACATTAAATAAGTTCCTAAGACACCCATTTTTATGAGTTAAGTTTCAGTCCACTAATGCAGTGATATTACAGCATTCCCCTCACTCTTTATCTTTTGCACATTTACCTTAACTATTGAAGATACTATGGCACTGCAGATTTATCAACTATTAATTTGTAATTAGTACCAAAGGGTCTGGTGCAATAGTTACAATTATTTGTATATTGGTTTTCAACCAAGGTTAACATTTCATTTACTTGCACTAGTCCTCCCTCTGGTCAAGTATGCTTATCTCTTCAGTGGACACTTTTCCCTTCCTGCCACTTTTCCAGTCTCATTTCATAATTTGAGTACCCTTCATCATTCTGGCTGTTGACCTTCCCAAAAGTTTCTGGAATGTTCAGTTACATGCAGTGTTATTTTTTTGTTGAGTCCCTGATGGCCCCAACAGAAAAGAGCACCACATGTAACTGGTACAAGTCAAAACATCCTTCTTTGGAGATGTCTTGACATGCACCAGTTACAACAAAGAAGCAATTTCCTCCTCACACATGTTTCATTTGCAATCATATTCAATATATCAAATCATAGTATTATTCAATAAAAAGAGGGCTGGTTATAAGTATTGCTCTATAAAACAGTGGTGGTGAGAAAATCACCAGTGAAGCTATATGATGCCTCTACATTGGTCAGAGAAGGCTACTGGCAGGAAGCAATTTTCCCTTCCTAACCCAGATATACTGAGGCCAATCGTAATACCCCCAGTACTGGCTCAGCAAAAAACAACTAAATCAATAGTGGCTGTGAGTGAAAGTGGGACTTTTCTGGTCTGTATATATGAGTTACTCACTTTCCAAGCCAGTTAAGTTTGTCATATTCAGGTTTGACTGCATGTAGAAACTTTGTTGAAGCAGATGTGAAGAATTGTTTTAACTCATCTGCTTTTTCCTGATTTGCAATAATGCTTCCATTCAAGTTGTCATTTCAAAGGATTACCACATCTATGTCACTTAATCTACTTTGCGCAGAGCTAAACAATTCCTTAGACGCCTCTTACTGCTGTCTACAATCCACCTTTCTGTTCCCCTCTTCATAGGCTTTTGTATCACTCTAAATCCTCACTACTTTTAGATTTCTTGCCCTTTTAAAATTGTTTTTACTTAAGCTTTGCTTTCCTTTGACCTGCTGATTCAACCCCTATGGCATGAGACAGGGAATGTCATGGTATCACACCCTTTGAGTTCCAATTTGAAATGCAATTGACTGGAAACTATTCATGCGATTCAAAAATTTTTTCAGCCTTGCCTTCTCATCTGTAATTTACAGCTTTATTTTAATCTTGTGTTTAAAATTCATGAATTGCAAGGTGCAAGGCAGAAAGTGATATCGTTAAATAAAAATATGAAAGTATAACCAGTAGCAATATTCTTTCAATGGTATCCTAATGCATTATCATTTATATGGATTTCATACATGGTTACTTCATTTTGGTATTACGATCATACATTAACGTCTATCTATGGCTCTATTAATAATGGATATTCTACCACAGCTGAAGCTATAACAGGATATCTGCTATGCTCGTAAGAGATCTGTCATCTGTTTCATATGAAGCAAAAGGATATGAGCAACATTTTTAGATATTTCCGACATGACTGCATGTCACATGCTATGCCAAAGAAGGAAAAGCTTTAACAATAGAAATAATAATCTCTGTGATGAAGGAATGTTCAGAGAGTAAAAATATAGCAGAAGGGTTGGAATTTGTAGATTATCAAATATATAATTTTCAGCACATAAAACGGAAAATAGTAATTCAGAAAATATGTTCAAATTAAACTCATCAGCAATGTCAAACTGAATTCCAGACTCAAAGCGAGCTGAATTGGGCCATTTTCATTCCTTTAATCCTTTCCCAGAACTAAGATCTTATACCTGGAAATGCCCTGTTAGCTGATCTCAGGCAGAGTGATGATGAGGCCCTGGTCTATAGAGTAAGAATATCATTCTGAGTTCCCACTCTTGATTATCTTGTGATCCCTACTGTAAAGTGTGTATGAGGAGGGCAGGATCAGGCTCAGTGGTGCCTTTGATTATATCAAATCAAGTGGAGAACCATAATAGAAAAAGGACAAGCAGGAGGGAAGCAGCTAAAGTAGAATTCAAGAGGCAGAGAATGTAGAGCACTGAATTTGCAGGGCTCTACTCCTGGTGTGGAATCTTGCTTGACAAGAGCGCAGATCAGAGAATTGAATGTAGAAATCAGCAGGTCTGATTTGCACTGTTCCCAGTTTCTCAGTTATTAAAGTCAGTAACCAAAAAAAAGGAATGTCATGAATGATGCACCTCTGTACCTGAGTCTCTATACCTATGCTCCCACTGAGTAAGATTCTATGTCAGAAATGGAGTCTTGCAATCTTCGAACTTAGATTAGGTAGTGGTGGGGCTCTGGAGTCAGGCTGGAGAGAATTAGAAATGGAGTGGAACATCTTCAGCGTCAGGTTGAGAATGACACGACTGTACTAAGTGTTTGAGGCTCGAAGAGCTTTGGCTCGGAGTCATTGACCTGGAGTCCGAGGTGCAGACACTGTGACACATCAGGGAGGGGGAAAGTTATCTGGACATTTTGTACCAGGAGGTGGTCACACTCCTTAGGATAGGGTCTTCTGATTTGGTCAGTGGTCAAGGACAGGAGAGTGTGGCTGCAGCTGAGAAAAGTAAGGGGACCCAGAGGGCAGGAGTGCAGGACCATCATACTTTGCGATTGTCCAACAGGTTTGAGGTTCTTTCAGCTTGTTTGGATGAGAGTGGGAGCTGCAGGGTGGATGAGCAACCTGACCATGGCACCATGGTACAGGAACCTATTCAAGTGGAGGGAGCAAAAAGGAATGTAGTGGTATTAGGGGATAGTGTAGTTAGGGGGATTCACACTGTTCTCTGCAGCAAAGAGCGTGAGTCCAGATGGCTGTGTTACCTGCCCGGTGCCATGGTTTGGGACATCTGCTCAGGGCTGGAGAGCAACCTACAGTGGGAGGGGGAGGATCCAGTCATTGTGATCCATGTAGGTACCAACAACATAGGCAGGACAAAGAAAGAGGTTTTGCATAGTCAGTATGAGGAACTAGGCACCAAATTAAGAAGCAGAGCCTCAATGGTAATAATCTCTGGATTATTATCACCTCCAGGCGCGTATCCATTGTCTCTCGAGATAAGGAGGCCCAAAAGAAAAGAAATACCTGAGCCACGTGCAAATTGGCATAGGGCAAATAAGATTAGAAAAATTAATACATGGCTCAAAGACTGGTGTTGTAGAAGTGGGTTCCAGTTCGTGGGGCACTAGTACTGGGGAAAGTGGTGGCTGTACCGTTGGGACGGTCTATCCCTGAACCGTGCTGGGGACGGTGTTCTAGCGAACCGCATAACTAGGGAAGTAGAGAGGGTTTTAAACTGAATAGTGGGGGCAAGGGATCAAATTTGGGAAGATATGGCAAATCAAGGAGTAGAGACAAGGCAAAAGAAAAAGGTATTAATATGGGAAATGATAAACAGACTGTGACAGAAAGGGACAGAGCATACACATCTAAGAGTAAAAATCAACAGATAAGGCTAGAGGTTACAAAATAATAAAAGGACAAAACTAAAGGCTCTGTACCTGAACGCATGTAGCATTTGAAACAAAACAGATGAACTGAGAGCTGAAATAGAAATAAATAAGTACTATCTGATAGCCATTACAGAGACATGGCTGTAGGATGACATAGATGGGGACATGAATATTGAAAGGTACATGGCATTTAGGAAGGACAGGAAGCTAGGAAAAGGTAGAGAGGTAGCTCTGTTAATTAATGATGGTGTTGGTGCAATAGAGAGGGATGACCTAAGTTCAGGAGACCAGGATGTAGAAGCAGTTTGGGTAGAGATGTAGAAAATGTAAACGCTTGGGTAGAGATGTAGAAATCGTAAATGCAAGAAGTCACTTGTGGGAGTGATGCAAAGGCCACCTAACATTAACCACACTGTATATGGCTATAAAATAAGAAATAATAGCAGCTTTTCAGAAAGGTACAGCGATAATTATGGGGGATTTTAACCTACATATAGACTGGAAAATCAGATGGGCAGAGGTAGCCTAGATGTGGAGCACATAGAATGTTTGCGAGATAATTTCTTGTAACAGTACATGCTGGAGTCAACCAGAGAGCAGGCTATACTAGACCTGGTATTGTGCAATGAAATAGGATTAATTAATGTCCTCATAGTTAAGGCGTTCTAGGTAGCAGCGATCATAATATGTTTGAATTTTACATTCAGTCTGAGGGAGAGAAGAGTGGGTCAAAGACTAGTATTTTATAATTAAATAAGGGTAATTATGAGGGCATGAAAGCAGACCTAGCTAAAGTGAACTGGCAAATTATGTTAGGGATAGGTCAATAGAGATGCAGTGGCAGAAGTTTAAGGAAATATTTCAGAATACACAGAATAGATACATTTCAACGACAAAGAAAAATTCCAAGGGTGGGACCTGTCATCCGTGGTTAACTAAAACAGTTAAAGATAGTATCAAACTTAAAGAAAAAGCAAATATTTGGCAAAGATGGGAGGCAGGTCAGAAGATTGGACAGAATATAAAAAACAGAAAAGAATGACTAAAAGATTGATAAGGAAGGTAAAATTAGAGTATGAGAGAAAGCTAGCTAGAAATATAAAGACAGATAGTAAGATTATCTATAGATATTTAAAAAAGAAGAGTTAACAAAGTGAGTATTTGTCCTATAGAAAGTGTGTCTGGGGAATTAATAATGGATAATAAGGAGATGGCAGAAGAATTGAACAGGTATTTTGCATCGATCTTCAATATAGAGGATACAAGTAATATCCCAGAATTAGCTGTAAATCAGGAAATGGGAGGGAGGAACTCAAGAAAATTACAATCACCAGGGACGTGGTACTGAACAAATTGTTGGAACTGCGGGCTGACAAGTCCCTGGATCCTGATGCACTTCATCTTAGGGGATTAAAAGAAATGGCTAGTGAGATAGTTGATGTGTTTGTTTTATTTTTCCAAAATTCCCTAGATTAGGAGAAGGTTCTGTCAGATCGGAAAATAGTGAATGTAACTCCTTTATTCAAAAAGAGAGGGAGACAGAAAACGGGAAACAACAGGCCAGTTAGCTTAACGTCTGTCTTAGGGAAAATGTTGGAAGCTATTTTTAAAGACATTATAGCAGGGCATTTAGAAAAATTCAAGGTAATCAGGCAGAGTCAACATGGTTTTTTGAAAGGGAAATCATGTTTAACCAATTTATTGGAGTTCTTTGAGGGAGTTACATGTGCTGTGGATAAAGGGAACCAGTGGATGTATTGTACTTAGATTTCCAGAAGGCATTTGACAAGGTGCCACATCAAAGGTTATTGCAGAAAATAAAAGCTCATGGTGTAGGGGGTAACATATTGGCATGGATTGATGATTGGCTAGCTAACAGGAAACAGAGAGTAGGCATAAATGGGTCATTTTCTAGTTGGCAAGATGTAACGAGTGGTGTGCCACAGGGAACCGTGATGGGGCCTCAACTTTTTATAATTTATATAAATGACTTAGATGAAGGGACTGAAGGTATGGTTGCTCAATTTGCTTATGACAGAAAGATAGGTCGGAAATTAACTTATGAAGAGGACATAAGGGGGCTACAAAGGGATATAGATAGGTTAAGTGATTGGGCAAAGACTTGGCAAATGGAATATGATGTAGGAAAGTTGAAATGGTCCACTTTAGCAGGAAGAATAAAAAAGAAGCATATTATCTAAATGGTGAGGGATTGCCGAGCTCTGAGATGCAGAGGGATCTGGGTGTCCTCGTGCATGAATTGCAAAAGGTTAGTTTGCAGGTACAGCACGTAATTAGGAAAGCTAATAGAATGTTATCATTTATCGCGAGGGGAATTGAATACAAAAGTAGGGAGGTTATGCTTCAGCTATACAGGGCATTGGTGAGAACACATCTGGAATACCATGTACAGTACAGGCCTCCTTATTTAAGGAAGGATGTAAATGCATTGGAGGCAGTACAGAGAAGGCTTACTAGACTAATACCTGGAATGGGCGGGCTGTCTTATGAGGAAAGATTGGACAGGCGAGGCTTATATCCGCTGGAAATTAGAAGAGTAAGAGGCGACTTGATTGAATCATGTAAGATCCTGAGGGGTAGTGACAGGGTGCATGTGGAAAGGATATATCCCCTTGTGGGAGAATCTAGAACCAGGCATCACTGTTTAAAAATAAGTGGTCGCCCATTTAAGTCATAGATAAGGAGAATTCTTTTCTCTCAGAGGGTCGTGAGTCTTTGTAATTCTCTTCCTCAAAAGGCAGTGGAAGCAAAGTCTTTGAATATTTTTAAGGCAGAGGTAGCTAGATTCTTGATAAACAAGGGGGTGAAAGGTTATGGGGGTAGGTGGAAATGTGGAGCAATCAGTTCAGCCATGAACTTATTGAATGGCGAAGCAGGCTCGAGGGGCTCAGTGGCCTATCCTGCTCCCAATTTGTATGTTCGTATGTATTAGGGCAAGCACAGAGCTTTTAAAAAATTGTTGAGTTTGGAGACTCGAGACTCAATGATATGATATTAATATAGTACAGTCACAGAGCAGCTAATGCAGCGATTAAAAAATGTGGAAACCAGAATGGACAAACAAACCTGAACTAGTCATCATTTGGCTGGTCCCCTGTATAAGGCCTCATGGCAATATGTCTTTGTTACCTTCAATTGTATTTTGGTAATAATACTGCTTGTTTTTTTGTCAGGCGCGATAGAGAAAGGAAATGAATGCACCATAAATTAGGGGATCAATAGGTGCTGGTGGGAGAGAAATCATATGTGATTCTGGATAGAGTAAGTTCTTAATGCTGGATGACCTTTTATCTATTTGTCTTCTTAAGTTTTTATATGTTACACCAGGTGGCAATGAAGAGTCGATAAGGAAGTATTACCATCAATATTCAATTTCAAAAAATGAAACGGTAATTCAAAAATTAGGATTTGTTTTCACATGCTTTGTTGAAATGACGATAGTTGATTTCTTTTTTGGAGGAACTGGTTTGGAGGAGCTGCTGAATCCAGCAATATGACAGAACTGAACGGACTCAAGGCTATCACTGTACAGCACTATTGTGATTGTGCCAATTCAGTTGCAGATTTTGATTCAGCTTCTTCACACTCTCAGGCTCAGCAATTCCCATAAAGCCAGACTCTCTGACAATATCATCAGCATTTAGATGTTAGAGTTAATTACAACTGTTTGAGTGTTAAAATATGTGCTGATGTTGGTGCTTATTATTCAAAGTGTTTTCAGCCTTTTTTTCACATCTTTAGCTGGTTAAAAGTAGCAAAATCTGGCTGAAATTCGCAGTCAGGATTTTGATATGTAAAATCCACCTACAAGGCACAGTGCTATATTACATGGTAGATTTATCACGTAAATTGGATTTCTATAGCCACTGACCTGCACCTACAGTCAGAAAAATGATGGCCATTCCCAAGGAGCACAGGACTTTTGCCAGGACCAGTTTGGTTGGATTTGGTAGCAGCTCAATATGATTAAGTTCAAGTCAGTAAAATACAATCATTGGAGCAATTTAGAGAACATGCCAACATTCTTATCGCAGGATCTCTGACTAAAAATAGACCACATTTTCTCAGTGATTCTGGACAGCTATGTCCTGCTGCATATGGTCGTATGATCAGTGAAGGTTATTGAAGTTCAAAAGCAAAATACTGTGGATGCTGAAAATCTGAAACAAAAACAAATGCTGGAAATACTCAGCAAGTCAGGAAGCATCAGTCAAACAAAAAACCAAGTTAACATTTCAGGTCTGTGACTTTTCATCAGAACTATTGAAATTCATGTCAGCTTACTAACAAGAAAACTCTTTGCAAGGAATGGCTGTCACCAATTTCTGGTATGGGCATGTTTTACCTTGTATCCAAAGGAAACCATCCGTCTTCTATATTCCTTGACTTGTGGGGGGATTTGTGTTGTTACAATAGCTTACAAGGTATCTATGGAACAGGACGAATGATTTTAAAAGAGATCCTTATCAATAAGAATTCCAACCATGACGAGGAAAGTCTCACATGGTGTCAAAACTGAATGATTGGTAAACACAAGGCCACAGTCTTCCATCAGTTATATCAGTGAGCAACAGAGGGAATGATCATTGCTATCACAAGGCAGAAACAGTTTATATTTATCAACCTTAGGCTATAAAATAACAAGTGTTGACTTCAGTTGTCAAGCAATGACATCACGGGTGACACAAATGTCTTCAATCTTTGATCTCATTCCTTTTTAGCACATTCTCTGTCGCTTCTTCAATCCTTTCAGCCTTGAATTTAATTGGAACGGGGATGAAATGGGGAGACTTCTCCATCAGAAAAAAATCGGGGTCAGGATTGAGGAGCATCACACTCGAATGTTATTTGAATCGTAGACCCCTGGAATTTGATCAGTGTTTTCGTATTATGCAATTAAAGGCCAGAGGGTTGCTGCACTGCGAATCGCTCTGCTGCTTTGTTCTTTTGTCCTCTGTTGTCACTTCCTCAAGAAATATAGCCGTACTTCAGTCAGTCAGCAGGCAACTTCATGTCATGTGCTTCTGAGATCCTACTCCAAGCGTATAATAAGATGTGCCCTGGCAGTCAAATTCAGGATTGGAAGATTTCTACTTATACACATCACAGACTAGCTACTGTATTAACCCATCAGCTGTCATCAACATTTTCTAATTCACAATAGAATCCACCATGTTAGCAGTTTTATATGTGGTACTGCAACTAGTAAAATCAGTTAATAATATACATGATATCTACCACTTTCCTCAATGTGGTATGAAATTACATCAGAGGTAATTTTGTTTGAATGTGTTGACAGAATCAAAACATTTCTATTAAATGTTCTAAGTATATATCATTTTAAATAAGGTTTACTGCAGTTTATTATGTGCTATATGCTGGGTGCTCTGGCACATTACGTTAATGAGCTGACCTCACCACTGAAGAGGGGCCATACTTGTGCAAACGCAACATGAAGTCCTGTGACATTGACCACAAGTTGTGTGAGTCAGTTGCCAGTGATCGCCAGAGTTGTCGGACAGCCATAAAGGTGGGGCTGAAGAGTGGCGAGCCAAAGAGACTTTGCAGTTGGCAGGAAAAAAGACAGACGTGCAAGGAGAGAGCCAACCGTGTAACAGCCCCGACAACTAATTTTATCTGCAGCGCCTGTGGAAGTGCCTGTCACTCTAGAATTGGTCTTTATAGCCACTCCAGGCGCTGCTTCACAAACCACTGACCACCTCTAGGCGCTTGCCCATTGTCTCTCGGGACATGGAGGCCAAAGAAGAAGAAGACGACTGCAGTTTATTTTTGGTTCATTTCAGTTTACATTCAAAATTAACCAAACTGTCTCTTAGGATGATTTACAGAAGGTGCCACAAGTATGGCCCCTCTTCAGTGGTGAGGTCAGCTCATTAATACAATGTGCCAGAGTGCCCAGCATATAGCACATAATGTATTGAGGTGGTGTCAACTGTGACTCAGTGATAATACGCTTGTGAGGAGGTTGAGGTTTCAAGTCCCACTCTAGACTTGAGCACAAAAAATCCAGGCTGACACTCCAGTGCGAGATTGCTGCATGGCCGGAGCTGTCGTCCTTCAGATGAGATGTTAAACCGAGGCCTCATCTGCCCTCTCAGGTGGACATAAAACATCCCATGGCACTGTTTTGAAGAGCGGGGAGTTATCCCTAGTGTCCTGACCAATATTTATCCCTCAATCAACATCACAAAAACAGATTATTTGATTATTATCGCACTGCTGTTTGTGGGAGCTTGCTGTGCACAAATTAGTTGCCATGTTTCCTACATTACAACAGTGACAACACTTCAAAAGCACTTCATTGGCTCTGGGATGGTCTGAGGTCGTGAAAGACACTACATAAATGAAAGTCTTCCTTTTATACCAAGTTCAACTGCAGTCCTCTATGCCAGCAGCTCTTAAAAGGTTGCTGGCTGCCCTAAACTCTTTTCACACTGCAAATAATGAGGGGTAGAAACCCCAAACCAGTGTCCAGACTTTGGAAGTCATGCTGCAGAAGATCCTATAGTGAAATGCAGCTATATTTGGAGGAGATGGTCACCCTATAGAGCAGAAGGAATGCAAATGTTTGATAACATCTTAACAGGTGGCCGTACCAATGCTTCTTTATGGCTCGCCACTTAAACTTGGTACAGCATCATGGAGGGATAGTGCAGGGAACTTTGTCAACTGCTGATTTTTGTAAAATGCACAGATTCCTTTTCTGCCATGTTGCCATATCAAAGTGCTGCCGGGTGTGATTATTAAGCAGGTGACATGGTAAGCATCAAGTACTCTACCACCATAGGGGTGATAATTTTCACCTTCACTGCTTGAGCAATAAGTTAACTACCTGCCCATTGTGACAAAGGTTCTATAATGGACGGGTGAACTGTTCACTCAGTTTACTATCCAAATGGTGATGGTGAAAATAATCTCCAAGGTTGCATGCTCATACACCTGCCTAAGATAACTGTTGTCCTGGTCACTTTGCTAGAACTCACCTTCTCTCACAGACCCCTGTCTTACGTATATAACATTCCTATCTGTTTGTAGGAGAAGACTCTGCATAAGAGGGGACAGGAGGAGTCACCAAAGAGTTATCCACTCACTTATTTCATCACACACAGGCCCACATTAAGAATTGCTGTGGTTTCTTGCCATGCACTGGTACATTTAGAAGGGCTTCTTATTGAAAGCATTGTCTACTCTTCCTAGTGTCCCAGAGGAGGAGGCTGAGCCAACAATGCAGCCTTAATCTAGCCTCTCACAGCAGCCTATATCAACTCTCCTTTAGCTACCTTCTTCAAATACTGCCCCTGTGTCATGAGCCATGGCTGCAACACCTACCTTGATCCCCAAATGCCATCTTTGGTATAATTTCGGCCCTTCAAACAAGACGCACCATTGATCGCCAAAGATGAATGAATGTGATGCATTTTGGAAGGAAGAATGAGGAAATATAGGATGGAATCTTAGGAGACCCTTGGAGGCAGCACAGGAGGGAAATCCAAAAGGACAAACTCTGCTCGGCAGTGTAATGCGTTCCAGCCTCTTGCCGGAGACAGGTGAACAAGGGAAGCAGCTACCCACCTGGCAACGGCAGGTAGCCTATTCGTGGCAACTAACTGGCCACTTGAGGCCAGATTGGGGATGCCGACGGAGGCGCATTGGCCCCATGGTGTGGGAGAAGTCCACAGTAATGTTCTGCCGGCAGCTCCACTGAGAGAGGTGGACGCTGCTGCAGCAGGCAGGAGAATGCTGGAGGCACCCTAGGATGATAGATGAAATAATTGATATTATTTGTGGCAGGTTGGGGGAGCCAGCAAGGCCTCCTTTATTTATCATCCCCCTGCCCCCGCTCCCGGAGCCGCTTCTGCCAGAAACCTTTAGCGGCCGCTGTAGGCCATCCTTGTTATGAGCTGGAATACGCTCCCTGGAAGGAGCGTGAAAAGCAGGTTTAATAGTAACTTTTAAAAGGAAATTGAATACTTGCATGAAAATGAGAAATTTGTAGGCTGATGGGGATAGAGTAGGGGTGTGGGACCAATTGGTTACATCTTTTAAAGAGCCGGTACAGGCACAATGAAACGGATGACCTCCTTCTATCCTGTATGAAGATTCTATGATTTTACGAATCATGCATGTTTCCAGCATAACAGGAATGATTTTGTTTGTATAATCACAGACTTCCCGTATGTTGATGAAATACTATCCCATTCTATTCCTGAATGTTGTTTATTCAGGCTAATGGCATGCTTGGTCACACATGCAGGCAATGACACCTTGCACTCAAGGGAACTCTGCCACACTGGAGAATTGCAGAACTCCTTTTTGCAGCTGATTGATTTCTACAGGAAATCTAATGAAATCCCTGGCCCTGGAAATCAATATGTCCTGCTTCATACAATTGTGGACTGCAGGTTGGGAGATGTGATCGAGATCTATCACACTTATATCATAGGATGCAGCCCCATAAATTTTCAAAGCAGCTATTGGTCCTAACAAATCTGCAAGCCGTTATTTTACTACTTCAAATATGCAAGGCTAAAAAAAACACATCTTCCCTTCAAGGTGTCCCTACAGAACTTTAAATCTGTCAAATAGCAAGCTCCCAACTCAGTGGTGTTTTTTACACAATAAACTTGCTTGGATTATTGAAAAGGGACAGGCAGCAAAGTACATCCGATTGGGAGGTCGGAAATTCTGCCGTGCTGTTGACGAGGGTTTACATGTCCGGCAAAGGTGACACGACAGTATGATTCGTCACAATTTAACCTAACCTAATCATTAGCCTTTCAAACTTGATTTCAGCCAATGGAAACTGTCTGCCTTCACCTGTAAAATGAACAATGGGAGGGGGAAGGAAATTGTAAATAAATGAAGGTAAGAATAGATTGTAATGAGTGAAGCGAAGAGGGTGATAATTCACAGCCCTTGGGGCAACTCTGGTGGAAATGCAGTGCACTACTCTGTGCTGCCAAAAGCTGTGGGATCGGAATCTTCAGTACTTTCTGAAGGCTTCTTGTAAAGGTGGTTGCATGGGACTGATCTATGTGAGTTTCTATGCAAGTACTGACATTGATAACCCACTCACTCCCAAAACAGTAGCCAGAGGCCAGATTTCATGACAGCTTGTGGAAGCCAGGTACCTGAAAAGCACTGTATTGGTGCAGGTTTTCAATGACCAAATGCTAATCAGTTTTCCTTCCCCTCAACCCTAGTGCTGATGCTGGGATTGTGGTCCTTGGAATTTTGGACCTGCAGAATTTGGCTCTATAGTACCAATAGTTACAGCACAATGGGTGCTGTTTTAATAACAAAAGGGCATCTGGAACATTTGCACTCATTTCCGGCAAGGCTCCTGCCAAATGCCATCTAGGTGAGGGCATTAGCGCAGGCATTAGGAGCATGCACCGGAAGTATACAGAGTAGGCAGAATGTAATGTCAATCAGTGTCTAACCCTGATTTGATGCCAATTTGGACCTCACATTCTGGTTGTCACCTTTTAAACACGCACATCTGAACATGCGTTCTGTAGAACAAAGGACACCCCGCCCCATCCCACCCCCACCAGTGCTATTTCAAGGGATCATCAAAAACCTGCAGGTTTGTTGCTGATTACTTTCTACTGGTTCTGTTTGAGTTTGTGGAAGTTCTGGGTGTTTTGAGGAGTTGGTTACTGTTGGTGAAGTCTGCAGGGAGTGGTGCTGCATGTGAAGAAGGCCTGTGACTGCAAGGTCTCCAGGCATACCACTTGCTCCCAGTTATGGGTGCTATAGTAGCAGGTCCCCCTTGGGCTGCAGGATAAGAGGGAGATGGTGCAGAGGCAGCAAAGAAGAAGACAAGCTACTTGCAGAGGGAGGAGAAGAAGCAGAAGAAGGGCTCTCAGCAGGAAATCGAGAGTCCTCCAGGAGCATTTCTTACCTCCACCTAAGCCTGGAGCAGTGGGTACGTTGCCTGCAATTCATGAAGATGGTGTTCACAGAACTCTGCCACCTCTTGGAACCAGACCTGCAGCCTCAGAGCAGGTAAAGGGCGGCACTGCTAGTGGCTGTGAAGGTGGCCCTGAATCTCTTGGCGTTGGAATCCTTTCAGGCTGGAGCAGGTGACATATCTAACATTTTCCAGTTCACTATCCATTGCTGCATCAGAAAGGTGACAGAGGCCAGGAGAGGGGATTTCATTGTCTTCTATCTGAACAGAGAAAAACAGGCAGAGGACTGGATTTTATAAGCTCGCTGCTGATCTCGGCTAAAATGGTGGCCCGCCTGTGTGGGCCAGACACCAAACAACCATCGCGATCTCAAGTGGTGGCTCATTTAAATAGCCAGAGTGGGCTGTCACCCCCCCCCCCCCCCCCCCCCCATCCCTGATCACTGGCGGGGTCGGGCTGTCCGTCCCCGGCAATGGAGTCAGCTGTCTGTGCACAGGCGCTGATGCCATTTTAAAAGGGCTATCAGCCTGACCGGCTTATTTAAATATTTAAAGATAGATGGAATAAAATTAAATTAATACACTTCTTTTGCCACTCTCCCACCCCACCAATAACAATTAAATTAACTATTTACCCTTCTGCCACAAAACTTATCGCTACCATCTGACCTTCCCCCCGCCAATCTGCACAAAGTTTAAAGTACAACCCTTCCGACCATTCACTACACCAATGACATTAATTTGACCGCCCCCCCCCCCCCCCACCCCAACAACCACACTGACAAATATACCTCCTCCTCCTCCCCACCAGTGTTGCACCTTGTTTTCCCGGATGGGGATCCGAAGGCGCGGGAGTGCTGGCTGCCAGGCTGAAGATCATGGCGGACCAAAAGGTGACATAAATATATTTAAATTAATTTAATTTATTTGAGTTTTCAAATTGTTGTCGTGTCACCCAGTGGTGGGGAGGCCGCCACGGTGCCTCGCCACTGCGGGGAGGATTGGGCCGGGCCGTACTATCATCGAGGTCCGCGATGGGCCTCAGCCAGGGCCATCATCAGGCACCCCCACCCCCCCACCCCGCGCCCCCACAGATCCTGACCTCGAGGGCTACTTAAAAACAAGCCCAGAGTGTGCACATAGTTTTGCCAGGATAGTGGGTTCCTCATGGTGCAGGTTGCCATTGACTGCACAGACGGGTGCTGCATCTCAATGGTGAGGTGCACCATAACAGCAAAGGTTACCACTCTCTGAATGTGCAGTTAGTGTGTGACCAGATGTCCGTGTGGTTGACACCATTGCCTGGGATGGACAGCCCCCCCTCTCAATGTGATCAGGAGGATGGCGACAGCCCACCCCGGCTATTTAAGGGATAGGTCAATAGAGATGCTGTGGCAAACATTTAAGGGAATATTTCAGAATACACAGAACAGATACATTTCAATGAGAAAGAAAAATTCCAAGGGGGGATCCGCCATCCGTGGTTAACTAAAACAGTTAAAGATGGTATCAAACTTAAAGAAAAAGCATATAATTGTGCAAAGATGGGAGGCAGGTCAGAAGATTGGACAGGAGATAAAAAAACAGCATAGATTGAATAAAAGATTGATAAGGAAGGTAAAATTAAAGTAGGAGAGAAAGCTAGCTAGAAATATAAAGACAGATAGTAAGCGTTTCAATAGATATTTAAAAAGGAAAAGTTAACAAAGTGAGCGTTGGTCCTCTAGAAAGTGTGTCTGGGGAATTAATAATGGATAATAAGGAGATGGCAGATGAACTGAACAGTTATTTTGCATCGGTCTTCACCATACAGGATACAAGTAACATCCCAGAATTAGTTGTAAATGAAGGGAGGGAGGAACTCAAGACAATTACAATCACCAGGGAAGTGGTACTGAACAAATTGTTGGAGCTGCCCCGGATCCTGATGAACTTCATCCTAGGGTCTTAAAAGAAGTGGCTAGTGAGATAGTTGATGCATTAGTTTTAATTTTTCTAAATTCCCTAGCTTCGGGGAAGGTTCTGTTAGACTGGAAAACAGCGAATGTAACTCCTTTATTCAAAATGGGAGGGAGACAGAAAGCAGGAAACTACAGGCCAGTTAGCTTAACATCTGTCTTAGGGAAAATGTTTGAAGCTATTATTAAACATGTTATATCAGGGCATTTAGAAACATTCAAGGTAATCAGGCAGAGTCAGCACGGTTTTGTGAAAGGGAAATCATGTTTAACCAATTTATTGAAGTTCTTTGAGGGAGTTACATGTGCTGTGGATAAAGGAGAACTGATGGATGTATTGTACTTAGATTTCCAGAAGACATTTGATAAGGTGCCACATCAAAGGTTATTGCAGAAAATAAAAAAACTCATGGTGTAGGGGGTATCATATTGGCATGGATAGAAGATTGGCTAGCTAACAGGAAACAGAGTAGGCATAAATGGGTCATTTTCTGGTTGGCAAGATGTAACGAGTGGTGTGCCACAGGGATCTGTTTTGGGGCCTCAACTTTTTACTATTTATATAAATGACTTTGATGAAGGGACTGAAGGTATGGTTGCTAACTTTGCTGATGACACAAAGATAGGTAGGAAAGTAAGTTGTAAAGCGGACATAAGGAGGCTACAAAGGGCTATAGATAGGTTAAGTGAGTAGTCAACGACGTGACAAATGGAGTATAATGTGGAAAAATGTGAAATTGTCTATTTTGGCAGGAAGAATAAAAAATAAGCATATTATCTAAGTGGTGAAAGATTTCAGAGCTCTGGGATGCAGAGGGCTCTGGGTGTCCTAGTGCACAAATTGCAAAAGGTTAGTATGCAGGTACAGCACGTAATTAGGAAAACTAATAGAATGTTATTGTTTATCGCGAGGGGAATTGAATACAAACGTAGTGAGGTTATGCTTCAGCTATACAGGGCATTGGTGAGACCACATCTGAAGTACTGTGTACAGTACTGGTCTCCTTATTTAAGGAAGGGTGTAAATGCATTGGAGGCAGTTCCGAGAAGGTTTACTAGAGTAATAACTGGAATGGGTGGGCTTTCTTATGAGGAAAGATTTGACAGGCTAGGTTTTTATCCACTGGAATTTAGAAGAGTAAGAGGCGACTTGATTGAAACATATAAGATGCTGAGGTTCTTGACAGGGTGGATGTGGAAAGGATGTTTCCCCTTGTGGGAGAATCTAGAACCAGGGGTCACTGTTTGTTTAAAAATAAGGGGTCGCCCATTTAAGTCAGAGATGAGGAGAATTTTTTTCTCTCAGCTGGTCGTGAGTCTTTGGAATTCTCTTCCTCAAAGGGCGGTGGAATCAGAGTCTTTGAATATGTTTAAGGCAGAGGTAGATTCCTGATAAGCAAGGGGGTGAAAGGTTATCGGGGGTAGGTGGGAATGCGGAGCCATCAGTTCAGCCATGAACTTATTGAATGGCGGAGCAGGCTTGAGGGACCGAGTGGCCTCCTCCTGCTCCTAATTCGTAATTTTGTATGTACATCATGCTGGTGAATGCCCATTATCCTGGATACAATCGTGCTGCTTTCATTCTCGGCCAGTCCACTGTTCCATCATCTTTCAGCTGTCAAATGTCAAACCAGAGGGTGGCTGCTCGGCAACAAGGGCTATCCACTCTAGACCTGGCTCATGACTTCCCTCCTCAATTCAACCATACAATGAGTGCCATACTGCCATGAGAAACATTATCGAGCAGACGATTAGGTTGCTGAAGCAGTGGTTCACTGGCTGAACTACTCTAGAGGAGCCCTGCAGTATACGTGAGAGTGGATGTCCTAATTTGTGGGTATCTGCTGCATCCTCCAGAACCTGGTCACCATGAGGGCACAGCCCTTTCCATCAGGGATTCAGCAACTACCTCTGGAGGAGGAGGTGGAACAGCTGGAGGAGGAGAAAGGGGAGAGGCAACTGGCACATTCAAGTTCCGGATGGGCTGTGAGCACCGAATTTGACTTTGGTTCTGTGAATACAATCCGAGATCCCTATTGCACAACAATTCTGCACATGATTTATCCCTCTGTCACTGACAATAACAGCATCCTCTTGGTCACAATCCTGAAATAAAAACCACCACAAAGCAATCATTCAATTCCAGCTTTAACCAACAGCACATAGAAATATTCAATACAAAACTCAACTAATTACCATTGTGCATTTCCTTAGTGTCTGTCTTCTGTACATTCTTACCTGTCCCGGTGCTCCTACGCAGTACAATCCTAGTGGCTGCAGCATGGCTGGTGGAAGGCTGCTGACTTACAGTAGAGACTGTAGATGGCCTTGCAGGACTCCCTCAAGTATCTCTACGTCTAGAAGGTCTGGCTTCCGACTGTACCACCTCAGTATGGGAAGCGGCAGTCTGGGTTGGCTGGTTAACAAGCAACAGCAAAGGCACTGGTGGAGTGGCATTGGTGGGAAGATGAATACTGTTATCCGGAGAGAGGGCAGCAGGTTTGGTTATTATGTTTTCGCTGGGTTGCTGGATATATTATATATCTGATTTATCTCAGATCAATGCAGATATCACACTTGTATTAAATCACCAACTGTTTTTTTTTTGCACTTTAAAATATCTCAGCACTACAAGATCTCAGTACACTGTCTTCTCAGAACAGTCTGTGTTTTCTGTAGAATATTTTAGTCCTGTGTCTTTCAGTTTCAGTTTCAAACTCTTAAACTCCATCCATAGGCATAAGCAATCAAATGCAGCGAACACTGCTCAATGGACGGACTAATACAATCAAACCCAGATCAATCAAACACTACATCGGGCTTCAAGGAGCCACTGCCACTCTGGGGGCATGCCTCAACAATCTTAGTTTTTTTTATTTGTTTATGGATATGAGAGAGGCTGGCTAGGCCAGCATTTATTGCCCAAATCTAATTGCCCTTGAGAAGGTGGTGGTGAGCCACCTTCTTGAACCTCTGCAGTCCATGGTGTAAGTATACCCTCAGTGCTGTTATGGAGGGAGTTCCAGGATTTTGACCCAGCGACAGTGCAGGAAGAGCAACATAATTCCAAGATTCCAAGTCAGTATGGTATGTGACTTGGAGGGGAATTTGCAGGTGGTGGTGTTCCCATAAGTCTACTGCCCTTATCCTTCTATGTGGTAGAGATCGCAGGTTTGGAAGGTGCTGTCAAAGGAGCCTTGGCGAGTTGCTACAGTGCATTTTGTAGATGGCAGACACTGCTGCTACTGCGTGCCAATGGTGAAGGGAATGAATATTTAAAATGGTGATGGGGTGCCAATCAAATGGGCTACTTTGGCCTGGATGGTGTCGAGCTTTGGGCAACAGCACAGATTACTGGACTGCTGTGAGGTCCTGAAAGATTCTTTGGGCACTGGTATCCATAGCCATGGTGGCAGCTGTTTGAGTCTGCATGACAACAAGCTGAGATTTTATGACCTCAGTCTGAGCTTCCACTACAGCACTCAGATGTTGGGTGGTTTCTGCTTATACTGCAATGGAAGTTGTGACATCAGCCATCAGACTACATCATGGCTGAGTCTGCAAGTGCTCTTATGGCATTGGCTACTACTTTCACACCAGAAAGGTTTGGCTCCAAGCACTGTGCGAAGCCCAGTGCCAAGTTGGAGTCGGACTCCTCCATGCTCCTGATGGTGACAGCAGGGTTTCTGGCAGACCAGCCAATTCAACAATGATGCCCACCAGCCTTTCCTCTATGCTGCCCCATCAATGTCCTCATCTGAGTCCTCTGCATCAGACCTTGTCCTTTGTGGAGCTGGCACCAGTGCTATCCTTTCCCCATGGCCTGACTGCAGATCACTTGTGCTTGGTGACTCACCACGTGGCGATCATGCTACCCTCTAAAGTATACGCAGTCCCATTATCTGAGCTGATGGCTGCGAATGTCAGATCTTTATTAGTCTTTTCTTCCTCTAGGATTTCAGCCTCCCTCATCTTGCCTGGCCAGGCGGCAGTTCTTGGGTATCTGAAAGCAAAAAGGTACAAGGACAGGGTCGTGTGAGGGAGGGAGGAAGGCAAGAGGTGCATGTTTACACCATCTGCAGATTGTAAATCACAACAGATTGTGGTTTTAGAGTGAAGTGGGATGTGAGAAGGGGATCAGGCGGGAACATATTGACTTCCTGAATGGTTTCAGCCACACCACTCGACATGGCCTCAGCGATACCCATTCCAATGATTTCCAGCACTATATCTTCCATGGAGGTGAGCATGTGCGGCCATGTCTTCCTCCTGCTGGTTAGTCGCTGCTTCCTTTGAATATGGGCCACCTTTCCACGCAAGACGGAAGTGTGTCAGTGAGCGTGGTGAAATGTTCTTTCGTGATGTGCCTCTCACAGTTGAATATCTGGCAGTGTGTGTAAGCTGTGAGGTTTGAGTGTGCAACTGGCAGAAGTGCTAAGTGTGTAAAGGTGCGATGCAGCTTGAATGTGAAGTATGAGTTGTGGTTGATAGAAATTGATGGTTGGCGAGCAAAGGAGCTATGGTGAATGGAGCAGTGTGTGAGGCTAGTGGTGCAGTTGGTAGGATATGGCATGTGAAAATGCATTCACTGACCTTGACCACTCATGTGAGGTCACTGAACTTCTTGCGGCACTGCATCCAAGTCCTCAGGGCTAGACTGCTGGCATTGACTGCAGCGGCTACCTACTCCCACTACTTTCTCAATATCATCCCGGAGGGCCTCCTGGCCCCTTGAGGGAAGAGCACCTCTCTCTTCCTATGCATCTCCTGCACCAGGACCTCCAGCGCTGCACCAGAGAACCCTGAGGCATGCTCTCCGGCATGAAGCACCGTTTCTCAATATTTTTCCTGCTCTTTGACTCCTCCTTCACCACTTGCAGACCCTCTTGAAGCCAGAATGCACCTTGTTGTTAAGAGGTATAGGCTGGCTTTAAGTAATGCAGGCTAGCTTTAAATGGTACTAGCCTTGCACAAACATGAACCCCCAGCTGAGGCGTGCAGTTGCCCAGCAGCACATTTACTTTGAACAGGCACAGCTTAATCACTCATTGAGAACCGTGCCCCCGATTTCAGGAGCCATCCAATTTAACCCCCTGTTTAAAATGAAGAATATTAACCAAGGGAAATAGAAAATCCCTCTTAACTCTACTAGAGGTAATCCAGAACAAGAGAGTATGATCATAAAATTAAACTAAGAAAGTGAAAAGTGAATCCAGGAAAGGGATGTGAGAAGTTCAGGGATGCAGAATCAATAATGATTTATAAAATAGAGACTTATTTGGGAGAAAGGATTACAAGATATGAAAATTCAGGAAATTGGATTAAAAAAATATAACAAGCTGCCATGGCTATCAAAATAGTAGAACAGGTTTGCTGCTTGAAATTCTTTTCCGGAGTGGTTCTCAAACATTTTCGTCCATACACCACTTTAGTGGGGCAATAGACCCCACAGACCACCTACTGTTCCTACCCCCACCTACTTTCACTTGCAACTGCAAAAAACTCATCAGTATTGATGGAATATTAAGGAAATTATAAATATTTCACTGCTTTTTTGCTTTTAAATGTAATAAATTTATGTGCATTTTTAAAATTAAATATAAGTAAATTATTAATTCTTGTCAGAAATAAATGTATTGGCATTTTCACGTTATAAGCATTAATACTGCAAGAGAACACATTTATTTGAAAATGTATTATAAAATCATCACAATAATCGTCTTCTGAGATACTAATCTTATATCTATATTAATCGAATAAAATCAACAGTAACATATAGCTTGCTTCTAATTCTGCATTGTTTTTGCTCGCGCTTATGATGACTCATGCTGTGCATGCGGGAGCTGATCTGGTTCCGTGACATCACATGAGTGGTGGGGATGTGGGTCCTGGCCTGTTTTCTCATATGGCCTCAGCCATAGTGTTGTGCGTCAGTGACTTGCATTTTGAACCAGCCCAAGGCCAACCTGGAGCAACCTCATCTACCACCAGTGATCTGCGGACCACACTTTAGTACCACTGCTCTACTGTTGTTCCTAAAATTCCAGGGCGAATGTTCTCAGTCCCGCAGAGGCAGGTTTGAAGGCAGAAACTTGCAGATTAGGGTGTCGGGTCGGCGGGCCGACATTCCCATGTCCAGGTGACATTGCCAGAGGCGCATGTACAACGGAAGCAGCTATCTGCCTGGCAGCAGCTGGTAGACAATTATTAGCAATTAGGTGTCTATTGGGGATATGGGCAGAACTCTGCTGGGATCATCCTGGTCTCGGAGTGACCTCCTGCTAACTACCAACCCGGAAGCTCTGTGGAAGCTAGCTCCCGCTGGCAGACCAGGGGGCCATCAAAGCCAAAGGCTCCATTCCCCAATGATGGGGCCGGGGCAGGAAAGGCCACACCCATGGCTCAAACGTGGGTTTGACGGGTTTGCCCACTAATCCGAGGCTCCTATTGGTTTCATTCCTCATAATTTTTGAATTTGACGCACACCTGATGGCGCCTCCATTTTGAAGTGTTCTCGTTGCTCTGCTTGCTGCCTGAGCAACGCACACCTTTCCCAGTGGGATTGCCGGCCTTCCAAAGCTACAGGCCCTCAGATTGGGCTTGCAGCCTCAGGAATCTGCCCACTGTCCTTCATTGGACGGTGCTCCCGGATGTGGCCTCTTAATTTGCTGCCTTCTGGAACATCGGACAAGTGGGCTGAACTCACAGACGATCCAGGTCGGGACCTGCATTTGTCCCCGATTGAAGAATATTTCAAAAGGTGGTGTTAGGACCAGGTGAGGAAGGGGTCTCAGGCTCCCCCTCTCCCCTTTTCTGGTTTGGCTGTAACAGGGTTTATCTTTTAAAACACAGTGATTTTAGCTTACCACCCCGATAAGCCCTTGCTCACTGTTCCTCTAATTAATTACAAATGAGCCAATCAGTCAGGTTTTCTTGAGTTTAAACAAGAAAGTTATAAGTTTATTAACCTTATCACTCTAACCCGGTTCAAATTACTAAAATTCGCAATGCAGCCAGGCTCACATGCATAGGAGAGGCACACACACACACAAATAGATACAGAGGGGAAGAAAGAGTTGGGAGGTTGAAGTAAAGTTGGTAAAAAATGGAATGCAAGTACTCCGTTGTAATGTCCTTAATTGAAGTCAAAGTCTTGGAGTCCTCGCTGGGAGCCACGTGCAGAATTTCAGGCTTGTTTCTCTTGCTCTAGAAGGCCGAAGGGAGGTTTCAATTGTCTTCATGCTGGTCACCTGTAAAGTTCTGTAGTCTTTAGGGTTACAAGTTGCCACCGTGGTTTCCCTTGAACTTTACTGGAGAGAGAAAGAGAGAGACTTTTCCAGTTCAGCTGCAGTCTCTTAGCTTTCCGAGGCCCAATTCAAAAACCTCAGTCTTACCCCAGCAGGTAGGCCATATGACCATCTCTTTGTTTGAAACAACAGTCCCTGGAGGTTTGTTGGAATTTCAGAGTCTTTCAGACATACGCGTGGAGTTTGGCTCCTACAAAGTCAAAGGGCTGTCGATGTCTTTTGATTGCCCCTATTGGCAAAACCAGTCTCGCCAATTGAATCAGGGAGCATCTCCCCATTGTTCCAGTTAGGCTGGGTAATTTCCTGCTGTCTCTCAACAAGCCCTTGTCTTCTCAGAATGCAAATGTGCAACCATTTTTTCAGCTATTCAGTTCTGGTTTTTCAAAAAGTCACCTGTAGTGTCCAGTCAAAAAGTTCTCAAGCAGTATTTAATATGATGGAATAAATATGTTTCCATTTGGCAGGTGGGATTTCCGTCACAACGGTAAGATTCCGCCCTCTGTGTTTAGTTAAAAAAAGGAAGAAAAGAGCAAGGAAGAATAAATAATGACAAGGACAGTGTAAATTTCTACGAGCATATAAAATTGTGGGGTGTATTTTACAGCCCCCCCCAACAACATCGGGAGTTATAGCGGGGGCGGGGGTGGGGCCAGAAAATGTCTCCGGCAAAGGCCCGCCACTGGGAAGGCCCGGCCTGATATTGCCGGCGGCAGCAAGTTCTCATGGCGGACACCCCTGCCACCTGGCGATGAGAACCAAATTTAAATATGTAGATTAATGCAAATAAATTGATTAAGTACCTTCACGCTCCCACCATCCATCCCGGTGTGATATCCCGTGCCTGATGAGGTGGAACACTGGTGGGAAGCGGGGAGCAGGTAAGTTTATCAGTGCAGGGGGCCAGAGGAGGAACAGGTTCAGAGTCATCTCATTGGTGTAGGGAATGGTGGGAATGGTTAGTGTGTAAATTGTATGAACCTTGGCGGGGGAAGGTCATGTGCACATGCGCACAAGGTAATGTGTTTTGGTGGGGAGAGGGCAGGTAATTAATTCTACAGCTATTGGGCGGGTGAGAGAGGGGCAAGTTAAATTTATTTAATTTTTTCAGATCAATTTTACATCAATGCTTCTTTAAATATTTAAATTGAAATTTAGTGCTTGAAGCCCTTAAAAAATGCTGTCAGCGTCGGCGCAAAGGCTGCTGGCGCCATTTCCAGGGAGGGACAGCCCACCCCCTCCAAATCATTAGCGTGTGCGTTCCGCCCCAGCTATTTAAATGAGCTGCCGCATGTAATACCACGGCGGCTCCGCGATGTGTGGCCTGCGTGGGCGGACCGCCATTGTTTATGTCTGCTACCATAATCAGCAGTGGAAGTATAAATTTCAAGTTTAAGATTATTATTGCTGTAATACACCTGTTCCTGGTATTGGAGTAATTTTTATTTCTGTTTATTTCAATGATTCAATGCTTGAATTGAAAGCAAACGGACTAGTTTGTCCAAGGAGACAGGAATCTCCTCGAGCCTTTCAGCAATCGAATGGTTAATATTTCCTGAACAATATAATTGTAAAAACTGATTTCATTTCTATTTTACTTAAATAAAATCAGGCTGGCCACTCCATTACACTTGAGTCAGTACATTTCAGTCACTGTTTGAACAGCTTTGAGTTCACTCTTCAAACCTAGTTTCCAAGGATATTTACTTTTGATTAAGCCTACATTTCTGTTGCTGGCAAAAAAAAATTGCAAGTTGAATCATTTCACATGCCAAGGTGGAATGAAATAAAACATTGAAGGCAGAATTATCCCAAGCACAAAAATGAAAATCGTTCTCCTAAAACACCACCAATCATAATTCATTACTTCATCAAAAGAGTAATCAGAATTAACAGTGCGTTTGTGTGAGCTTGTAATGACTAAAGACTCTTACAATAGCTGCAGTGACACATAGAAGGGTGTAAAATTATTGTTGTAAGTTGTTAGGGCTCAGTGCTTTCCTTTTACACTGTAGCTAGTAATTACTTTACAATGAATACACAGAATATAGGATGAATTTGTGAGCCAGCGGCAGACCCAAAAATGGGCGCCGTTTCCATTTGTCACCTGGGCGACACCCCACCACAATCATGCAGTGGGTGGCCATTTTGCATAATCGATGCACGGCACCCCCAATCATGCAGCGGGGTGGAGGCAAGACATCAAATAAGGCATCAGATGACTCCAGAGCAGCTGCTGGTGCCATATTTAAAGCCCTGCCAACCTTGCTTGCATTGCTGCCTTGCATTCATTTGTTGTTAGCTGCTCAAAACTATGACCCATTTTGCATCCTGGACCTCCCAACGCCCTTAGGTGGACCCCACAGGATGGCAGAGCCAAGACATAGGGTGGCCCCATGGTTTAGTGATGCCTTCCTCCAGATTGCCCTCCAGGCGTTAAGGACGGAAGGTCCTCTTCCCCAGCGATGGCAAGAAGAGGTCCTCCTGCCTGACCAAGCAAGACTGAATGGAGATGGCTGAGGAGGTCAGCAAATGTGGGGTTCTTCCCAGACATGGTTACAGTGCCACAATGACCTCCTTTGTTCTGCCAGGGTGTGTACTCCGTACCTCCCTCCTTTTTAGTGATTGCAAATGGTTATGCAGGAGCAAGCGGGACATGAGAAGGGAGGCATGATAGTGGGAATAGCAGAGGGGGTTAGGCATCATTTCAACCCTACAGATGCATGGCTGCCTTTCGGCCACAAACCCCCTTCTTTCAAACCTCACCCCCTTTACCTCCGCTGAGAGCGGATGGCAGCATGAGCTAGATGTGAAAGCCCAGTAGGGGACGAGGGCTGACACTAGCAGGACTGTCATGTTGATCTCTATGTGAAGTCTGACTATCTCCATCTTTCCACTTGCAGGACAAGAGGGCCCACAAGGGGAGACAGCCCAACAGGCGGAGGCATTTTAGATCTTCGGCTTTTCACCCCAGCAGAGGAAGTGGCATTAGAATTGGCAGGGACACTGGGCGGCTGCTCCATATCAGATGGAGAAACTGGAGTCTCCGTGCAAGAGAGTGAGGATTGGCTTCCATCGACATACAATTCACTTCTGGAGACCTACATCACGTATGGTTGGCATGACGAGATCTATACAGCCTAAACGACACATGTTTGTGTTCTCTCATGCAGGTCTGTGACGGCAGGAGACTCAACCATTGAGGAGGAGGAGCACTCAGAAGACGCACCATCCCATGCCTCTCCTGAACCTTTTACCAGCCAGATATTTTCACTTTGTTGGGTTTCCGCTTGGCTGTAGAATCAGGGCCACAAGCTGGTGAGAGCAACACACACGTGCCCGAGCAGCTGGCTGAGGCTGTGGCAGCCGAGGCCTCTGATAGTCAGAGGTCTGTGGGAGGCCAGGCCCGTTCTGAGCCCCAGACTGATGACAAGCCTCAGATGTCAACAGCACATGGTGTGTTGGAGTTGCAGAAAGGGGTAAGGCAACATCTGGCAGAGATGCCCAAGGCAACCAGAAGCAGAGCATGGAGGAGTCCATCCATACCATGAGTGCTGCCATGTCTCAAGCATGTAAGCGCATGTCTTCCTCCATCGAGAGGTCAGAGACCCACATGGAGATCCAGACCCCACAGATGTGCACAGACCTGCACACCATTGCCTTAGCCATGAGCTCAACACAGCAGTGGCAAGGCAAGAGAAGGACAAGGTGCCTGGAGTCTTTTCCAGCTCCTCGTCCTTCTCTGGTCAGCAGGGAGGGTCAAGTGAGCTGGGGGATCACCTCAGGACGCTCTGAGTGTGGACACTGTGTCCTCAGCCCCTACTGGCTCCTCAGTCCCTCCGCCAGCGAGCCCAGCTCCAGCAGCCGCTTTGCAGGAAGTCCTCAGGCAGCCGGGGTCTTCCAGACCTCAGGCAACCAGAGGACTGCCTCCAAAGCCACCACAGGCCAAGGAGCAGCCTGATCATTAACGTTCATTGTGTAGAAGTGAGTATTCTATCATGCCCTAATTGTGAGTTGCTGACTTCACCTTTCCCCCTTAGTGGATGCCAATGTAAGCATAGCCCTCATTTAAATATGATCTCCCATGGGCACCAGCATGTGTTTCAGCTGGGCAGTGGGCACGGAAAACAATGGAAAGGAGGTGATAGATTATATGCAATGCGGTGAATTTTTTATTGATTTCTCTGTGAGTGGACATCAGGGTGGCTGGAAGCAGAGATTTATGAGATTGTCTCTTGCCTCCTTGACACATTGTTCAATGTGCCTGGCCTCCAGTGCAAGCACTTCACCATCTAGTGCTGCTTGCTCATCACCCTCCTCCACATCCTCTTCATCAGTGGAGGAGTGTCACTGAGGCATCTCATCATTATGCAAGACCTCCCCCCTCTGCAGAGCTAGATTGTGCAGAGCAAAGCAGATCACCATGATACGTGAAACTCTCGCTGGGGCATACTGCAAGGCTCCGTTGGATTGATCCTGGCAGCAGAATCTTTTCAGCAGTCCCATGGCCTGCTTGATGGTCGCTCAGGTGGAGCCGTGGCAAGTCTTGTACATCTCCTCCGCTGCACTGTGAGGGTTCTTCACAGGAATGAATAACCAAGTCTTCAATGGTTCTTGTTCCCGTGAATCTATCCCTGAAGGTGAGTTAGGGGCTTGAAAAGCTGTGGCGCCTGGGACTGTCAAAATATGTAAGTGTCGTGGCTGCTTCCTGTGAAGCAGGTACACATCTGCAGGAAATGCTTTTGGTCATCACAGACTGTAGTGTTTGATTGCTTAAGCCTATGGGTGGAACTTAAGAGTTAAAAGTGAAACTAACAGACACTCTTAGGATTTTCTACAGAAAACACACTGATTGCTCTGGGAAGACATTTTGCTGAAGTCTTGTAACAACTGATACATTTTAAAGTGCTGTAAATAAACCAGTTGGTGATTAAATACAAGTGTAATATCTGCATTGATCTGAGATAAATCAGATCTACATACTATATCCCACATCCCAGCATAAACATAACACAGACCAGATGGACCTTGTTGGAATGAAAGCCCTTCCTGTTGATGAAGGCATCTGGCTGGTTGGGGTCTTGATGGCCACATGCCAAACTATCAAATCTTGCATCTGGGGAAATCCAACGATGGCCCCAAATCCGATGGCCCTCTCGGCTTGGCTGTCAGGGTTGGTCTGGTAACACACATAATTGCCTGCCCTCTTGAACAGGGCATTGGTCACCTCCTTAATGAAGCAGTGGGCTGTGCCTGTTAGATCCCACTTATGTCCTTGGTGGATCTTTGGAATGATCCTAATGCTTAAAAGTTCAGTGATCTTCAGGGCCACTGGCATAGGGTGAGCACCAAATCCCATAGCTCACAACTCAACCTTCAGCAGGTTGCATAAGTCACTGACAACCTCCGTGTGTAGTGGATTATAATTCTAGCCCCTTTTTGGGGCTATCCCGTATCAAGCATACTTCTCAGATGAACATTCTCAACTTAAGGTTAAGAAAAACAGATCCTAAAGACACTTCAATGGGTCTGGACGACTGATCTAACTCTCCCTAAAGGAAAGGAACCAGCTGAGAATATTACCACCCTCCAGGTAGCCTTTTAAACAAGTTTCAGCCAAATTGTAATCACATGGATATTATAAGGGTCTGGGAATCTCTCCTCAGTGATGTATCTCCCCAACAAAGAGTGTATGGAGACGGGTTCATGAGTTAACAATACAGAAGACTATGTTAGACAATATAAATTCTAATTTATATAAAAGTTTATTGAAGAACCAAACATGAAATTCACAGTTGGTGAGACAATCAATCACACCGCTAATAGTTCTAGGAAAAGATAGAAGGTACAATCTTGTTTCTAGTAGAGAATCCAATTTTTAAATCTAAATATTATTACAGTAAGATATTTAAGTAGGATATCCATCAATTATTAAAGTAACATTTACCTTAAATCCCAAATAGAAGACTGTAGAGTTAGTGAGATAGCTCTAACCCAGATAAGGGGAGAACTATTATCGCCTTGCTCTAGTACTCATGTTAGAGTGTGTCCTATGAATTTAAAAATCCAATATGTGCTTCCAATATTTATACTGATTTTCCAGTTGCATAACTAATTTCTTATGTGTTGGGGTGTTACCTCAACTGGAAGTGAGTTTGTCCCCCTTTATTTCCCAACTAAGGCTGTGTAACTATGAATTTCTAGGTAAGGTCCATCCTCTTTGATTCCTAAGAAATGGCTGCCTACCCATCATGGCACTGAAACCTCGCCTCAGTGCAGCCAGCTTTCAATGGTCATAAACCCAAAGGCACGTGAGTGCCGCCCACTCACAACATAATCTCAAGCCCCCCATTAAATTGCGATGAATTAGACGCAAACACATTGAAGTTAACTGCTCAGCAATTTAAAATACATTCCCGTTGTGTTGGGGCGGCGATGCCACCTTGGTGCTTTCCCGCTGCTGACTAAATCCGGAACCGACATCACAACACCAGATTTCCAGTTGGACGCATCTGACGCGATTCTCTATGTAAATCAACTTGAATGGAACAAATCAAAGTCCAGGTAAAAAATGATGGCTAGAATAACATATAAAATGTGGTTTTATAGTCAGTTCTTGTAAAAGGCCAGTAATATGAAATTATTGACTAGCAAATGAGCAAGCTCTCTCAATCTTGTTCTGAACTTTTATTGCTAAATGTCTCTGTGCATTAGCAGGAGTCTCTGGTAACTTGCTTTTATTTTTCACCCAATTATTTTCCCCTTTTTATGTTCTGTTCTTCACATTCTTTGGTTGAAGGGGCAGGTGCATGGGCTTCCTATTCCTCCATGGCATGTAGCTTCAAACTGTGTGCTTGCTGAATTAGTCAGAAACAGAAGTACAGAACTCAGCCAAATTAATAGGCTTTACAGCCACCCTTCCCACGGCTACATCCATCCTGCTGCACAATATGTAGCAACTGGTCTGAGAAGGTCAATCCCCAGACTTGCAAGCAGAATAAAGTATTATCAACCATTTAGTTGAAATCACTGTTCTGGCCCATGAAAGATTTTTGCGACCTGCTGTTAAAAGGGCATTAGCAGGGGCTTTAATTCCAACTTATATTGTTGCATGTATTCTTCAGAGGAAGCTTGGAATGGCAGGCTGGCTCTGTGGATTTATTAGATCCTGCCTTTTGTACTCCAGAGAGAACCCAATCATAGCAGAGTTAGTATCGTTGAAGTGTTGAAAACCAAGGATATTTAATAACGTTGCTTTATTATCAAACTGAATTTTCATTACTGGCAGTGTAAATATGCTGACTTAATAACACTAATAAGTGTTTCATTGTATATGGAGAAGTATGTGAGACAATTCTGAGAGATGTGATGTGGTGCTATCAAAATGCATCCTTTTATTTGATATAAAACTGTCCTAGAACAGCTGCCCTATCTCCTATAATAAAAGCAAAATACTGCGGATGCGGGAAATCTGAAATAAAAACAAGAAATGCTGGAAATACTCAGCAGGTCTGGCAGCATCTGTGGAAAGAGAAGCAGAGTTATCGTTTCGGCTCAGTTCCGAAGAAGGGTCTCTGACCCGAAGCGTTAACTCTGCTTCTCTTTCCACAGATGCTGCCAGACCTGCTGAGTATTTCCAGCATTTTTTGTTTTTATTATGCCCTATCTCCTATGTGACTCAACTCGGTGCAGTGATGCCAGAGTTATGCCATGCTGGTTGCAGTATATCTGCTTCAATGGTCACAGTAGCCAAGATATCAACACACATCATAATATGTTGAATCACATTGAAAACTGTCCCTTATCTATGTATTTATAGTGTTAGGACCAGGTGAGGAAGGTGTCTAGGGGTCCCTCTCAGCCGTCACCTGTTCTTACCGTAACAGGGTTTAATTTTAAACACACCATGTTTTTAGTTACCCCTTGGTGAATCCTTGTTCGACACTTTCCAATTATAAGGCAAAGAAACCAGCACAAACAAGTTTTCTTAGGTTTAAAGAAGAAAGGTTGAAATTTATTTAACATGAACTTAAACTCTAATTCGGTTGATGCCTGCAGATACATGACATGCCCAGGCTAGGATGCTTACGTAATACACACATGCAAATAGAAACAGAAAAGTGCAGAAGAAAAATTAAGTGAAAAAATTTGAGGCAATATCTGAAGAGTTTTTGTTACGGTTCTTCAAGCTCACTGTACAGTCCTTGATTATAGGTAGATCTTGCTTTTCAACGGGGCCCAGTATTCTTCTTAAACCTAGTTTGCTGCAGGAGACTTTTCTCCCTTGTGCCTTCAGTGGATTCAGAGGTTTGTGAGAAAGAGATGGGAGCGGAAAGGGGATCTCTTCTCATTCCAGGAACAAACAGTCTTTCTCAGTTCAAACTCTCTGTGGCCAGTTCAAAAGAAAACCCTGTAGTCATGTGACCAGTTGGTCTAACCAGTCCTGGCCCTTGAGGATTATATTTTTTTTTATTCATTCATGGGATGTGGGCGTCACTGGCTATGCCAGTATTTATTGCCCATCCCTAATTGCCCTTGAGAAGGTGGTGGTGAGCTTCCTTCTTGAACCATTGCAGTCCATGTGAGGTAGGTACACGCACATTGCTGTTAGGAAGGGAGTTCCAGGATTTGACCCAGTGACAGTGAAGGAACGGCGATATAGTTCCAAGTCAGGATAGTGTGTGACTTGGACGGGAACTTGCAGGCAGTGATGTTCCCATGCATCTGCTGCTCTTGTCCTTCGAGGTGGTAGAGGTCACGGGTTTGGAAGGTGCTGTCTAAGGAGCCTTGGTGAGTTGCTGTAGTGCATCTTGTAGATGGTACACACGGCTGCTACTGTGCGTTGGTGGTGGAGGGAGTGAATGTTTGCAGATGGTGTGCCAATCAAGTGGGCTGCTTTGTCCTGGATGGTGTCGAGCTTCTTGAGTGTTGGAGCTGCACCCATCCAGGCAAGTGGAGAGTATTCCACCACACTCCTAACTTGTGCCTTGTAGATGGTGGACATGCTTTGGGGAGTCAAGAGGTGAGTTACTCACCTCAGGATTCCTAGCCTCTGACCTGCTCTTGTAGCCATGGTATATATATGGCTACTCCAGTTCAGTTTCTGGTCAATGGTAGCCCCTAAGATGTTGATAGTGGAAAATTCAGCGTTGGTAATGCCATTGAATGTCAAGGAGAGATGGTTAGATTCTCTCTTGTTGGAGATGATCATTGCCTGGCACTTGTGTGGCACAAATGTTACTCACCACTTATCAGCCCAAGCCTGGATATTGTCCAGGCCTTGCTGCATTTCTACACGGACTGCTTCAGTATTTGAGGAGTCACGAATGATGCTGATCATTGTGCAATCATCAGCGAACATCCCCACTTCTGACCTTATGATAGAAGGAAGGTCATTGATGAAGCAGCTGAAGATGGTTTGGCCTAGGACACTACCCTGAGGAACTCCTGCAGTGATGTCCTGGAGCTCAGATGATTGACCTCCAACAACCACAGCCATCTTCCTTTGCGCTAGGTATAACTCCAACCGGCAGAGAGTTTTCCCCGTGATTCCCATTGACCTCAGTTTTGCTAGGGCTCCTTGATGCCATACTCGGTCAAATGCTGCCTTGATGTCAATGGCAGTCCTGGTATCCTCTTCTATACCCTCTCCAAAGCCTCCACGTCCTTCTGGTAGTGTGGTGATCAGAATTGCACGCAATACTCTAAGTGTGGCCTAACTAAAGTTCTGTACAGCTGCAGCATGACTCGCCAATTTTTATACTCTATGCCCCGACCGATGAAGGCAAGCATGCCGTTTGCCTTCTTGACTACCTTATCCACCTGCGTTGCCACTTTCAGTGACCTGTGGACCTGTACGCCCAGATCTCTCTGCCTGTCAATACTCCTAAGGGTTCTGCCATTTACTGTATACTTCCCACCTGCATTAGACCTTCCAAAATGCATTACCTCACATTTGTCCAGATTAAACTCCATCTGCCATTTCTCCGCCCAAGTCTCCAACCCATCTATATCCTGCTGTATCCTCTGACAATCCTCATCACTATCCGCAACTCCACCAACCTTGTGTCGTCCGCAAACTTACTGATCAGACCAGCTACATTTTCCTCCAAATCATTTATATATACTCCAAACAGCAAAGGTCCCAGCACTGATCCCTGCGGAACACCACTAGTCACAGCCCTCCATTCAGAAAAGTACCCTTACACTGCAACCCTCTGTCTTCTATGACAGAGCCAGTTCTGTATCCATCTTGCCAGCTCACCTCTGATCCCGTGTGACTTCACCTTTTGTACCAGTCTGCCATGAGGGACCTTGTCAAAGGCTTTACTGAAGTCCATATAGATAACATCCACTGCCCTTCCTTCATCAGCTGAGGGAGGGTGGTAGGTGGTAATCAGTAGGAGGTTACCTTGCCCATGTTTGACCTGATGCTATGAGACTTCATGGGGTCCGGAGTTGATGTTGAGGATTCCCAGGGCAACTGCCTCACTACTGTAGACCACTGTCCTACCACCTCTGCTGGGTCTGTCCTGCCGGTGGGACAGGACATACCCAGGGATAGTGATTGCAGTGTCTGGGACATTGTCGTTAAGGTATGATTCCGTGGGTATGACTATGTCAGGCTGTTGCTTGACTAGTCTGTTGGACAGCTCTCCCAACTTTGGCACAAGCTCCCAGATGTTAGTAAGGAGGACTTTGCAGGATCTACAGGGCTGGGTTTGCCGTTGTCGTTCCTGGTGCCTAGTTTGATGCCGGGAGGTCTGAGTGACTTGCTAGGCCATTTCAGAGGGCATGTAAGAGTTAACCACATTGCTGTGGGTCTGGAGTCACATGTCGGCCAGACCAGGTAAGGACAGCAGATTTCCTTCCCTAGAGGGCATTAGTCAACCAGATGGGTTTTTACAACAATCGACAATGGTTTCATGGCCATCATTAGACTAGCTTTTAATTCCAGATTTTTATTAATTAAATTCAAATTCCACCTTCTGCTGTGGTGGGATTTGAACCAATGGCTCCAGATCAATACCCTGGGTCTTTGGGTTTCTAGTCCAGTGATAATACCACTATGCCACCGCCTCCCCATGGTATCCTCCTTAGCAAACCCTGGAATGCGCTTCCTCACCTTCGATGTCTGTTAGTATGTAACATTTTTTTACCAGCCATGGCTGATCTGTTTAATAAGTAATTTCCTCGCTCCAGTAACAGCTAAAGATCAATGTTCATGACAAAACCAATGTGCCTCATTCTTGGCAGGTGGAGCCTGCATGACATTAGTGGTACTTGGAGCAATGCTGACCTAGCTGGCAAGAGTGTGACATTGTCAAATGTCTCTCTACAGTTGTCAAGATCTAAGATTAATGGATATTTGCATTTTCACTTGGATAAAGGCTGTTGTTTCATTTATAATTTTTTTATTTGTTCTTGGGATGTGGACAACACTGGCAAGGTAGCATGTGTTACATATCCCTAGTTACTCTGATGCCATTAAGGGTCAACCACATAGTGTGGGACTGCATTTACATGGAGGTTGGCAGCCTCCCTTCCCTAATGGATATTCATGAACCGGTTGCTTTTCTACAACAATATGGTACTTCCAAGGTGATCTTTCCTGGTGCCAGCCCAGAAATTACCAGATTTATTGAATTCAATTTCACAACATGCTAAATTGAACTCGCGACCTCTGGATTGCTTGGCAAGTAGTATAGCTGCTAAATGATCACACCCAGTTCTAAATGTCATTGTGTTAGTTCCTCTACTTTTAATCAGTTAAACTGAGTAACCATACATGTGCCTATCATAGCAAGAGACCAGAACCTGAGAACAGGTTAAGCTGTGTTAATGATCAGGAAAGTTGGTAGTCATGATCCTGTGTTAATGTTTCAGGTCGATGACCTTTCATCGGATCAGGTCATCAATCTGAAAGGTTAACTCTGTTTCTCTCTCCACAACTGCTGCCAGATCTGCTGACTATATCCAGCATTTCACATTTCTATTTCAGATTTTCAGCATCCACAATATTTTGCTTTTGTGTTATTATCCGGTATCTAGTTTTAACCAGTACCTCAGTCATGGTTAGTTAATTAATTACTTTGGGTTCATTCAAACTCCTTTTAATAAATTAAGTACAGATTGGTTGCTAAGAAGTCACCTGTAGATAATTATGATTTTTTAAATATTTATTTCACCTCCCATTTACTGCTATGAAAATCCATGACTTGATTCATTCATTGTTATCTTACTATGATATGATGCTGTGTCTTGTTGATGTTTCATTATTATTGTCTCTGATATCAGCTAAAAGGAAGCGTACCCATATTTGTAGTTTGGACTAGTCTTCCCAGTTTTCCCCTCTCCACGGTAAAAGCAATCCATTAAAAAAATAATTAACTTACATTATACAGTTTCATAACCTTGTGGGACACTCCGGAGCACTTCACAGTCAATTAATCACTTGTTTAAGTTTAATTACTGTTCTTTGATCGGGAAACACAGCGACTAATTTGCAAATGCTAAAACCAGCAAACCACAAATAAGAGGGATGACCAGCTAAACTGCTTTGGTGGTGTTAGTTGAGGGCCAAATCTTGGCCAGGACATTGGTAGAACAGCATACTTTTCTTCCAATAGTGCCGTGGGGTCTTTTACATCCAGCTGAATTGAAAGATGGGTACTCAGTTTAATGCCTCTTCCAACAATACAACACGCATAGTCGTTTGGTAGTGCAGAACTTGAGTATTGCTGAAAATCGAGACATGTTGTCAAAACTTTTCGTCTTGCACTCATCAGGACAATCTGAAAGAATACCAATGTAAGGGAAAACAACAACTTTATACTGTATGAGAGGCAGTGCTGATTGGTTGGCAAGTGAACTCTGATTGGTAGAGGCATTGCCCTGGAGAATGCACCAGTTTACAGTGACTGACAGTTAACTGCCAAGCTTTTTAAAATTTAAACCAGGCAGCTTGACTCTGATTGGTCAAGGCATTGCCCTGAGGAATGAACCAGCGAATGGCTGTCACTTATTTTGTTTAGCTGAAACAGGCGCAAAGTTTGTACATATTTTTTCTGTCTGCAAGGAACAGGGCCCTGTGTATTAATATAGGTATCTTCCAGTACGCACAAATGCGCCATACTGCGAGCTCTACTGACAATCTTAAATTGGTTGTCAGCATAATTCTTAGTACACTGAGGATTATTTAGCAAATGTTGTCCAATCGCGGAATCACATCTAATGTTGGACACTGTGCTTTGAGTTTTGCAAGCATGGGCTGGTTGGGTACAGCCTGTACCTTGCCCATTGCAAACAACAGAAGGGACATGTTGTTTGATATGATCTGCCAGTCTTTGGGCCTATATAGTATCATACTGGCATTGAAATTCATATATCACATTATTCATTTGTGTGATAGGCAGGACTCCTTTCTGGCTTGACGGCAGCATCCTGTTAGTGGCAAACATCACATGTGTTGCAACTGCAGAGTAGCAGTGTGAAACAGCTAATGTGAGAAGCGTGTCTTTGAGGGAATGACACCTAAACTCCTACCTTTTGCATATTTCCAATATGTAAATGATTCGTTTGCTATATTTGATCCGAAGCTGCATGCAATAATTTCATTACATACCTTAATGGGCTCCATCCTACACTTGAAAAGCTTCGACAACATGTCTCTATTTTCAGCAATATTCAAATACAATACACCTTCAGTATTACATTGAAGTTTATGATAGATTATGTGCTTAGTTTCTGGAGTGGGGTTAAAACCTACAACCTCTGACTTGAAGCAAATGTGCTATACTGAGCCAAGCTGAATTTGAGATGCAGAGGGATCTGGGTGTCCTAGTGCATGAATTGCAAAAGGTTAGTATGCAGGTACAGCAAGTAATTAGGAAAGCTAATAGAATGTTATCATTTATCGCGAGGGGAATTGAATACAAAAGTAGGGAAGTTATGCTACAGTTATACAGGGCATTGGTGAGACCACATCTGGAGTACTGTGTACAGTATTGGTCTCCTAATTTAAGGAAGGATGTAAATGCATTGGGAGCAGTTCAGAGAAGGTTTACTAGACTTATACCTGGAATGGGCAGGTTGTCTTATGATGAAAGGTTGGACAGACTGGGCTTGTATCCACTTGAGTTTAGAAGAGTAAGAGGCAACTTGATTGAAATATATTAGATCCTGAGGGGTCTTGACAGGGTGGATGTGGAAAGGATGTTTCCTCTTGTGGGAGAGTCTAGAACGAGGGGTCACTGTTTAAAAATAAGTGGTCGCCCATGAAAGATAGAGATGAGGAGAATTTTTTTCTCTCAGAGGGCCGTGAGTCTTTGGAACTCTCTTCCTCAACAGGCGGTGGAAGCAGAGTCTTTGAATATTTTTAAGGCAGAGGTGGATAGATTCTTGATAAGCCAGGGAGTGAAAGGTTATTGGGGGTAGGCGGGAATGTGGAGTTGAGGTTACAATCAGATCAGCCATGATCTTGTTGAATGGCGGAGCAGGCTCGAGGGGCTGAGTGGCCTACTCCTGCTCCTAATTTGAATGTTGGTATGTTCGTATGTTAGAGGTATAGGCTAATATTTCCTGAGTGAAAATGAGTTGGGCCACTATGTGTATGAATTCTGGCCTGGGATTCAAATAATACTGGTGAATATTCATGTTAATTTAGTAATAAAATCGACAATGCGTAGCACTGATTCAAAGACAAATTAACATGGTTAGCCACATAGAGACCAGGAGCAGACGTGAACTTTTGTAGTGTCTAATATATAGTGTTAAAAGGCTGGGGACTTGCAACTGTGCATTATTTTTGCTGTCAACTCCATTATTGGTGCTGTCATTTTGAAAGAATGAGTGAGAGTTTTTTTTATAAATAACAGTCTAAAGATACTGAGAGTGAATTTCCTCAGCATTTTTGGCATATTTACTGTGCAGGAATGGCACAGGAAATGTTTTTAGTCAGCAAAGTTGGGTGGATGTAATTTCCACAGCCTGTGGCCTTTCAAGCACTCCCCCCATGGTTCCGTGTGCTTTTTAAGCCTTCCTGTGATCCACCCAGCAACTTTTCACCAGCCTCTGTTGCATACATCAAAATGACAGTCAATGATGTGGCAGCTCTGGGTTCGCTGGGTTTGCACTGCTATTGCTCTGTGTTAATAAAACTAAGATAAGTGAAGTGCAGCAGCTCCCGGAAGACCTGATCAAAGCAGAAGTAAGAAATTTGAGAGGTTGAAGAGTCTGAAACAATTGGATCGTGATTTCTGCAGCTTGCAAAAGTTTTTCAAACTTCTTGTTTATTGCATTATTTTTCTGCCAAGACCCAAATTTGATTCATCCGGAGCCATCTTCAAGCACCGCCCCCACCCCCCGACACGCCCCTCCCCTCCCTCCCCGCTGCCATGGATCACGCGTCGAGGCCTTCTTAAAATCCAACCCATGGTCTCAGCGATTTGGACTCACTCTGGAGAAGCAGTCTCTTTCTAACTCAAAGTGTTAGCTTGCTACTGCATGTCCTCTATTCATAATCTAACCAATTACCAAATATGGTCATAGCAATCTGGGAACCCCTCATTCCAGGCCCATTGTCTAAAGTGATGAGTTTAACTGATCAGGTACACACACCTGAATAAACAGATTATGTCTGACTGTCTCTGAATAGTTCAGGGAGTAGGCCATTCACACTTGTCTAAACTGATTGTTCTGGTGGTTCACTTCCAAACAGCACATCTCCTTTCTGATAGCTTTGTAATTTGAAAGGTGAAGTCATGTAAATGTTCGGCCATTTTCCAAACTGCTGTTTAGGCCACTTAAAAATACTGATGAAAAATTGACTTTATAACAGAGCACACACTTGCCGACTGCTTGTGAAATGAAGCCTGAAGCTACATTTGGCTCAGGCCTCATAAAGCCACTTCACTGACTTTGTGCCCATCTTTGGGCACAAGTTGACCTTCTTGGCCTCCATTCCATTGAAAGATGGATACTGTGTTCCCAAAATGTGGCAAGTATTCCAATTAGCAGCAGCCACATTCCTTACCTGATGAGCACATTGGTTCAAAGAGAGTTTTATAAACTGGTTATAATTAGAGTCATAGCACTGGTAATTTCAAGTTATTTCAACATGGGAGACTACACAGGGGTCAGGCAAGTCCATAATGTGAGGTCAGTCAATTTAAATATTTACATAGGGCAACATGGGCCCATAATGTAAGGTCAGCTAATTTGAATATTTAGTTGGCACTGGAGACAATAGTGCCTAATTCATGTGGAGAGCACCAAGATGTAGGGGGTTGGTTATCAGATGCCAGCACCTGCTATTCGAGAGCTGGATGCCCTCAAAGCTGTACTTGTTTCTCTTAAATGAGAAAAAATGGCCTTCATTGAGGAAGGGCCATCTAGTAATAAATTGTGGAATTTGTCATCAGGCCTTCTTTAAAGTGTCCAGTGTTCTGTTCAGCCAATCCAGGCGCATTTGGAGCTTGCCCTTCATTATCAAATAACTCCAACCCATTCACAAGTCTTGCATACAATCTGGCCAGGTCTAAAGTGCACAGAGTACCTCAAACCCAAATTGTGATGAGTGCTGGATATGAGTAGGTCTCAGGGATTTGTGCCTGATAACTAGGGGCTTTGATGCCTGATGCCTGTGGCACTTTGGGTGCTTTCAATCACATTGTTACCCCCATCACCCATGTTCATGTTAAACACTCGGCGATAATTGTCTTAATATATATTTTTAATTCATGAGCAAGAGCCGACTACTAAACAAATATGATATTGTAAACATTACAAAAGTAATGTAGGTATTCATGAATTCATTTGATGATCTCACAATGATTCTGTACAGTAGTAGTAGGCATCTGTCTGTCTTGAAAGATGATGGACTGCACCCAGGGTGTACGTCACTTCTGAGTTGTGCATCGTCCGTGTGGCTATAGAGGCCGACTCGTGAGTGATAATCCCTTCGCTGGCATGGATGAATATTGTTGGCCCGACGTTGACTGATATTTTTTCCTTCCACCAGGCTCTCTTTTCTGCTATCTGGTCATTTCTTTTGTCCTCTGCTATTTCCACACCCATTCTGACTGCCTTCTCCAGGAACTCTGGTCAGCAGCAAGGACTTCCCATGCATTGACACTGATTCTGGTCAACTTGAGATCTTGTTTGCAGACATCCTCGTAATGCAGATGTGGGCGACCTATTGATCTCGTGCCAACAGCAAGCTCGCCATAGAGCATGCCTTTGGTGATGCAGCTATCATCCATTCGGCGCACATGACCCGGCCAACAGAGTCACCATTGACTCAAGAGGGCAAACATGCTGGGGATCTCAGCATGCTGGTGTACTTCCGTATTCGACACTCTGTCCTGCCAGGAGATGCCCAATATCAGTCTGAGGCAGTGGAGGTGGAAGCTGTTCAGCCACTTGTCTTGTATAAGTTGTCTATGCTTTGTAATGTAAAGGACATTTTTAAAAATTCATTCATGGGATGTGGGTGTCGCTGGCCAAGTCAGCATTTAGTACCCATCCCTAATTTCCCTTGAGAAGGTGGTGGTGAGCTGCCTTCTTGAACCGCTGCTGTCCATGTGAGACAGGTACACCCACAGTGCTGTTAGGAAGGGAGTTCCAGGATTTTGACCCAGCGACAGTGATAGAACGGTGATATAGTTCCAAGTCAGGATGGTGTGTGACTTGGAGGAGAACTTGCAGGTGGTGGTGTTCCCATGCATTTGCTGCCCTTGTCCTTTGAGGTGGTAGAGGTCGCGGGTTTGGAAGGTGCTGTCTTAGGAGCCTTGGTGCATTGCTGTTGTGCATCTTGTATATGGTACACACTGCTGCTACTGTGCATCGGCGGTGGAGGGAGTGAATGTTTTTGGATGGGACACCAATCGAGCAGGCTGCTTTGTCCTGGATGGTGTCGAGCTTCTTGAGTGGAGCTGCACCCATCCAGGCAAGTGGAGAGTATTCCACCACACTCCTGACTTGTACCTTGTAGATGGTGGACAGGCTTTGGGGAGTCAGGAGGTGAGTTACTCACCGCAGGATTTCTAGCCTCTGGCCTGTTGTTGTAGTCATGGTATTTATATGGCTACTGCAGTTCAGTTTCTGGTCAATGGTAACCTCTAGCATGTTGATAGTGGGGGATTTAGCGATAGTAATGCCATTGAATGTCAAGGGGAGATGGTTAGATTCTCTCTTGGTCATTGCCTGGCACCTGTGTGGCGCGAATGTTACTTGCCACTTATCAGCCAAAGCCTTGATATTGTCCGAGTTTTGCTGCATTTCTACACAGACTGCTTCAGTATCTAAGGAGTCACGAATGGTGCTGAACATTGTGCAATCGTCAGCGAGCATCCCCACTTCTGACCTTATGATTGAAGGAAGGTCATTGATGAAGCAGCTGAAGATGGTTGCGCCTCGGGCACTACCCTGAGGAAATCCTGCAGTGATGTCCTGGAGCTGAGATGATTGCCCTCCAACAACCACAACCATCTTCCTTTGCCCTAGGTATGACTCCAGCCAGCGGAGTGTTTTCCCCTTGATTCCCATTGACCTCAGTTTTGCTAGGGCTCCTTGATGCCACACTCGGTCAACTGCTGCCTTGATGTCAAGGGCAGTCACTCTCACCTCACCTCTTGAGTTCAGCTCTTTTGTCCATGTTTGAACAAGGCTGTAATGTGGTCAAGAGCTGAGTGGACCTGGCGGAACCCAAACTGAGCGTCACTGAGCAGGTTATTGCGAAGCAAGTGCTGCTTGATAGCACTGTTGATGACACCTTCCATCACTTTACTGATGATTGAGCTTAGACTGATGGGATGGTAATTAGCTGGGTTGGACTTGTCCTGCTTTTTGTGTACAGGACATACCTGGGCAATTTTCCACATTGCTGAGTTGATGCCAGTGTTGTAGCTGTACTGGAACAGCTTGGCTAGGGACGTGGCAAATTCTGGAGCACAGGTCTTCAGTACTATTGCCGGAATACTGTCAGGACCCATAGCCTTTGCAGTATTCAATGCTTTCAGTCGTTTCTTGATATCATGCGGAGTGAATCTGGCATCTGTGATGCTGGAAACTTCAGGAGGAGGCTGAGATGGATCATCCACTCGGCACTTCTGGCTGAAGATTGTTGCAAATGCTTCAGCCTTATCTTTTGCACTGGTGTGCTGGGATTCCCCATCATTGAGGATGGGGATATTTGTGGAGCCACCTCCTCCAGTTAATTGTTTAATTGTCCACCACCATTCTCGGCTGGATGAGGCAGGACTGCAGAGCTTAGATCTGATCAGTTGGTTATAGGATCACTTAGCTCTGTCTATCTCAGGTGTTGAGAACACAAGCCTGGTACACGTGGAGCTTTATATTTTCGGTTAGTTGCTGTTGTTTTCTCAACTTTGACATGACAGCTGCAGCCTTGGCAATCCTGGTGCTGATTTTGGCATCAAAGGACAAATTGCTGGTGATTCTTAATCCAGGGTATGTGAAGCTGTCAACAATCTCCATTGTGAGGTTGTCGATGCTGATGGAAGGTGGAATCGCTGCATCCTGGCCCATAACTTTGATTTTCATGATGCTGATTGCAGTCCAAACTCCTTGCAGACCCGGGGAAACCGATCTAGAAATTACTGCAAGTGAACTTCATTATGGGATGTCAACGCAGGATTCAGCAAACAGCAACTCATGGACAAAGACTTTACACATTTTGGTCTTGACATGCAGTCTTGCCAAGTTGAACAACTTGCTGTCAGCTCTGGTAGGCAGGTGGACATCCCCATTTGACTTGCCAAAAGCGTCCAATAGCAGCATGGAGAAGAATTTGCCATAGAGAGTTGGGGCCAGGACGCAGCCGTGCTTTACCCCGCTGCTGATCTTGAAAGTGTCTGATGTTGCTCCGTTGTAACCAATGGAACTGTGCATGTTCTTGTGACAAGAAGAGATGATGCCCAAGAGTCCAGGAGGGCAGCCTTTTTTCCATAGCAGTTTGAAGAGTCTGTCTCTGCTGACAAGATTGAAGACCTTGGTAAGGTCTATGAAGGCTCTTTAGAGTGATCTGTGCTGTTCACGGCACTTCTCCTGTAACTGCCGAAGTGATAAAATTAGGTCAACCATCGATCTGTCAGCTCTGAAGCCGCACTGAGACTCAGGATAGATCACGACGCCAGTGTCGGCAATCTGGTCAGAGCAACGCGAGCAGAGACCTTTTTCACAATATTTAGCAAGGAGATGCCTCGATAATCAATGCAGTCACTGTGATTCCCCCTTATTTTTGTGCATATGTGTTTGCATCACGCATGTTTTGAGGCACAGATCTTTCCAACAGAGACACAAGTTCATGGAGATACTGCAACAGTGCCCGTTTTCCACTTCTGATGATTTCAGGTGGAACACCATCATTTCACCGGGCTTTACCACTAGCAAGACGGTCGATGGCCTTGTTGAGCTCTACTATGGTGAGCTTGCTGCCCAGTCCTCCATGACAGAGAAGTCTGGAATTACGCTGAGAGCTACTTCAGTGACAACCTTCTCCATTGCGTAGAGTTTGAGGTAATGCTCGACCCACCTTTCCATCTGCTTGCTAGGTTCAGTGATGATTGCCCCTGCTGTTGTCTTCAAGGGAGCTGATTTAGTTACTGCTGGGCCAGTTGCTTTCTTAATTCCTTCATACATTCCTCCAGCATCCCCAGATTCAGCAGCATATTATATGCTGTTGCAAAGTTTCAACCAATATTGACTGGGCAATGGCAAGCATTCTGCTGAGACTTGTTTCTGGCAGTTCTGAGAGCATCTAGGTTTTGTTTGCTGGGACTTGCTTGTAGTTCATGAGGGCTGTTCTCTTAGTTGCAGTAACTGGCTCCATTTCAGTCCAATAAGCCTCAAACCAGTCAGGATTCCTCAGATCTCTTTTCCCATATGCAGTGAGTGCAGAGTTATAGACGGTGATGCGCAGATGATCCTATTTTGACACCACACTCTGGCCTTGGACATTGTTGTCCAAAAGAACCTGATCAAGGATGTTGAGGAACTCCTGGGTCCTTTTTGGAATCAGTGGTATGGCAAGTGTTGATCCAAGAATGACCTTTCTTCTTGGAGTAGCCTCCTTGTTTAAAGCCTGATTATGCTACACACCAGGGAGTGGTCAGTGTCACAGTCAGTGCTGTAATAGCTACGAGCGACAAGGACACTGTTCAGAGTGGTATGTCTGGTGATGATGATGTCTAGCTGGTGCCTGTGTGCGATCTCGGATGTCACCAGGACACCTTGTGGCATGGCTTGACCTGGAAGTAGTTGTTTGTCACACAGAGTCCATGGTGATAGCATAGCTCTAGCAACCTCTGTCCATTTTCGTTCATCTTGCCAATCCCCTGGTGCCCTATGCACATTGGCCAAGCTGTATAGTTTGTACCCACCCTTGTGTTGAAGTCCCCTAGACAGTACAGTCCCTCAGTGCTGGGAATTCTACTGATGGCAGCGTCAAGTGTCTCATAGAACTAATCCTTGAAATCTGGGGTGGAGGGGACTGTTGGGGCATAGATGCACATGAGGTTAACTGGGCCTGCGCTTGTTGACAAGCAAAGAGTAAGAAGTCTCTTTGAGCCTTCTGTGGGGGGTTCAATCATGGCAAGTAGTGTGTATTTATTGCGAAACCCATTCCATACTCATGTGTTGCCTTTTGGTCTTTCCCCTGCCAGAAGGATATGTAGTGTTTCTCTTTAAGGGACCACTTTGAGTAAGCCTGGTTTCTTGCAGCGCAGCAATGTCCACATTGAGCCGTGTAAGTTCTTTGTCGATCACAGGTGTCTTGCGTGTGTCATCGACTTGCAGAAGGTTGTTGATAAGGCCAGGATGCATGGTCCTTACGTTCCAGCTTGCGATGCAAAGGACTGGTGTCTTCTTGGTTAAGTTTGTCTTGCCTGGTGCATAGATTATTGACCTGTCTGTCGAGAGATGACTCTTTAAGTACCAAGCACCCATTGAAGCAAGCAGGCCGCGGTGGGACAACACTTAACTGACCGTGCTACCCAACTTGGTGCAGGCAGTAGCTATCCAATGAGATGTGATGATCTCTCACACTGCTGGAAGTAACCCCTGATGCTCTTTCTCAATCGAGCGAGAGCTTATAACAGGTAATTGTTTCTTCCCATGTTGTGCCAATGTTTAGCCATGAAGTTGGAGTGTCCTCTCCAGGGTGCAGGCCTGGGTAAATAGTTTGACCCTGAGTTACCCAAGCATCAGGACCCCTCTCTCGACATTGCTAGTATTGTCCGAAGGATAGAAAAAAAACCAGTACTGTCTGGTATCAGCTCTGCTGCAGGAGTTGCCGGAAAGCTGTCTGATAAGTAACAGGTAACTGCCTACCGGACTCCACTCCGGATTTTATGTTGGGGTTTACTCCCTAAGCCTTCTTCTCTCCCGAGACACCCACAAGGCTCTGAGGCTGTTTACCCATAGCTGGGAGTCTGTTTCTTGGCACCAGGATGGAACCACATGCCGGTGGACCTGCATTCCACGCATCTGGGGGTCAGGCCTCCCAGTAACCCCCAGTAACCCAGGGATAAAAACCCCCAATAACCCAGAGATAAAACCCCAACAACCCAGGGATTAATTCTCAATACCCCAGAAGATAAAACCCCCAGTAACCCAGAGGATAAGACTCCCAATAACCCAGGGGATAGAACCCCCCCCCCCCCAAATAGCCAGAAATAAAACCCCCAATCGCCCAGAGATATAACCCTCAATAGCCCAGGGATAAACCCCAATAATTCAGGGATAAGACCATCAATAACCCAGATGATAAGACCCCGAGTAACCCAGGGATAAAATCCCCGAATAACCCGGGGATAACATCCTCAATAACCCATGGATAAAACCCCCAATATACCAGAGTATAAGACCCCCAATAACCCAGGGATTAAAATTCTCAATAACCCAGGAATAAAACACCCAGCAACCCAGGGATAAAATGCCTAATTAGCCAGGGATGATACCCCCAATAACCCAGGGATAAAAATCCCCAATAGCCCAGAAACAACACCCAATAACTTAGGGGCAAAATCCCCTACTAGACAGGGACCGAACCTCCAACAACCCCAATCTCCCTGACTCCCTGCAACAACCACAGAACCACAGCCTCTTAGCTCTCCAACTCCAAGCTCACCCCACACTCTGCCCGGCACAAGCCACACACCGTCGCCCTCTCCCAAGGCCCAGGATGCACATCCACGCCCCCTCACCAGGACCGAGGCAAGCAACCTCCGCCACGTCCCCTTTGTGCAGGCTGAACTCGTCCTCAGCGCTCACCTCATAGACGCATTGTGATAGTCCACTCACAAGCTTGGCTGCTCTGGATTTCTCCAAGTTGGCAGACTTCCTGTTGTGAGAGGGGAGAGTTTATCTGAGCTGCCCACCCTCCATTTCAGAAACAAGTAGCTGGAGAGCGCCGCTGGGCATACTGCTGCTGGGATTACAAAGATATCTATCTTTACAATTCTATCTATTCTGGTGAAAGGTAACAGACCTGAAACATTCGGGCTGAATTTTATGAGTGCGCTGCAAATCGCAGCAGCGTGCTTTGAAATTGGTGGTCCAGCCAGGCAGAGCGGCCGCCACTGAGCCCCCGCGATATTTCGCGCAGAGGCTCATTTAAATGGAGGAGGCAGAACGGCTGCCCCCGATGACGTAGAGGGGATGGCTGCTCCGTTCCCGGCAATGGCGTCCAGCATCACCGCGCAGGCACCGGCGCCATTTTTAAAGGGCTTTAAGCCCTGACAGCTGATGTTAAATTTTCAATACGCAAACGCATGTAATTTAAGTAAAAACAATAAAGTAGAGATCAAAGCCCCTGTTTCACCCTCCCAATTATCAACCAATAAATTTATTTCCATCTCCCCCCCCCCCCCACACCGATAAACCATTTTTGATGGACCCCACCCCCAGACTTTGTACTCTTTGCCCTTCAACCCCTTCCCACCATCCCCTCAGCCAATTGAATAAGTTTTCTCTGCTCCCCCCCTCCAATGACCTGAAAGTTACACTCCTCCCCCGTACCCATTAGTCTGTCGTCTCGGATCCCCAAATGGAGATCCGAAGGCGCGGGACGCTGGCCATCGGCATGGGATGGCCGCCCGATTCATGTAAGTTCATTAGCATGTATTAGCGTTAATTTTAGTATGCAAATGAAAGCTCCGTCACCGTGCGGCGGGGGGTGGGGGGGTTGCACTGAGGCCTCACCGCCGCCGGTAAAATGTGGCGGGGCCTTCACGGTGTCGTGGGCCAAGGCGGGCCTCTCCCGTAAGAATTTTCCGGGCTCCCCTGCCACGACACCCGACGTTGGAGGGCTGGTAAAATACAGCCCATTAACTCTGCTTCTCTTTTCACAGATGCTGCCAGACCTGCTGAATGTCTCCAACACTTTCTGTTTTTATTTCAGATTTGAAACATCTGCAGTATTTTGCTTTTGCAATTCTATCTTTGCATCTCTATCTTTGTTTTGATAGAGGCAGAGGCTAAATTACCCGTGAGAATCATCACAGCAGAACTCAATTTCATGTTAACCCAAAGATAATCACATGCTTCCTAACATTGGACAAACACAAGATAGCCTGTACAATGCATTTGAATACAGAAGGCAGCCTGATGCTCTGCTCTTGCACACAAAAGGCTTACATTTTACAAGCATTTAATTTCTTGCTGTCCACTAGCTATAAAATCAGCGACTGTTAAATGATACAGTTTGGACACGATATTAATTTGCTTCAATGATCTTAACCACACAGTAAGTATTTGGTTGTAATGACTTTGAAATCATACATATGTACACTAATTATGAACAGTAAATTACAGATGACAGTCTGGTGTTTGTAGTACAGTATACATTCTGAACTTCGGCGAAGTACTATTTCAATTCAAGAAGAATACTCATTAATATGAAACAAATTAGCAACAACCTAAATTGGAATTTCTAATTCCCTTAGGCATTTCTTGAAGATAGTTTAGATACCAGAACTTCTGCGACAACCAATGCATGATGTGTGGAGGCAGACAGCAGGATTCCTATTCATTTTCATGAACTCCTTAACCCAGTTATGATTCTGCAGCCTTCAGCACAATCTTGAGTGCCGATTGTTCTTTTGCTGACTCCCAACTATAGTGATGTATCAATGGTATTCCATGATAATTAAGCGGAATCCAGGAAATCATGGGATTTAATTAGTATTTGAGACGTCCTGAGGACGTGAAAGGTGGTCTGTAACTGAAGATTATTCTTTCTTTCCTTGATCATCTCTATAATATTGTTTAATACCATGATTACACAATGATCTTGAGTAAAAGAAAACATGTTAGAACCATGTTGAGCTCCATCCATTTTATGAGTCTTCAATAGTAATGCAAGGGAAATAACCTCCTACATCCTCCTTTTAAGATAATTAATATACCTTGGAAAGAATAATTAGAAATGCTCCATTAAAGTCACATTATTTCTAATTTCTTAAGCAGACGTAATATAAAAATGAGGCGACAATTAAATTGTTTTGGTTTACTTTCCATCTGCTTTTCTCCTTATTTATTGTTTTTCTTCAATCCCAGCAGGATCCACAGTTTTTATACAATGTTGACAACTTTTCAAGCTGCAGTAATGAATGCTGTGTAACTAAGACTGTATGAGACACATGATTATGATGATTAGTGATGGTGATTTAAATGGAAAGCACATTGATGCACGATGCTCAGATCCTCAAGGGCACAGGAGCACTTTGCCAAGATGTATTCTGATTAAATGGGAAATTTTATAGAATGCAGGTGAACATAGAAATCCAGCAATGCCTTGTATCACTGTTTGTTCAACTATTCACTCAGTAATTAGATCAAAAAATCCAATGCTTAACAAAATTTTATTTTCTACAGAAGCAACTCAATTTTTGTAAGGTTTTGCAGTTTTCAGCAGATATGTGACAGTTATTTCAGAGAACAACTTTATGTTTTGCTTCATTAAAGAAGTCTTTCAGCCCAATATGTCTATGCCGACGGTTTTCTAGAACAATCAAAAACCAATCCCACTGTTCTCTCTACAGCCCTGCATCTTCTTCTGCTTCACATATTTATCCATTTTTCTATTAAAAGATGAATGGTTTCTGTCTCAACCACTCCCTGTGGCAAAGAATTCCATTCTCCAACAACCCTCTTTTCTCTCTTACTGACAGTTTTAAATTGATGATCCATCATCACTGACTCTCTATATAAAGTAAATAGTCTTCCTGTTTACTCTGTCAAAACCCAACGTAATTTCAAAGAACCTCTATAAAATCTCCTTTTAGCCTACTTTACTCCAGAGGAAATAGCCAAGTATCTCAAGTCCCTTTACTTAACTATAACTTTCCAGCCTGGATCATCTTTGTGAATCAACACTGTACTCTCTATGTCTTTACTGTCATATCTATGATGGATCGCTCTAAATTGAACAAATGAATCTAACTGCAACCTATCCAATGTTTCATACAAATTAATCATTACCACTTTATTCTTTACTCTGTACCTCTATTTATAAAACCTAAATGTAGTTGGCTCTTTTCATGGATTTATCTACCTGCCCTCTCAAGTCTTGCTATTCATCTGCACCCTTCAGTATATTGCTGTTGAATATATCTACTCACATTCTATGGTTCTACAGCGCATCAACCTTTTTGTTGACTCTTTCTTATCCTTTTCTTCTCCTCCATTGAACCTAGTTGCTATTTCCGAATTGGTCTCTTGCTTTCATGTTAGCTATTTGCCCCACTTCATTTCCCAGAACTAAATCAAGCAGTGCTACTTTCTTACTCAAGTGGAAGTACATTGATCTAGGAAACAGTGGATTTGATATTAAGTCTGATACTTGCAGGAGGAATTGTATGAAACAGGAGAAAAGAAGTGAAAATTTTGTACATTGAATATTTATGCCTGGATATGTATTTACCTGGAGTCAGCACCATTTACTCATGCTACAGCTGTTCAGCTCTTTAGGATCCAAAGCAGAGCCTCATCTTCAGGCCAATATAATGAATACAAATTACATTGTTTCACCTGGATTGTGTCCCTTACTGTGACACTGAATAAAATTCTATTTTTCTTCCTGAATATATCACTAACAAGCTGCTACAACAGTAATGAGGCATCAATTTGTGATTAAATACAACTCTCTCCACCTTTACATAAAATATTCAAATGCTTCCATCTTTTCAGTGGATAGAAACTGTATGAAACCTGCTAATTTGAATGTAAAATGCAACAGTGCTCCCTATTTCTAAACAATCTCATGTTGCATATTTATGTTAGTTTAAAAAAAAAAGCTGAGGTTTTCTGACCTGCTGTTGCTCTTTTTTTTTGGCAGATCTGGGTTAGAACTGCCTCTTCTGCACTCTCCCCACCAACTTTCTGAAAGGCAGACTAGCTGGCATAACAACCCATATCAAGTTGAACTTGGACTCATGCGAATAATATTAATGAAAGGCCCCCATGGCCAGCAACTGATTTCTGCTGTAATGCTACTGGGATTCTGATGGAGGCCAGAGCCCATCTCTAATATGTAAATGACCCTGGGCCTGGAAAGCTAAGTGGAATAAGGGGGCATCTCCATGATGGGTGGAAGTTCTACCCGACTGGAGATGTGCTCTGATCAGGAAATCCAGGACCTTGTGTCTGGTTCATGTCCATATTGTTACTCTCCAGAATGTCCAGTGGTGAAGGATAAAACAGGAGCCAATCTTTACACACTTTTATAAGCATTTATTCACAGAGATACAGATTACAAATCTTTACCTTCAAACCCTACCCCCAGTTTCAGTCTGTTCCTATTTATAGGAGTCCAAGTAAATCCCTAGTTAATGCCCACCAACTGCATCCAATTAAACAAAATTAATATAGAACTAGCACATATTACATGAGAAAGTGTATGTCATATTATCTATCACACTTGCCTGATTGGCTTATATGTAGCACACCTGTTCATTTCAAATCCTTTATCACATGAAAAAATGGAATTATTAACTTGAATTAAACAGCTTAAATAAAGCAGAAAAGGAGACTTTTCTGCACAATTTTGATTCAAATTAACAGATAATTTAAGTTTTTAAAAATTCTTTCATGGGATGTGGGCATCACTAACAAGGCCAGCATTTGTTGTCAATCCCTAATTGCCCTTGACAACTGAATGGCTTGATAGGCCATTTCAGAGTCAACTACATTGCAGTGGGTCTGGAGTTACATGCAGGCCAGACTAGGTAAGGACAGCAGATTTCCTTCCCTAAAGGACATTGGGCTGAATTTTACTGGCCTTTGACGCCATGGGTCGCAGCGTGGAGGCCGGTAAAATTCTGCAGGGAGAGGCCAGCCTCGACCCACAACGTCGAGAAGGGCCCGCCGCATATCACCGGTGGCGGGGGGACCTCGGTGCGGCCCCCCCGCAGCATGGCGGCTGCACTCCAATTAGAATATATTAAACAGTACTTGCCTCTGCAGATTATGCAGCCTGCCACCTCTCCATGGACACTTACTGATTTTACTTTGAACAGGCGGCTGTCAAGTGCCATCCCGTTCGCGATTTGAAAAGTCGGTGGGTCATCGGAGGCAGAAGGTTTCGTGACAGAAGGTAAGTTGCGTTTTCGGGGGTCTCACTCTGCATTCTTAAAGGGAGAAGGGAAGGGGGATTACAGGGGTCTCACTCTACATACTGGAAGGGAGGAGGGGGGATTACAGGGGTCGCAGTTCTGCATTCTCAAAGGGAGGAGGGAAGGGGTCTGGGATTACTGGAGGGAAAGCTTTGAAGGCATGAAGGGAGGTACTGTGCACCCTCCCTCCGTAAACAGTGGACACTCTGCGTTTGTTTGTGTTTGTGAAGGAGCAATGGCACTTAGGTCACCCTGTGTGTGGGTAGCGTGCCAGAAAGGGTAGGAGCAAGAAGGTTATATGGATGGTGGGGGCAATCAATTCAACTGGTAGGATCTTGATGTGGTCATGCTGTGCCACTCTGAATGTTGGCCAAGAGGGGCAATGCCATGGAACGCCACATAGTTGATCCATAAAAGCAGCTGATATACCCGTCAACACCAATCCCTGCCCTGTTAGGAACCTTCAAATACATGAAGGGTTCAACTTTATTTATCACATGGAAATAGGTATGGCTCATCCTACATTGTGTGATACTCTGTTCCTGAGGATCCGTATGCACCAGAGGAAAAATCAACAGGCAAGTGCGATCCTCGTAGAATCCCCCGGTCGTGAGCAGCAGCCCCCAAAGGGAGCTCGCCATTACGATTGCCGTGCATCTACAGGCCCCACGTGACATGCCATCAGATGTCAGAGCACCAGTGTCAGAGGAGATTGCGAATGTAGAGAGGGTGGTGACACGTCTCTGTGCCTTGCTTAAAGAAGACCTGCAGCCCATGGGCTTCGGTGGACATCCTATGCCTTTGGTCCTCATAGTGGCAGCGGTTCTCAAGCTTGACTCCTATGCAGCTTTTCAGCGACCCACCGAAGACCTTTGCGGGGTCACACTGTCAGCAGTGCACCACTGCATAAGGGAGGTACCAATGCTCTGCACTGGAGTGCCAGTGAGTATGTATGCTTCAGGATGGACTCTCACAGCCAGGGCCAATGGACCATCGGTTTCGGCACCATTGCCAGGGAACCATAGGTTGTAATTAGAATTAGAATTAGAACATTACAGCGCAGTACAGGCCCTTCGGCCCTCGATGTTGCGCTGACCTGTGAAACCATCTGACCTACACTATTCCATTTTCATCCATATGTCTATCCAATGACCACTTAAATGCCCTTAAAGTTGGCGAGTCTACTACTGTTGCAGGCAGGGCGTTCCACGCCCCTACTACTCTCTGAGTAAAGAAACTACCTCTGACATCTGTCCTATATCTACCACCCCTCAACTTAAAGCTATGTCCCCTCGTGTTTGCCATCACCATCCGAGGAAAAAGACTCTCACTATCCACCCTATCTAACCCTCTGATTATCTTATATGTCTCTATTAAGTCACCTCTCCTCCTCCTTCTCTCCAACGAAAACAACCTCAAGTCCCTCAGCCTTTCCTCGTAAGACCTTCCCTCCATACCAGGCAACATCCTAGTAAATCTCCTCTGCACCCTTTCCATAGCTTCCACATCCTTCCTATAATGCGGTGACCAGAACTGCACGCAATACTCCAGGTGCGGTTTCACCAGAGTTTTGTACAGCTGCAGCATGACCTCGTGGCTCCGAAACTCGATCCCCCTACTAATAAAAGCTAACACACCATATGCCTTCTTAACAGCCCTATTAACCTGGGTAGCAACCTTCAGGGATTTATGCACCTGGACACCAAGATCTCTCTGTTCATCTACACTACCAAGAATCTTCCCATTAGCCCAGTATTCTGCATTCCTGTTACTCCTTCCAAAGTGAATCACCTCACACTTTTCCGCATTAAACTCCATTTGCCATCTCTCAGCCCAGCTCTGCAGCCTATCTATGTCCCTCTGTACCCTACAACATCCTTCGGCACTATCCACAACTCCACCGACCTTAGTGTCATCCGCAAATTTACTAACCCACCCTTCTACACCCTCTTCCAGGTCATTTATAAAAATGACAAACAGCAGTGGCCCCAAAACAGATCCTTGCGGTACACCACTAGGAACTAAACTCCAGGATGAGCATTTGCCATCAACCACCACCCTCTGTCTTCTTTCAGCTAGCCAATTTCTGATCCAAAGCTCTAAATCACCTTCAACCCCATACTTACGTAGTTTCTGTAATAGCCTACCATGGGGAACCTTATCAAACGCCTTACTGAAATCCATATACACCACATCCACGGCTTTACCCTCATCCACCTGTTTGGTCACCTTCTCGAAAAACTCAATAAGGTTTGTGAGGCACGACCTACCCATCACAAAACCGTGCTGACTATCGCTAATGAACTTATTCTTTTCAAGATGATTATAAATCCTTTCTCTTATAACCTTTTCCAACATTTTACCCTCAACCGAAGTAAGGCTCACAGGTCTATAATTACCAGGGCTGTCTCTCCTCCCCTTCTTGAACAAGGGGACAACATTTGCTATCCTCCAGTCTTCCGGCACTATTCCTGTCGACAATGACGACATAAACATCAAGGACAAAGGCTCTGCAATCTCCTCCCTAGCTTCCCAGAGAATCCTAGGATAAATCCCATCTGGCCCAGGGGACTTATCTATTTTCACACTTTCCAAAATTGATAACACCTCCTCCTTGTGAACCTCAATCCCATCCAGCCTAGTAGCCTGAATCTCAGTATTCTCCTCGACAACATTTTCTTTCTCTACTGTAAATACTGACGCAAAATATTCATTTAACACTTCCCCTACCTCCTCTGATTCCACACACAACTTCCCACTACTATCCTTGATTGGCCCTAATCTAACTCCAGTCATTTTTTTATTCCTGATATACCTATGGAAAGCCTTAGGGTTTTCCCTGATCCTATCCGCCAATGACTTCTCGTGTCCTCTCCTTGCTCGTCTTAGCTCTCCCTTTAGATCCTTCCTGGCTAGCTTGTAACTCTCAAGCGCCCTAACTGAGCCTTCACGTCTCATCCTAACATAAGCCTTCTTCTTCCTCTTGACAAGCGCTTCAACTTCTTTAGTAAACCATGGCTCCCTCGCTCGACAACTTCCTCCCTGCCTCACAGGTACATACTTATCAAGGACACGCAGTAGCTGCTCCTTGAATAAGCTCCACATTTCGATTGTTCCCATCCCCTGCAGTTTCCTTCCCCATCCTACGCATCCTAAATCTTGCCTAATCGCATCATAATTTCCTTTCCCCCAGCTATAATTTTTGCCCTGCGGTATATACCTGTCCCTGCCCATCGCGAAGGTAAACCTAACCGAATTGTGATCACTATCACCAAAGTGCTCACCTACATCTAAATCTAACACCTGGCCGGGTTCATTACCCAGTACCAAATCCAATGTGGCATCGCCCCTGGTTGGCCTGTCTGCATACTGTGTCAGAAAACCCTCCTGCACACACTGGACAAAAACTGACCCATCTAAAGTACTCGAACTATAGTATTTCCAGTCGATATTTGGAAAGTTAAAGTCCCCCATAACAACTACCCTGTTACTCTCGCCCCTGTCGAGAATCATCTTCGCTATCCTTTCCTCTACATCTCTGGAACTATTTGGAGGTCTATAAAAGACTCCCAACAGGGTGACCTCACCTCTCCTGTTTCTAACCTCGGCCCATACTACCTCCGTAGACGTGTCCTCAAATGTCCTTTCTGTCGCTGTAATACTCTCCTTGATTAACAATGCCACAACCCCCCCTCTTTTACCATCTTCTCTGTTCTTACTGAAACATCTAATTCCCGGAACCTGCAACATCCATTTCTGCACCTGCTCTACCCATGTCTCCGAAATGGCCACAACATCGAGATCCCAGGTACCAACCCATGTTGCAAGCTCACCCACCTTATTCCGGATGCTCCTGGCGTTGGAGTAGACACACTTTAAACCAGGTTCTTGCTTGCCAGTGCCCTCTTGCGTCCTTGTAACCTTATCCCTGACCTCACTACTCTCAACATCCTGTACACTGGCACTACATTTTAGGTTCCCATTCCCCTGCTGAATTAGTTTAAACCCCCCCGAAGAGCACTAGCAAATCTCCCCCCCAGGATATTGGTACCCCTCTGGTACAGGTGAAGACCATCCTGTTTGTAGAGGTCCCACCTACCCCAGAAAGATCCCCAATTATCCAGGAAACCAAAACCCTCCCTCCTGCACCATCCCTGCAGCCACGTGTTCAACTCCTCTCTCTCCCTATTCCTCGCTTCGCTATCACGTGGCACGGGCAACAACACAGAGATAACAACTCTGTTTGTTCTCGCTCTAAGCTTCCACCCTAGTTCCCTGAATTTCTGTCTTTAAATCCCCATCTCTCTTCCTACCTATGTCGTTGGTGCCTATGTGGACCACGACTTGGGGCTGCTCCCCCTCCCCCTTAAGGATCCCAAAAGCACGATCCGAGACATCACGAACCCTGGCACCTGGGAGGCAACATACCAACCGTGAGTCTCTCTCGTTCCCACAGAACCTCCTATCTGTTCCCCTAACTATGGAGTCCCCAATGACTAATGCTCTGCTCCTCTTCCCCCTTCCCTTCTGAGCAACAGGGACAGACTCTGTAATGTTCATAGACTGCACTCATTTGGCCATCAGACCTTCCGTCAGGCTACCACCTGCTGGCGTCACCATTAAAGGAATCCTCTCAATCTAGGTGAAGCTGGTATGTGATCACCGCAGATGCTTCATAGAGTCATCGAGTTATACAGCACAGAAACAGGTCCTTCAGCCCATCATGTCTGTGCCGGCCATCAAGAGCCTGTCTATTCTAATCCCATTTTCCAACACTTGACCCTTAGCCTTGTATGCTGTGGCGTTTCAAGTGCTCATCTAAATACTTCTTAAATGTTGTGAGGGTTCCTGCCTCTATCACCCCTTCAGGCAGTGCGTTCCAGATTCCAACCACCCTCTGAGTGAAAAGATTTTACCTCAAATCCCCTCTAAACCTCCTGCCCCTTACCTTAAATCTATGCCCCCTGGTTATTGACCCCTCTACTAAGGGAAAAAGTTTCTTCCTATCTATCCTATCCTGTCCTATCCTATCCTATCCTATTCCTAACCACCTTATCTACCTGTGCTGCTGCCTTCAGTGATCTATGGACAAGTACACCAAGGTCCCTCTGACCCTCTGTACTTCCTTTGGTCCTACCATCCATTGTATATTCCCTTGCCTTGTTAGTCCTCCCAAAATGCATCTCCTCACACTTTTCAAGGTTAAATTCCATTTGCCACTGCTCTGCCCATCTTACTAGCCCATCTATATCATCCTGTAATCTAAGGCTTTCCTCCTCATTATTTACGACACCACCAATTTTCATGTCATCTGTGAACTTAATGATCATACCTCCTATATTCACATCTAAATAATTAATGTACACTACAAACAACAAGGGTCCCAGCACCGACTCCTGCGGTACACTACTGGTCACAGGCTTCCACTCGCAAAAACAGCCCTTGACCATCACTCTCTGCCTCCTGTCACTAAGCCAGTTTTGGATCCAAATTGCCCTGGATCCCATGGGCTCTTACCTTCTTAACCAATCTCCCATGTGGGACCGTATCAAACGCCTTACTGAGGTCTATGTAGATTGCATCAACTGCTTTACCCTCACCTACACATCTAACCACCTCTTTGAAAAATTCAATCAAGTTTGTTAGACATGATCTCCTCCTGACAAAGCCATGTTGACTATCCTTGATTAATCCCTGCCTCTCCAAGTGGAGATTAATCCTGTTCCTCAGAATTTTTTCCAATAGTTTCCCTACCACTGATGTGAGACTCACTGGCCTGTAATTACCTGGTTTATCCCTGCTACCCTTGAATAATAGTACCACATTCGCTGTCCTCCAGTCCTCTGACACCTCTCCTGAGGCCAGAAAGGATTTGAAAATTTGTGTCAGAGCCCCTGCTATTTCCTCCCTGCCTCACATAACAGCCTTTGTGCAAATCTGTGACCACTTCTGAAGCAGCTGCCATGACACCTGGGACCTGCGCCAGTCCCAGCTGCCACCGCTGTTCACTGAACTGGCTCAGATGGAGGGTGGCTTCCTGGAGATAAGGGCTATCCTTTGCAGACAAGGCTCCCGACACCAGTGAGAGACTCCACCACTGCTGCAGATCAGAGATAGAACGCCAGCCGCTGAACTACAAGAGCCATCATTGAGCAAGAGATCGACATTCTGAAAAAGCATCTCCAATGCCTGGATGGATAGGGTGATGCCCTGTACTACGGGCCAAAAAGGCCAGTTCCTTTCTTTGCTGCTCTGCACAACTATGCACCCAATATGGGCCAGGCCTGGCATGATGAGGAGAGATGCCAACAGGATTCCTCCTCGGACTATGAGGACACTGAAGACCTACAACATGAAAGATGCATGGGAGGGTAGATGGTACCAAGGATCTGCATGCAGGGCTAGCAGTGAGCTAGGGATGTACGGAAGTGGCTTATCAGACAAGGGCTCTCTGCTCCATAGGAACCGACATGAGCTCTGCAAGCCACACATCACCCTCGCTCACCTGCTGTGCACCAGTCCACATCTGCAGCATCTCTGTGTAAACCATTAGAGGCAGAAGCTGACTGAGCCAATGTCCATGTCACAGCATCTGTGGAGACACTCATGAGTAAAGGTGGCATGGCAATGAAGTTATTGCATATGTTGGCTTTCCTGAATGGCCAACGGTGCAAAGGGATGTGACATTGGCGCTACATGCTGGTACACATCATTCGCACAGAGAAAAGGACACACATGTTGGTGAGGAACATTGAGTGAAAGACGTATTTACATTGCTGTGACACCTGTACATTCCTATTGTGTCAGTGTGTTCCCTGTAAACGGAGAGGTTGCCCCTTCTTGATGCAACCTCTGTGCTAGCAGCCTGGCTGGAGGAAGGCTGCTGATCTGATTGCCCTTGGCTGTGAATGGCCTTAGCACTCATACCCTGCATACACGAGGTCTAGCAGGCCCCAGCTAGCTGGAGGAGTACTCGTTCCCCTTCCAGCATTGGACCTTTGATGGCGGATGGCCCCACGGCTACTTACCGCCTCTGCCACCTCCAGCCAGGCTGCCTTGTTCAGGCAGGAGGGCCTCTTCTTACCATTGCTGGAGAAAAGGACCTCCCACCTTGCGCGCACAGCCTGGAGAAGAGTGAGCAGGGAGGCATCGCTGAACTGTGGGGTCACTCTAGAGCTCCCCTCGGCCATCCTCGGCCTTTGGTGTGTTCCTTTAAATGCAAAGGTGACTCCACCGTGTAACAGCTCTAACTTCTGGCTGCAAGGTTTGTCTTGCACATGTTTGAAAACCAATGTAGGACGAGTGAGGAAATCTGTACTGTTGTCATGGTTTTTCAACTATTACAAATTGACACATGTTCATGAACACTTTGCTTCTGCAGCAGCTGATCATATTTATTGGTCTAATATTTCCAGTTGACAATGCAGGTAGAATATGAACATATTTTCCTGTTTTTTTAACAGAGACTATAATTGCAGTTACATGTATTTTCACATAACAGTTAGCAGAGAAATGAATACTGATTCCAAATGCATTTTGGTCTGCGGCTTTTCACAGTCAGATGATTAGATGCTCATAGTAGGTAATTATGCTTCAATTATGCTTTTATTTCTGTTGTGTATTTGCCTTTTCTGGTATATTTAGTTCTCATGTCCTGGAATGTGCAAAATTAAGATTATTCACCCAGTTGCAGCACCCCTACAAGGAGGAATGTTACACTTGAGTGGAAGAAGAGGATCGCAACTTCATAGGACACTAGGACACAGCAGGATAAGTATGTGGCAGCAGAGCAGAAAGTTCTGGGGTAACTCAGCAGATCAGGCAGCATCTGTGGAGAGAGAAGCAGAGTTAACTTTCAGGTCTGTGAACCTGGATTTGAAAATTTGTGTCAGAGCCCCTGCTTTCTCCTCCATTGTCTCACATAACAGCCTGGGATACATCTCTCTGGGCCTGGGGATTTATCCACTTTTAAGCCTGCTAAAACAGCTAATACATCCTCCCTTTTAATGCTAATTTGTTCAAGTATATCACAATCCCCCTCCCTGATCTCTACACCTACATCTTCCTTTTCCATAGTGAAAATAGATGAAAAGTAATCATTTAAAACCTCACCTATGTCCTTCGGCTCCACACACACATTGCCACTTTGGTCCCTAATGGGCCCTACTCTTGCCCTGGTTATCCTCTTGCCCTTAATATACTTATAAAATGCCTTGGGATTTTGCTTTATCTTCCCCCTGTGTTTTTTCATGTCCCCTCTTCGCTCTCCTATTACTTTTTTAAGTGCCCCCCTACACTTTCTAACTGCTCTAGGGACGCCACTATTTTCAGCGCTCTGAATCTGCCATAAGCCTCCCTTTTTTTCCTTATCCAATTACTCCCACTGGTCTGATGTAGACTTTCCTACAAGTCGCTGCTCCCAGTCCACTTTGGCCAGATCCTGTTTTATCATATTGAAATCGGCCTTCCCCCAATTCAGTACTTTTATTTCCAGTCCCTCTTTGTCCTTTTCCATAACTACCTTAAATCTTACAGAGTTATGGTCACTATCCCCGAAATGCTCCCCCACTGACACTTCTATCACCTGCCCAGCTTCATTCCCTAGGATTAGGTCCAGTACCATCCCTTCTCTTGTAGGACTTTCTACATGCTGGCTCAAAAAGCTCTTCTGTATACACTTTAAGAATTTTGCCCCCTTTAAGCCTTTTGCACTAAGACTATCCCAGTTAATATTGGCCCTACTATTAATATCCTATTATTTTTACACCTGTCTGAGATTTGCCTACATATCTGCTCCTCTATCTCCCCCTCTCTGTTTGGAGGCCTGTAGTACACTCCCAGCCAAGTGGTTGTCCCCTTTTTATTATCAGTTCTACCCATATGGCCTTATTTGAGGAACCTTCTAAGATATCATCCCTCCTTACTGCCGTAGTTGACTCCTTGATCAACAGTGCAATGCGACCTCCTCTTTTACACCCTCCCCTTTCACACCTGAAGATTCTATACCCTGGAATATTGAGCTGCCAGTCCTGCCCTTCCCGCAACCATGTCCCTGATAGCAATAATATCATAGTCCCATGTGCTAATCAATGCCCTCAGTTCATCTACCTTACTAGTAAGATTCCTTGCGTTAAAATAGATGCAATCCAGCCTTGCATTTTTCACTTGTGCCTTAACAGGTCTATATTTCTCTGCCTTCCAGTCTAACTTAGTTTCTCTTCTATATTTGACTGTGCATCACCCCCTACTGTACCTCCATTCTGTATCCCATCCTCCTGCCAAATTAGTTTAAACCCTCCCACCAACAGCATTAGCAAACCTCTCAGCAAGGATGTTGGTCCCGTTCCGGTTCAGGTGCAACCTATCCCACCTTCGCCAGAAGCAGACCCAGTGATCTAGGAAACTAATGCCCTTCCTCCTGCACTATCTCTTCAGCCATGCATTCATCTGCTCTATCCTCCTATTCCTATAATCACTAGCATGTGGCACTGGGAGTAATCCAGAGATTACAACCTTTGAGGTCCTGCTTTTTAATCTGCTACCTAGCTCCCTAAATTCTTGTTGCAGGACCTCATCCCTCTTTCTCCTATGTCATTGGTACCAATGTGTACTACGACCTCTGACAGTTCAACCTCCCCCTTCAGAATGTCCTACAGCCGCTCCGTGACATCCTTGACCCTACCATCAGGGAGGCAACATACCATCCTGGAGTCACATTTGCAGCCACAGAGACGCCTATCTGTACCCCTTATGATAGAATCCCCTATCACTATATTTCTCCAACTCTTTTTCCATCCCTCCTTTGCAGCTGAGCCACCCGTGGTGCCACAGACTTGGCTCTTGCTGCATTCCCCTGAGAAGTTATCTCCCCCAAACAGAATCCAAAGCGGAAAATCTGTTAGATAGGGAGATGGACCTAGGGGACTCCTGCACTACCTGCCTAGTACTTCTATTCTGCTTGGCGGTCACCTTTCTGCCTGAGCACTCTTTACCTGCAGTGCGACCACCTCCCTGTACGTGCTATCCACGATGATCTCAGCCTCACGGATGCTCCACAGTGTTCCCAGCTGCTGCTCTAGATCCAAAACGCAGATTTCGAGTAGCTGCAGCTGGAGACACTTCCTGCTTACGTGTTCGCCCTGGACACTGGAAGTGTCCCTGACTTCCCACATTGCACAGGAGGAGCACTCCACGCTGCCAAGCTGCCCTGCCATGATTTACCCTTAATTTACTCCCTTAAATTACCCACAAATTTGATTATTTACACTAGGGACCTTGATTCCCTTAAAAAAACACTACCGACTATATATATAAAAAAACTGTAGATCTTTCTCTTTGGTTGCTTACCCAGCTATTTAGAGTTATTCCCTAACAGCAATTGCTCACCAACCAATCACCTTGCAGCTTTCCTGTAATGTCACTGTTGACTTTTTTTTTCTTCTTTTTTTCAAAAAGCTGGACTCCTCTCCGCTCTGCTCCCGGAAGGTAAGTGGCTAGGCTGCGATCCTCGGGCTGTATTTATCCACTCCCCACTTGGCGTTCTCCCCACAGGTCCTCTCTTCCCCGCTCCGCTCCTGGAAGGTGTCTAGGCAGCGATCCTCGGTGCTGTATTTATCCACTCCTCGCTCGGCGTTTTCCCGCAGGTCCGCTCCGCTCCCGGAAGGTAAGTATCTAGGCCGCAATCCTTGGGCTGTAGCAAAACAGGAGCCTAATGCGCCTGAGACTTCACCAAGCCGGATAACAACTTTTGTTGTACCGCTTGCACTGGTGTTGACTCTTAACACTCTCACACCCAGGACCAATTAACACTGCAGAGAAAAGCAAAACACTCCATCAGGATAGGCAAAGGTGACTTATTGCCACACTTTCACTTTTCTCCCTCTCTACCCTGGGCACCACTTTGCACTCCACCCTCTTAAAGCAATGCTCACACCAATAACCCCTCATACTACACACTGTGCCTAAGGCAGCAGGCTCCTGTACTTCAGTGCAGCTTCCCTTTAAGGGGACAGACTGCCTTCAAGAGGAGAAGGTTGCTGCACCACATGCTTTTTGCACATGCTGCTTGGCCCCCTGCTGAGTGCTCAGGTAGCTATCGAGGTGAGCCCCACTCCTACCAAGGATACAATCAGGTAAATGAGGAGGCAGCACCGAATTTGCATGCTTCCTACCTCCATCTCAACAAATCATGATCCCCATGCTCATAAAAACAGTACAAATCAATTTTTATCCAAAATCTCTTCGATCTTTTTGGCACAATAACTGCATAACAATGGCATAAATGCTGGAACAACAAGGGAAATTCAAGGCAATTATTATTTTCTAGCTTGTTTCATTAATGAAAAAGTCAATAAGTGAAATTAAAAATGTTGTTTCACTTACAGTACTGAGTCACCCAACGACTAAATTATACTGCAGCAAATGTTAAATGAGTTTAAAAAAATTCTATTTGTGATAATAGATGATTGGCAGAGAGTTACCAAAAAGTAACTCAGTCATGAGGCTCTGCTCATGTTTATAAATCACTTTCACTTCATTCTCATGGTTTATGAATGTGCACCAAATCCTGAGATTGAATTTCTCTCCAAACCTCTTTATTGTCCTTCATACATAATTGGATGGTATCTCATTTTAAAATATTGGTGGTTTTTGATTTTTAAAAATTATATATACTTCCTGTACACACATTTTTTCTGCTGTGTTCATAATTCTTACTGCGACACAGTTCTACAGAAATGGGCAGCTCGCCAGTAACTCACCAAGTGGTTCTGTACTTGTGTCTGTCTAAACAGTAAGGGCCAGAATTTGTGATGAAGCCGCTGATCTCGCCATCGGGACCGGAAGCGGGTGCAGCTTACGTTGGGATCATAAGTGGCCTCAGGCATGGTGAAATGGCCCTGAAAGGAGGCTGTTTGTAATTGGAGACCCTCGCGAGGTCTCTGGAATGGGGCCTGATGCAGGAGCCATCTGTCTGCCCCCATCTGTAACCAATCGTCAACACACCAACATATGTCTTGGTATTGTTCTCGCTGGGAGAGCAACAACTTCCATCCCTCTGTCTGCAGGAGAAAATTGCACACAATCACAGAGAGTGGGACAAGACCGGCGGTGGGCTACCGATTCTCCATGTTCTAAACCTGATGGAGGAGGAGGCCATAGAGCTGGTTGGACTGCAGGATGGAAGAAGTGTTGTAGACAGAGAGATAGGGTCACCTTCCCAAGACAGTGAGTAAGGTCATCATGAGGCACAAGGGTGCATCTGCAGCTATGCAGCCATGCTGCTCATCAGACATCTGGTGCCTACAGGGATCTCCAAAGTAGGGGTGTGTGCTATGTCAGGACAGGAGGCCATAAACACTTCATTGTCTCTGTTCTCTCATGCAGAGGGTCCATCATCGCCTCTTACCCCTGCACCTTCCACTAGCGCAGACACTCTCACGTCGGTGGGTATGTGCTCACGGCTAGAACCAGACAAACAACTTGGTGAGCACATCATGCACAGGCCCAAGCAGGAAAATGTGGGAGGCCAGGCCCAGACTGAGCTCCAGGCTCATGACGTGCCTCTGGTGTTACCAGCTTCACAGGATATGCTGCAGCTGTAGCGAGAGGTCTGGCAACATCTGGCAGAGATGTCAGAGGCCATGCATGCCCAAGCGCGGATAATGGAGGAGTTCCATTCAAGCCTTGAGTGCTGCGATGTCTGACTGGTGCACAAGTGGCATCGTCCATTGAGAGATTGGTGGAACACCTGGAGAGCTACATCCAGCAGAGCACTCAATGTCTGCAGGAGACTCGTGCAGACCTGCATACCCTCATCTTATCAAGAGCTCAAGGCAGCAGTGGCAAGACGAGAGTGGGAGGGGGACCTGGAGTCACCACCAGGTCCTGTATCTTTCATGTCAGTAGGGAGGCACAAGTCTGCCTTTCAACAGAGGAGGAGTGGCTACCCCCATCCTCCCCCACCGTGAGGTCATCCCTAGCAGAAGGGCAGCAGGTCAACAGCTTGCCTCCACCTCAGGTGATAACGCAGAGGGGGCACCTCATAGAAGTGCACACAAAAGAATGAAGAAGGGCACCTAGAAGCACGGGAATTCACAGGTGAATGTGCATTGCTGTCACATACAGTAAAGAATTTTTTCCAACAAACAAGTTCTCTTTCATATTCCAGATGGCATTTGGCACTTTGTTTCAACCCTGCCTCTGTGAAGAGGCTTTTGAGGTGATGGATCATGCTGCAATGGGTCGAATCTGGAGCCTTGCCAGCTGAGCAATGTGCAAGTGATCAATGAGCCATTGTTTCCGGAAGGAAAGTAGGCAACAACAGGGCTTCATAAAGGTAAGTGTTTATTGTCCAACATAAGGATCAAAGGAATCACATCATGAGCCTCCCTTGCATGGACCTCATGGCGTTTCTCTTGTTGTCCCCGGGGTCCTTCATCTGGCGATGCTTGGTCACCTTCCTCCTACACATGCTCATCATCCGAGGAGGAAGCACATTCCTCATGTTCCTACTTCCTTATTGCCTCCGCCCTCTGTAGTACCAGGTTGTGTAGTGCACAGCAGACCACCATGATACATGAGACCCTCACTGGGGCATACCGAAGGGCTCCAGCAGAACAATCTAGGCACCTGAATGTCACCTTTAGCAGAGCAATGACCTGCTCTATGACCACTCATGTTGTCCCGTGACATGTGTTGTACCTCTTCCCTGTAGCTGTGCATGGCTTCCTCATAGGCGTCAGTAGTCATGTCCTCACTGGTAGCCCTTGTCTCCAAGGATCCATGCCTGAAGATACATGGAAAAAGCTCTGGCACCCGGGCCTGCCTCAAAATGTAGGCATCGTAACAACTTTTTGGGAAGCATGCACAGTTCTGCAGCATCCATTAATGGTGGTCGCAGACCAGTTGTACATTGAGGGAGCGGAAGCCCTTCCTGTTGATGAAGACCACTTGCTGGTGTTCAGGAGTGTGTACAGTCGATGACGCTCTGCACCTGGGGGAATCCAGCGATGGCTCCGGACCCGATGTCTCTCTCAGCTTGAGAGTTGGGAACCGTGCGGAAGCGCACATAGTTTCCAGCCCTCCTGAAAAGGGCATTGGTGATCTTCTTGATGCACCGATGAGCTGCTGAGTGTGAGATACTACACATGTTTCCAGTGGATCCCTGGACTGATCCAGAGGCATAAAAGTTTGGTCACCTTCAGTGCCATTGGCATTGGATTTCAACCAAGGCCCCTGGGGCACAGCTAGTTCTGCATAGATGGCCTCCCTAGAGAGGCGGAGACTTTGTTGGCAGTGTCTCTCTGCAGGTAGTTGAGCCTTGACCGGAACACCCTCTCTGGAGGGTATCTTCTTCTGCACGGAGAAGCCACCTATCTTCCCATTCTGCCAACTTCACCACTCTCTGGCAGCCAATGCTGATCCTCCTGTGGGCTTACAGGTTGTTGTGGTGCCGCTGCAGGTGCCTGGACCTCCCTTCCGCTTTGCTGGATGAATGGGGCCCAGTAAGTACAAGGCCTCCACTGCCAGTGGTTCCCCCCCTCCCTCCCACTTGTCACTTCTGATGTAGCATTTGCCCGTTGACTCCCTTGAATGGCAACTCTGTAGTTCTGGAACCTTTGTCCCCACTGGTCAGACAATGCTGGATGCCTTTGCTTCCCCAGCCTGCTTGGCAGTTGATGTTGCTTCTCCCGATGGCTTCCCTTTGCAGCCAACAATAAGCTCCTGCCTCCATGTCACCTCCTTCAACGAGGTGACGCTCTGAAGCCCCATGATTCCCATGTGCCGTTAATAAAATTTAAAACTAAGAATAAAATCACTGTCAATAGGACTCTTAAGTACCTAAATTGCCTTCCTGCTGCATCGCTTTCTGATCTCCACCTTCCATGTTTGCCGCCATGCACAAAATAGGGATGGGACATCATGACGTCAGACTTCCTGTCTGACATCTCCCGTTCCGATTTTATGCACCCCCCCCACCTCTGTTCCCATCCCTGAGGTTCACATAAAATTCAGCCCTAACTTTCAACAGGATGTTCAATTTGGAAGGAGCATGTCATCCTATTCTCATCTGATGCCTACACTTGATTTGCCAACTATAATTGGAGGCATTCCTGGATCACATGACATTCTGGCCATGTAATGCCTGATCACAGGCCATCTGTTCACATGATTTCTGCAAATGTTGGGTGGAATTTAATGGGCATCCAGAAGACAGGCTGGGAGGCAGGGGGGCCCACGAAATCATGACAGAAGGGATGGGGAAGGCGAAGGGCCCATCACTTTCTCATTCCATTGCAATTAATTTGGGGGTGGGAAAGGCCAAAGACAGCCTTTCTGCCCAGCGGCCAATTGAGGCCCTTAAGTCACTAGCCAGTAAAACAAGGCGACCTTCCAGTGGACATGGTCGGAGTGGAACCTCCACCGTGGGCAATTTGTGGCCCATGGAGGGCCCCTAGCAACAAAGGCAACCCTTTCACTGATCCTCCCATCCTTAAAGACCACCCTCCACCCACTCCACCGTGGCCTGCCAGACTGGCCTCAGTGCCCTTGCCTCATTTACCATGGGTCCAGGGCTCCAGCGCTGGGTCTGACAGTGGCTGCCGGTTCTGGTGGCACTGCCAATACTACTGAGCTGTTGGCCCTCTGATTAGCTGTCAGCTCTTGGAAGCGGGACCCCATCATTTACAGGGCGAGAATCCGGCGCCAGGCAGTTAATTGCCCGAGCACTGTTGAATTGAGTGGGGTTGCTCTGAAGGGCCAAGGTGGGGTTCTCTTTGCATTTTCGGCCTGTCGTCAGGACGACCCCCGCTGGCTCCACTAAATTCAGCCCATTGTTGCAATTATCATATAAACTTTGTAAACCGCTGTAGTTGAGTATTTTTGCTCATGGTTTCAAGCCAGCAGCTATTGTGTGAGACTTTCTAAGAACCAGGAGGTCTCCCGTGCACAGTCAAAGAAGGCAAACTGAGGGTGGGGGCAGAGGGAAACCATGCATGGTGGTGGGGTGCGGCAGGGAAGTCGGGAAACAGAGGGTGGAGAATCCAAAAGTAGGGGATTGATTCACAGGGAGGGAAACCAGAGGTTGGAGGAACTTTGATTCTACTTGTAACTAATGGTAACTCACAGAAATTGCACTGATAACTATTGAAATACTGGTACAACTCAGATTTCTATTACAATCAGCAGTAATACAATAATTCAATGACAGTCTATATGTAACTGGTAGTAATAGGTGTAATGCCTCGCAATCCTACCTACCTAGTAAAAATCCTATAGCCTTCTGATATTCACCCTGAATCCATAGGCAGAATCTCTCTGCACTTCACAAGAAATGGTCAAGCTCCCCAATTGGTTTTAACATGCCCGATCTCTCTCCCATCTCCTTGGACTCTGGTTTGGACTTTGGTTCCATATGAATCTGGCAACTCTGAATTGGGAACTTCAGTCAGAACATCAAAACTTAACAACACAATGCCACTCCCATTCATCACCTTTCAATCTCTCCCCCTGAGTCCCCATTCCCCACTCTCCATCTCACCCTCCAGCCCCCACTTCCCAGTCTCCATCTCTCCTTGGAGCCCCCATTCCCTATCTCTTATCTCAGGATCCTATTCCCCAGTCTCAATTATTCCACTGAACCCCCATTCCCTTCCCAGCCTCCATATCTCCCCTGATTCTCAATTCCCCATTCCTCAACTCTTTCCCTGGGACCCGATATTAATTGTATATTAATTGTACTTAATTGTATGCAGGTGGTGGGCATTAACTGGGCATTCACTTGGGCCTCTTATAAATGGGCACAGATTAAAACTGTTTTGAGTTAGGAGGTGTATGCTTATAATGTGTAACTCTGTAAATAAATATAAAAGTGTATAATGAATGGCTCCAGTTTTATTCTTCAACAAGCTTTCTGGAGAAAAACATGGTAGCAGAGGATGGTTGCCTAAAGCTGAAGGTTGGAAACTAAAAAAAAAATTGAGGGGGAAAACTACAATCCTAGCAGCCATTGTATAAAATGGCAGAAAGCTGGTGTAAATTGTTCGAGTATGATTATCTGCCAAAGTTCTCGGAGTCTGAACCATATGACCAGTGGAAGAATGAAGTGGATATGTGGACACGGTTACATCCCTACCAAAGAGGAAACAAGATATGGCCTAGGTGTTGTCACTTCCGACAAGAAGTAAAATCAGGAATAAGGTATTTTGTGAGCTGGGTGCCCGTCGGCTGGACAATGATGAAGGTTTGAACCTTCCAATAGAGTTCTTGGATGAAATTTGCAAGAATAATTATCTGTTAAATGCCTATGAGGCATGGCCAGACTTGTGATAGATTTTGAAAAACTGATGGTCATTCCATGGAGGAATATATCATGGACTTTAACAAATTGCATAAAAGATTAATGAAATTCAATTTAGGGATCCCTGGATCAGTACTAGCTTTTAAATTGCTGGATTGTGCTATGGTGTCTCACATGGGCAGACTTTTGGTTCTAACAGGTGTTTAATTCTCGGAGAGTGAATCCCTGTTGGATCAGATAACTGCTGTCCTGAATAAGTTCCTGCGGAAATAGTCATTAATTGACAAGATAAGGGCTCATGGAGTTGGGGGTAATATATTAACATCAATATAGGATTGGTTAGCAGACAGGAAGCAAAGAGTGGGCATATTTAAGTTGGCAGGCAGTGCATAGCGGAGTGTCATAGAGTCATACAGGACTGAAACAGGCCCTTCGGCCCACTGTGTCTGTGCCAACCATCAACCACCCATTTATACTAATCCTACATTAATCCCATATTCCCTACCACATCCCCACCTTTCCTCAATTCTCCTACCACTTACCTACACTAGGGGCAATTTACAATGGCCAATTTACCTATCAACCTGCAAGTCTTCAGCTGTGGGAGGAAACTGGAGCACCCGGCAGAAACCCACGCAGTCACAGGGAGAACTTACAAACTCCGCACAGGCAGTACCCAGAACTGCACAGGCAGTACCCAAAACTGAACCTGGGTCGCTGGAGCTGTGAGGCTGCAGTGCTAACCACTGCACCAGAGTGCTGCAAGGATCAGTGCTGGTCCCTCAGCTATTTACAATGTATATTAATAGCTTAGATGAAACGACCAAGAGTGATGTATCTAAGTTTGCTGATGATACAAAGCTAGGTGGAAAGGTAAGCTGTGGGGAGGACACAGAGAGGCTGTAAAAAGATATAGACAGGTTAAGTGAGTGCACAACAAGATGGCAGATGGCCTATAATATAGGGAAGTGTGAAGTTCTGCACTTTGCTCATAAGAATAGAAAAGCAGAATATTTTTTAAAAGGTGTGAAATTTGTAAGTTTTGCTGTTCAAAGAGATTTGGTGTGCTTGTACAAGGAATGTAAAAAGTTAGCATGCAGGTACAGCAAGCAATTAGGAAGACAAATGGCATGTTTATTGCAAGGGGATTGGAGTACAGGAATAAATAGGTCTTGCTACAATTATGCAGGGTTTTGGTGAGACCACATCTGGAATACTGTAATAAAAACAAGAAATGCTGGAAATACTCAGCAGGTCTGGCAGCATCTGTGGAGAGAGAAGCAGAGTTAACATTTCAGGTCAGTGATCCTTCATCTGTTCAGTTCATTCTACATTTTGTATACCTGATGACCAGATTTAGTCTTTCTACAATAATACTTAGTAAGGATAGAAGGGTATTATCGACAAAATCATGGGGAAATGCATAAGGGCCTGACTGGGGGCAGCAGCAAAGTTTCTGACTGATAATGGAAGGGAATTTGCCAATGATGAGTTCAGAGACATTTGTGAAAACATGAACATCATGGTCATAATTACCACAGCTGCAAGTCCTTTCAGCAATAGACTCTGAAAGGAATCATCGGCAATTGACGAACTGCTGCATAAAATTTTACCCGATCAACCAGACTGCAAGTTGACAACTGCCCTGTCATGGGCTGTTCAAGCAAAGAATTCACTCTCGATGGTTGGAGGGTATAGTCCATGTCAATTAGTCTCTGGGCAAAATCCCAAATTGCCTTCTGTGCTGTGCAATAGTCCTCCTGCTTTAGAAGGCACTGCAATTAGTTCAATTTTTTCTGATACATAGGACAGAGCTATCACATCCAAAGGCCAATTGCTCAGAGTTGTTGCTTGGCTGACATATATTTCAGAGGGGTCTAGAGAATTGAGGGATGTGATAATTGTGGGACATGTAATTGGCAAGTTTAAATATTGGTTGAATGTTCAGGATGATTATCAAGGTGTGAGGTCCATAGACTGGCAGAATGAGGTGAAAGAGTGGTGAGTAGGAAAGCGCAGTGCAAGTACTGATAGTAGGTCTGGAAGTGACTCATGTCAGAAAATGATCACATACTGGAGAAAGATCCTCGACTAGTGCAAGAGGGCGATCCCGCAGTTGTAGATTCAATAGACATAAAAGTGCAAGTAGAGGCTTTAGCCCATGAATAGGCAATGAAATAAACAGTCTCAAAACAGAACTGGATGCAGAAATCCTCATGATCGTGAAGTTTTGGTAGCTGCCAATAAGCTTGGGGATAAAGTAATAAGCGAGGCAAAACCAAGGGAATTAGATAGTTGGACAGGGTTTGGTGTTTATTTTTAGATGCCAGATAAGGGGCCACCAGCCTTGTCACATAAGTTGATTTGTACTTAAAAAGCCCTTGCAGATGGGACTTATAAGGCAGAAATGAGACTAGTTGCTCAGGGTGTTGAAGAGTGAATGGGTGAGACAGACATTAGAGAGGCCTCTCCCACAGCTGGAAAAGTAATCTTGAGAGTAATCTTAATTTTTTTAGTGTTTTATTTGTCCTTAAAATATTTTCTACTTTAGGGTGCTTCATCGTAGTACTTAACTCCAATGCACCAAAACTAGAATCTGGTCTAGTCTGAGTGCAGAACCAGTTTAACTGACCAATCAAGCTTTGCAATTTCTCTGTCTCTGCTTTATATATTACGTCATCCTTCTGTGATGACATAGTACAATTGGGAGTAACACTGTAAATAGGATTGTTGATTTAACATTATTCCAGTCCTGCTCTGCTTAATAGCTAAACCAATATATTTAAAAGCCCACGAGCCTGACTTCCAATTTTAAATTCTACCCTAATCTTACTAGTAATACATCTCAAATTCTGCAGCAGTACCCCATAAGAAATCATCAACGTACATCATGAAGAAGCCTGAAAGATTTATTTTATGAAAGCAATAAAATATTGCGAGATTTGCTTTTAGTTGAACACAATCTATTTTCAGAAAAAAAGATCTCACTGAAAAAATACCATGCCCTAAAAGCATCATTCAGGCCATAGACACATTTGTTTAGTTTAGTTAACTCTTTTGGCTACATCTTCATGGGAGTGTAGATCAATCGATATAAAAGCCGCATTTCTGCAGGGTGATACTTTTCAGAGAGAAGTGTTTCTGAAACCACCAAAAAGAGGCAGCAGATGCAGAAGGAAAACTATTGAAACTAAACAAATACATCTGTGGCCTGAATGATGCTTTTAGGGTGTGGTATTTTTTCAGAGAGATTTTTTTTCCTGAAATAGGTTGTGTTCAACTAAAAGCAGATCCCACAATGTTTTATTGTTATCATAAAGGAAATCTTTCAGGCATCTTCAGCATGTATGTTGATGATTTCTTATGGGGTGTTTGACATGCATGCCCCCTCCTGCAAAGAATGAGGCACATATATTTTGCCACATGGACATTAAATTTTAAAATTGTCACTGGGAAGAAAAGAAGGCCTATTACACAGGGTTGCCAAGCCCCTGGCTGGAAAGACATTTTTTTTCATACGAGCAGACAGTGTTGGAACAAAGGAACCAGTCCCTGCCCCAATAAACAGAAGAGACCTGGTCAAACCAGACGGTTGTGTGACCACCTGCTAGCCAACTAGGGGAGTTTTAAATTGGAAAAACGAAATTTGAACTCAGAAAGCTGTTTACTCCTGGACTGAAAAGACCTCTCTCGTGGCTGGCTTGTCGTCGCCTCGCTCCTGTCTGCTCCTATCTCTCCCACCAGCTTTGGAAACCATTGAAGACATATGAACCCCAAGAGAGAAAAGTCTCCTGCAGTAAACAAGGTTTAAGAAGAATACTGGGCCCCAACGAAAAGCAAAATCTACCTACAAGCAAGGACTACAAGCGAGCTTGAAGCACAGTAACAAAAAAATCCCTCTTCAGATATCGCCTCAAACCTCTCTACTTTATTTTTCTTCTGCTCTTTTCTGTCTCTATTTGCATGTGTGTATCGCGTATGCATGCTAACGTGGGGCGTGGCTTGTACTCATAGGCGTTAACCGAATTAGAGTTTAAGTTTAAATTTTAATAAATTTCACTTTTCTTCGTTAAACCTAAGAAAGCCTGTTGGCGTTCATTTCCTTGCCTTATAATTGGAAAGCGGTGAACAAGGATTCACCAAGGAGGAGCTCAAAACACAGAGTGTTTAAATTAAAACCCTGTTACAATAAGACAAGGTGAAGGCTGAGAAAGACCCCAAGACACCTTTCTCACCTCGCCTTAACAGTGGTACAGCCGAATTTGAGATGTGGTAGTAGTAAGATTCGGGTATAATTTAAAATTGGGAGTTAGGCTCATGGGCTTTTAAATATATTGGTTTAGCTGTTAAGCAGAGCAGGTCTGGAATAATGTTAAATCCACAATCCTATTTACAGAGTGTTGCTCCCAAAAGTACTAGGTCATCACAGAAAGATGATGTAATACCTAAAGAAGAGTCAGAGCAATTGCAAAGCTTGATTGGTCAGTTAAACTGGTTCTTCACTCAGACTAGATCAGATGCTAGTTTTAGTGTATTGGAGTTAAGTACTACAATGAAGCACCCTAAAGTAGAGAATGTTCTGGAGTAATGCATACTTAAGTTTCCATGCTTAGTCATGAAATTAGTCATTTTAAATAATGTTTCACATACTATTCTTGCTGAATGGTATTCTAGTGCAGTTGGTGTCATAATATTTCTTATGGGTGAAAATGGGAAATATTGTCCTTTAGCTTGGGAAGCTAAGAAAATAAGAAAGGTTGTTAAAAGTATTTCAGCTGCTAAACCTTTGGCTCATGTGAAGGCAATGGCTATGAGTTTCTATTTGTCATATATTTTAAGTGAGTTTCTGTACAAGGGGCATATGTGGATAAGTGTTCATTGTGGGATAATGTGCACTCTATGAAAAGTGTGAGTGAGAAAAGATTATGGTCTGGCCTTCCTGGCTTGAAACAAATGCTGGAGAGAAAGGAAATCTCTAAAGTTAAATGAGTCGGTGCAAATCATCAACTGTTTGATTGTTTTACTAAAAGAAATGCATGCATGAAGAAATTGGTCGGGGTCCTACAGGAGGGGCATCTCACAATGCAATGCTTTATTCAGAATATGGATGTTTCTGATTTAATTTGTTTTAGAATTTTGGTTGTGCATATTAACTCTTTTTTATTTTAAAAGAGAGAAGGGAATCTGTTAATTGTATATTAATTGTATTTAATTTTATGCAGGTGGTGGGTATTATCTAGGCATCCACTTGAACCTTCTCTAATTAGACAGCGACTAAAACAGTGTTTGTTGGGTTAGGAAGTGTCTGTTTTCAATGTGTAGACCTGTAAATAAATATAAAGTGTGTAAAGATTGGCTCCAGTTCTATTGCTCACTAACTTGCTTTCTGGAGTAGAAAAATCCATTCCCCAGTCTTTATCTCTCCCCCCAGGTCCTCATTCTCCAATCTCCTTCTCTCTCCACCCCAACCTCCCGTCCCCCACCCCCCACCCCCACACACACACACTCTGATTTCAAGCCCTGCAGTTTCCCTCATTTCTAATTTCCCTGATTTCGGTTTGTCCAGCCCCCTCGCAACTGCACTCCACATGGTCACAGTTTTCTGCAGCAGTGGTCATATGATGCCACCAAGCCTGAGGCTTTAACAGCAGCTAATGACATTGGGGAGCGGTGTGGGTGGGTAGGTGGGGGATGAAATTTATATAGCTGACCTCCCAGGCTGCTGGAGGCACAGAGGTACGCCTGATTCCAGGAAACTCCTGGTTATTCCAGGAGAGTTGGGAAGCCTAGTCCATACATGCCCATTTTTCAACAAGGGTCACCAGATGGAAGTTGAGATTTAGAACTCCAGCAGATCTTGTAGCGGTTGCTGCTTTGTGAATGATAAACTTTACAAAACTTTTCTGGTTTCATTTCTTGGTTTGCTGCTGTGTATTCATTCATTATTTTTGCTCCTTTTAATTTGTTCAATTGAATATTTGATAACTTAGAAAGAATTTGCATCTATATCATGTGTTTCATGACCTTAGGACATCCCAACACATTTCACAGCTAACAAAGTACTTTTGAAGTGCAGTCACTGTTGCAACCTAAGAAATGTGGCAGTCAATTTGTGCACAGCAAGGTCCCACAAACAGCAATGAAATAAGTGACCAGATAATCTCTTTGATGTGTTGGTTGAGGGATAAACATTGATCAGGAGAACCACCCCTGCTCTTCGAACAGGGCCTCAGTTTAATCAGAGAAACAGCACCTCCAACAGTGCAGCATCCCCTCAGTACTGCATTCGAGTGCCAGCCTGGATTATAATCTCATGTCTCTGGAGCAGGTCTTGAACCCATGACCATTTTAACTCAGGCAAGAATGCTACCACTGAGCCTAGACTGAGACTAGTTAATAGATAACTGGTTATTTGAGCCAGTCACTACTTGTAGGTGTATGGACTTGTGTGCTTTGGAAATGTGATGGCCTGAGGTGCAATACATCTGATGCTTTTTAAAATTGTGATGCGACCGATGCAGGCTAAGCACAAAACCTACTAATTATATAGATATGTGGCAATAGATGAAGCAATTAAAACTATTACACTGTAAATGGTAAAACACTTTCCTTGTTTCTTTTCAATTGCAACGACTGAAACAAGAATCATCATCTCAGACATTAGAATAGGCTAGAATGGGTTTATTCTTCATTTATTTACCTACCGAGCAATATCTTAGAGAAATTTTATAATTTTTTTCATAATGCTGGTTATCCATTTCAGATCCTAATGCATAAATGTGGGAAAAGTGTCCTCCAAATTAGAGGCCAAATAGAAATGTAGATACTCCACATCGCACAGTCCTTCAAATATTCCTTAATTCTCTTGCTTTCCAAGATTTTGTGGAAAGTATGGGAACTCTTCCTCGACAACATAATCTTGAACACACTGAGAATCAGGAGGTTAAATTGTGCAGTATGCTGCAGGCAGATCTCTGCTGATGTCTACTATCAAAGTCGATTTTGAATGTATGTTATATTTTTATAATTTTTCACAGAAAATAGCAAAATCACCTGAGTATTGCTGGTTGTTAAAGCAGCGTGATTATGGGATAGAATTGTTAGGTAATATTGTGATTCTGTTAATAATTAGTTTGTGTACAAAGATAAAATGAATGTGCGGATGAGCGTTCACCAGGCTCATTACTCTTAATTTCGGCAGGTTGAGGGATGTCGGACTCTAGTTTTGTTTCCATGGTAACAGGTAAATGTGATTGCCACATTATTCCATCACTCAAAGTATGTGTGTTCAGGAACTGGTGGTAGGGTAGGAATGGGGGAGGAGTGGTGTTCACAAGTGTCAGTAGAGCTGATGGATTGAGAATTTGCTACCCTAATCATCTTCTCTCCTTCAATTTACTGCTGGTCCTTCCTGAAGGTGATGGCTAGGAAGCAGTTCCACAGGTCTTGGCCAGTCACCGGTACCTCACTTATGTGCCCATTCTTCACTTGTGAGATCAAGCATTGATATTGGTGAGCTATGCCACCATGAATGGCATCACAGCTGAGCCCAGTCCTGTCCTCACCCAATATTTACACAAGCAAACTTTCCAGTAAGAATCACTCAACAGAAATAAAGAGGCAGACCCTAGTTAATGTATCCCTTCCCTAGCCCAGGGGCACTGAGGTCAACAATAGCCTCCCGACTGCTGCATCCACAGAAATCAGTAACTCAACATAGACCACCTGTTAAATCCAGGAGCTTCCTAATCTGCATAGGTCAGTTCCATACAGGCTTAACTAATTGGGTTGATGGAGCAGCTACAGTTATATTTGAAAATGCTTGGATGAAAAGAAAATCATTACCTGCACAGGAGATGAAAGTAAATAATAATTTAACAAGGAAGCCCATTTTACAAAATAATGTTCTTTTGAACAGATGAAACACCTAAGAGATTGCAGTTTATTTTGTGTTAGTAAAATCTAAGGAGCAAATGAAAACACTGTGTGTGCACATTAATTTATTTGAAGGCAATTAAAATGCTCACTGCTCTTTGACACACTCTGCAGTGCTGACATCATCACTGTTCAAAAGCACTATACAAACCTACACTGTCACAGGCACCACTTTCATGGGCTTGCTGCCATTTGACATTTATGTCTCCATCACTAATATCTCTGCTGTAAAGAGACTATATTCATCATAAAAATTTATTACAAGTGACAATAAGAAAGACGGTGCGTTTAGGGACTGATTTAAAACACAGCAAGAGATTTCCCTTCTGCTAGAAACAATGCTAAAGAACGTGAGCAAGGACAGAATGAGATAAAACCATCTGGCCCATTAGCCTATTATCTCGACAGACAATGCACAACCACTCTGTGACGGGCTCAATGCCACAATTCAAATTCCTGAGGGATAAGGATGGGTGAGCAACCAAAGCTAACACTTCCAAGAGAATAAATTCTGGGTCACTTCATTAGATAGGAAAATTACCAGATGTGTAACAGGCAGTTGGTCTGTTACATGCTGATTTTGCACCACCACCGAGAAAGTGAAAATTACCCCTTCTGTCTTTAAAAACTGGGCTACAATGTACAAAAAAATGCATAGTCCTTATTTTGTTTTATTATTTGTTCTGGGAAGTGAGCAGACTGCACTCAGTACCAATCTTTAGTTAATTTGAACAGGTGGAGTAGGCCTTCTCTTTGAAGCACTGAAGTACTTGTAGGAAATGATGTTAGGCAGGAAATTCCAGGATTTCAGCACATCGCCAATGAAGGACAGCCTGAATGTGTCTAAATCAAGATCATCTGTGATTCAGAGGAGATCTTGGATGTGATGGTTTTTCCAGTGTTAATGCTCCTGTCCTCCTTGGTGGCAAGGGGTCATAAGGATGGGAGATGTTGGTGCAGTAAGCTTGGTGAGTTGCAGCAATGCATCCTGTAGGAATGTACTTACTAAAGCCATAGTGCAGTGATGGTGAAGGGAATGGGTGCTGAGTTCAGTCACAGTGGTGTCGATTGAATGGACCATTTTAACCTGAGTGGTGTTGAGCTTCTTAAAATATTGTTGCAGCTGCACCCATTTAGGTAAGTCTGTTTCATCAGTCTCCTGTTGATTGTATATCTACCATTGTGTCTGATTGATTGAAGCTTTGTCCTGGTTGATACAAGGATTCATACAATTCATACAGTATATATTTTTATAAGTAGTTTATGATTTATCTGTAGGCTGGCCACTTTAAATTGGTTGATACAATTGTTTTCCTTCAGCTACTTTTGTTTCTCTGTACTTGTGGGTGGTAAGATAAGAGGTGGTAATCTAGGTCTCTTGACTTGCATGTATCAAAAGATGGTGAGTCACCCCTATTTAGGTGGACAGCCTAATGAATGTTAAATGTGAAATTCATCCAGATGATAGTGATATTTAAAAATCAACACTGTGGTTATCAACTATTTACATCTGTTTATGGCATTTCTCCATCAGGGCTCCTGCAAGACTCTCACAATTAGGTTTCTTGGACTCTGATATCTTTGAACACTACTTTGAGGACAGTTTTGTCTAATTGTGAGATACCTTGGGTCAGCCTTTGCTGTCAAAATAACAGTGAGGCTCATGGTGCTCACTGTTATTTATGCGCAAGTGGTGTAGCAAGCGAGGAGCAGACACATGTTAAATGCAAATATCCAAAAGTTGCTGTCTGATTTGTGCCATTCTGCCACCAGCTTCGTGAAAGTGATATTTCACTGATTGCCACACCATTGACATGCATTAAATGTTGCGTCATTGCTGTATTTGCATGGTAGATATGGGTCTGGATTTTACGTTGGGCGGACGGAAGCTGGCCACCGACGTAAAAGTCGGTGGTGAACCCGCTTTCTCCCGGCCTGGGAATCCAACCGCATTTTACTGGTCCCCGGGCTTTAATTGTTCCGAGGGGGGACTTCTACCCGCTTGAGGGAGGAAGTCCCGCCTCATTCAGCTGCCAGCCAATCATCAGGCTGGCAGCTCTTAGTTCCAGCAGCGCCACCGGGAGCTGTGGCCACTGCTGGGACTGCAGCCCAGCCAAGCACAAGAGAGCCAGGACGACAGGTAAGTTTGGTTTGCCTCGCCGGTGTGATCGGTCGCGTCCTGTCGAGGTAAGGGTGGTCGTGTGGGGAAGGGGGGGGCTTCTCGGGTCCTCGGGGTGGTCGGGGAAGCAGGGGTGGCCCTCAATCGAGCACCTGCTTGCCGCGGGTAAAATCCCCATGGAGGCGGGTGAAGGCTGTTTAGTGGCCACTGAAGGGCCTTAATTGGCCTGGGGCGGGTGGCCCGTTTCTTGCCCCCCTCGACCCACGTAAAGTGGGGTGGAGGCGGGAGCAGGTCGGGAAGACCTTCCGGAGCCTCCCGCTCAAGTTTACGCCACCCTCCCTGCCACCATCTGGCTCACTGGGGTGGCGTAAAATTCTGGCCATGAACTAAAACTGCGACAGATACTTAAAGCTAGTAATTCCAATTGTAAGCACCCTTTCAATGATATGCTAATTGTTAGTGACTGACAATCAATCTCTCTGACACCAAAAAGACTAATTTATTTTAGGAGATTTAAAAAGTCAACTTTTTCTTACTTTTCTTTTCTGTCTCCTTTTTTTTCTCTCTCTCTCAATCCAATCTTTCTTTCCTTTTCTTTATTTCTCTTTCTGTATCTGATTTGACATTCAATTCACCCACTCTAATTCACTCTCCTTCTCAGCCCTTCCAGTGTTTATTTCCAAATCCTTAAATCTCATTGGTTAAGGAGAAACCCTGTTGGTGTTTTGTTCACTCATATCCCAGATGCCCTGTTCCCTTGCTGCATATCAACTCGCACTTTCAACAACTTTGTGGGCAACAATGTTATGAGCTGAAGTATGCAGGGACAAGTCTAACTGAAAGCAGATACCATTAGATGTCCTGCTAACAGCAAAATCTGTCCCCTTTTGTTCTTTCTTTTTGACCACTTGAACTTCAAAGGCGGGAAGGGCACAATACAGGCTGAATGATTTGCTTTCCTTTTTGTTGTACTGTTACATGGGTGGAGGAAAATAAAGAAACTCCTAGGACTGGAATTTATTCATTCGCTGCCGATTACGGCGGTGGACGAAAACGATGGCAGTCCGCCTGCGCATACCGCATGTCACAGAGCCACCGTGATATTCAGCGCGGTGGCTCATTTAAATGGTTGGGGCGGAACACCCACCCCAATGATGTGGAGAGGGCAGGCTGTCTATCCCCGGAAATGGTGTCAGCTGCCTTTGCGCAGGTGCTGACGCCATTTTTAAAGGGTTTCAAGCCCGACATTTCAATTTAAATATTTAAAGGGAGATTGATTTTTAAAAATTGATCTTGTCCATCTCCCACCCCCCAATAACCATAGATTTAATTACCTGTCCTCACCCCTCCCAAAACACTTACCTTGTGCACCTGATCTTCCCTGCCACCAAAGTGCATCAACTTTACACTTTACCCCTCCCCATCATCCCCTACACCAATGAAATGACTGTGAACCCATTCCCCCCTTTCCCACACTGAAAAGCTTACCTGCTGCCCCCTCCTCACCAGTGTTCCGCCGTGGATCCCCGAATGGGGATCCGAAGGTGTGGGAGTGCTGGCTACTGGCACCAGTATCGCACCGGGACAGCCGGCAGGAGCAAGAAGGTAAGTTATTCCTTTATTTAAATTAATTTACATATTTAAACTTGACTCCCATCGCTAAGCAGCGGTGGGGCCGCCAACGAGGCCACGCCACTACCGGCAATATCAGGCCAGGCCTTCCCGGCGTCAAGGTCTGTGGCGGGCCTCTGCCGGAGGCATTTTCCTTCCTCTCCCGCCACGACCCCCAATGTCGGGGGTTGTCTATAAAATTCAGCCCCTATTGTAGAAACACCTTATCAAAGAACAAAGAACAAAGAAAATTACAGCACAGGAACAGGCCCTTTGGCCCTCCAAGCCTGCGCCGATCCAGATCCTCTATCTAAACATGTCGCCTATTTTCTAAGGGTCTGTATCTCTTTGCTTCCTGCCCATTCATGTATCTGTTTAGATACATCTTAAAAGACGCTATCGTGCCCACGTCTACCACCTCCGCTGGCAACGCATTCCAGGCACCCACCACCCTCTGTGTAAAGAACTTTACATGCATATCCCCCCTAAACTTTTCCCCTTTCACTTTGAACTCGTGACCCCTAGTAATTGAATCCCCCACTCTGGGAAAAAGCTTCTTGCTATCCACCCTGTCTATACCTCTCATGATTTTGTACACCTCAATCAGGTCCCCCCTCAACCTCCGTCTTTCTAATGAAAATAATCCTAATCTACTCAACCTCTCTTCATAGCTAGCGCCCTCCATACCAGGCAACATCCTGGTGAACCTCCTCTGCACCCTCTCCAAAGCATCTACATCCTTTTGGTAATGTGGCGACCAGAACTGCACGCAGTATTCCAAATGTGGCCGAACCAAAGTCTTATACAACTGTAACATGACCTGCCAACTCTTGTACTCAATACCCCATCCGATGAAGGAAAGCATGCCGTATGCCTTCTTGACCACTCTATTGACCTGCATTGCCACCTTCAGGGAACAATGGACCTGAACACCCAAATCTCTCTGTACATCAATTTTCCCCAGGACTTTTCCATTTATTGTATAGTTATCAAGGACACAATTTGTTTCAAGGACACAATTTGTTTCGAGAACACAATCTGTTTTAAGGGCACAATCTGTTTAATGCACTCCAGAGAACTGTAAAGGGTTCTGGATATTTGTTATTTTAAATGATCCATTGTGAGTTATGTGAAATATAAAGTAAGAAAACTTAGTGAAATCTGCCATGCTTTTCCTTGCTTTAGTTTAATTTGACTATTCAGTACATCTGATTCAAAGATTGTAGCATGAGAGATCGTTTGTCACAGTATTACTTGATTATCATTTAAAGATATCTGGAGCATGGTAATCTATTATTTCCCATATGTACCTCCTAGGTAAGAGAGTTTGTTGTTCCACTATAACCCACCATTCCAGATTACTTTACCCATAACGCCATGTTTTGGTTCACAGGGATTCTGAATGGCCATGTAACTATGGCCTGCACTTCGTAGTCAGCAGTGAAGCAATGGCATTCACCGCTGACCTTGAAGAAAGTTGCTCACAAAGATTTATCAATCGCTGCGGCGTGGTTTTCCCCTTTCCTCACAGCAGTTTAAATCTGGCGCCAAGTCAAGGGGATGTCTTGACGAGCAGCAGCAGTGATGTCAACAAGCAGGTAGGCAATTAATCACATTGAAGTAGTCACACAAAGCAAACCAAGAATTTAAACTCACTTTATATACTTCACTTTTAATACAGATTTTCAGAAAGCAAAATATATGATTATGATTGAATTAAGATAGAAGCTAGAATAAAGATATACAAACTTTTTAACATGGATTGTTTTTATCCTTATGGAGAAGTTTGACATTCCCCAAATATAAAATTAGCTTCTTACAGCTAGTGAGAGTATTTGGCTTAGCACACCGTTTAAAAACCCTGTTACATCTCATTCAAAAAGGTGTAATTTTTTTAAGTGTTATTACAGTACAACTTACAGTGTAAGAGTGGAAGTTCTTGTCAGTTCATAAGATTTCCCATTGATTGCAATCCTAGGCAGGGGTTCCTCAACACTGCACCCTCAGGAGTAGAGTAGAAACTTCTGGAGTTCCATGTTATTCTGCACATGTACAGACTCCAGGGGTTGTTTTTTTGTTATGGAGGCAGGAAACAGGAGTTGGGTCTGGTTTGGGGTCAGAAACCCATCTTCATTGGGAAACTGATTCAGGTTCAGATTTTCAAATGGGTGAGCCCTTTAATTAGCATGGAGACAGGTTTATTGTCCTCTTAGAGCCAGTGGGGCTGGGAATGGAGGTGACTCAGATGAAGCGTGAGACTTACGTATGTAAGTCTTACATCACTGAGACTGCCGGTTGTCCTGAGGGAGAGATCCGCACTTTATGCCAAAACCTCCCACTGCGCTAGAGGGAAGTGAGATGTCATAGTGGAGCTGGAGGCCTGGTACTAGAGGCAGGGCAGACCCTCGCTTAATCGATGCCGACCTGGATCTAATGCTGGAGACCATGAGAAAGAGGAAGAAGGTCCTGTTCCCAGAGGGTGGCAAGAGGAGGCCATCTTGTCATACAGCAGGGGCATCTCTCTGTCCAGTGTTATCCCTTTCCGCCTCCTCTTCCTCCTCCTCTATTACCTCCTGCTTGTCCCCAAATGAGCTGTTTCCTTCCAGGGGCTCAAGGTCCACACCTCTCTGGAAGGCCATGTTACGGACAGAGCAACAGACAATCACAATGAGTGAGACCCTTGCAGGAGAGTATTGGAGGGAAGCATCCGACCAAACCAGACACCAAAAGTGCACCTTCAGAAGCCCAATGGCATGCTCAATGGTTGGCCTGCTGAGCAGGTGGAATTGGTTGTATCACCTCGGTGCCTCTATAAAGGGGTCAATAGCCATCTCTTCAAGGGAGTTGCCTTTTCCCCTTCGACCCATCCATGCACTTTGGGGAATAGATTGAAGATCTGAGGCAGTCTGGACTAGCGGAGGATGAAGGAGTCATGGCAGCTGCCAGGAAAGTGAGCGCACACATGGGGGAAGCTCTTGTGTGGTCTCAGACCGGTTGAACATTGGGGGAGTGGAAGCCCTTCCAGTTGATGGATCTCACTGGCTGGTCACTTGATGCCTTGATGGCCACATGGGTGCAATCGATGATGCCCTGCACCTGGGAAAATCCAGCGATGGAAGTGAAACCCAATGTCCTAAGTCCCTGTGCAGTCCCATCTGTTCAAAGTGGATATAGTCCCCTGCCCTCCTGATTAGGGCATCCGTGACCTGCCTGATGGCGTGATGAGCTGCTGACTGCGAGATGCCACCGTGGTCCACGGCTGATCCCTGGAATGACTCCATTGCATAGAAATTTAGGGCAATGGAGACCTTGGTGGCTGCAGGTAAGGGACTGCTATGGGAGCCATGAGGCCGCAGGTCTTTGTGGTTCAGAGTACAAATGTCCGAGACCATCTTCCTGAATAGGCACAGCCTCCCACGGCACTGGCACTGTCATTTGCAGGTAGCTGGCTCTTGGGCGGTGGACCCGATATATTGGGTGGCACATTCTTCCTGTGCAGCCCCCTCCCAGCTGTGCTGCTCTAACCTTCTGCTACCCAGAAGGTTGCAGCTGCTGAAAGCTCATCCTGACTGTGCTGTCCAATGTCAGAGTAACCTGTTCCCATCTCAACTTCCTCAACTCAGTCTTGTGTGTTCACCAAGCCTACCCCTGCCAACCCCAGCTGCCCCAATGATGTCAACTGGCTCGTGTCCCTCTCCAGATTCCTACCACTCACCACTGAGAAAAGCAAGTCTTACAGCTCCTGCAATGGTTACTCTGTGGCACTTTTGGAGCAGCTGAGCTATATTTTGGACCTCTCTGCATCATGTTAATCAGCCCTTCCCATAGCCCTCATGGCCCTTTTCATTGTTCACATCTTCTAAACCATGCCGTGGTCCAGACATGGCCTTCTCCCCGCTCCCTTCCTTTGAAAATCCCAAATTGCTTCTGACAAGCCTCTTATTGAGCTCTACAATGAGCACAACAAATGATTAATTGAAGGTGTGCAGGCTTGCCGTTCCCTCCCGGCGTCCCTTTAAAAATAGCTTAACATTCCGGATGGTGCCGACCTCTGAGAACGCGATCTTGAAATCATGCAAGCACCGACTTCTGCTCCCAGCGGCCTTTGAAAATCCAGCCCCAGTAGTTGCTGTTGGTTTCAGTGAGTAATGACAATGAACGATAAATGTTTTACCGTCATTACTACTGAAAAATTTGGAATGTGTCATAAAAATATAAAATATATCACTATTATTTTGGGTGCAAATGATTTCATTTTGCTATTCTGGCTGTTGACTGTGTTGATTAGTCCTAGAAATTATTTTAGTCAGTTACCCATTTCTTTATCTCAAAATTTAGATTAGTCCTGGTTAATTTCAATCTGGTTGATGTAAATATAATCTTAGATGATAATTATTGTCCTTCACTAGCATTGGTAAATTTTAGTAAAAACAGATTGATGCACTGCTACATAGAATTAGATAGAATTTATCGTACATAAACAGACCAATTGGCCCAACTGGTCTCTGCCAGTGTTTATGCTCCACACGAACTTCCTCCCACTCTAGGGGCTGAATTTTACTCACCCTCTGGCATCGGGAATCGTGGCGGGGGGGGCCTGGAAAATTCTTCTGGCAGAGGCCTGCCATGACCCGACACCGAGAAGGCCCCACAGCATTTTACCGTGGCGGTGAGGCCTAGGTGCGGCACCTCCACCACTTGGAGGCTGGGCCTTCATTTTAATATTAAAATTAGTTAAAAACCATACAAATAAACTTACCTAGTCCCGACAGCCGTCCCGCGCTGATATTCTGGCCACTGGCTGGAATTCCCGCGCCTTCAGATGTCCACACAGACATCTGAGGCGTGGCACTGGTGGGGAGGGGGGAGCAGTGGAAATCTCAGGGCGGGAGGGGAGGGGCGAGTGGAGAACAGTCTTTTGGTGAGAAGGGGTTAGGTTTAAAGTTAATAAAGGTCGGGGGAAAGGTCGAAATCTGCATAAAAGTTTTTTTTGGGGGAATGGAAAATTAATGAATCGGTTCTTCCTTGGGGGTAGGACGAGGGGAGTGAAAGCGTTATTACATGTTTAACTTTAATTTTGAACGTTTGTTCCCTTTAAAAAGGCAAATGTTAGTGAAGGGCGTGGAGCCCTTTAAAAATGGCGCCATTGCCTGCGCAGTGGCGCCCAACGCCATTGCCGGGGACAGAGCAGCTGCCCCCTCTACGTCATCGGGGGTGGCCTTTCTGCCCCCTCCATTTAAATGAGCCCTCGCGCATAATATCGTGGGGGCTCAGTGATGGCGCATCTGTGCGGGCGGACTGCCAACGTCAAAGCACGCTGCCGCAATTTGCGGCACGCTCATAAAATTCAGCTCCTAGGTCATCTAACACTACCAGTATGTCTTTCTATTCATTTATCCCTCATTTACTTATCTAGATTCCCATATATTGAAGAACAGATTCAGAGAGTGTTAGAATGGAGTTTAATGTGGAGAAGTGTGAGGTGATTCACTTTGGAAGGAGTAACAGCAATGCAGAGTACTGGGCTAATGGGAAGATTCTTGGTAGTGTAGATGAGCAGAGAGATCTTGGTGTCCAGGTACATAAATCCCTGAAAGTTGCTACCCAGGTTAATAGGGCTGTTAAGAAGGCATATGGTGTGTTAGCTTTTATTAGTAGGGGGATCGAGTTTCGGAGCCACGAGGTCATGATGCAGCTGTACAAAACTCTGGTGAGGCCGCACCTTGAGTATTGCGTGCAGTTCTGGTCACCGCATTATAGGAAGGATGTGGAAGCTTTGGAAAGGGTGCAGAGGAGATTTACTAGGATGTTGCCTGGTATGGAGGGAAGGTCTTACGAGGAAAGGCTGAGGGACTTGGGGTTGTTTTCATTTGAGAGAAGGAGGAGGAGAGGTGACTTAATAGAGACATACAAGATAATCAGTGGGTTAGATAGGGTGGATAGTGAGAGTCTTTTTCCTCGGATGATGATGGCAAACACGAGGGGACATAGCTTTAAGTTGAGGGGTGAAAGATATAGGACAGATGTCAGAGGTAGTTTCTTTACGCAGAGAGTAGTAGGGGCGTGGAACGCCCTGCCTGCAACAGTAGTAGACTCGCTAACTTTAAGGGCATTTAAGTGGTCATTGGATAGACATATGGATGAAAATGGAATAGTGTAGGTCAGATGGTCGGCGCAACATCGAGGGCCGAAGGGCCTGTACTGCGCTGTAATGTTCTAATTCTAATTCTAATTCTAAAAAAAAAATCTTTCACTGTTTCTTCAAGAAAAATAAACTGAAATAAGTTCAGACAATGCAACTCCAATCAATTGGTCAAAGTCGCTATGTTGGTGTTTAGCTGCCTTATCAAACATCTTGATGAGGCACAAAGCTGTTTGCAGCCTACAAATCAGGCTGGGAGTGCACTGGCAGAAAAGACTGTTGCTGCCAACATACCAATAGTTACCAGGAGCTTTCTATTTTGATCAAAGCAATCTCCCTGCCTTTACTAAAATTTAATAGCAACAAAATAATTTTTATTTAGGGAATTGCACATAAAATACAACACATGGAGCCTAAGATCAAGCATCATATTTAAATCAGTGTCTATTTACTACATATGTCAGAAATCTCTGCTGATGGTAATTAAATCTTTTCTCCCCACTTATTTCTTTTCACTCATGTTAGAAGAAGAGATCACTTTTGTAAGTTTTTTAACTAATAGATTTTTAACTTTAGTTGTGGAACTGATTCTTTTAGAATTGAAAGAGCGCAGACTTATAATAACTGTTCTGCAGGTGGTTTGAATGCTGAATTGCGTGCCATTCCATTAAACAGTGCATGCACCCAAAAAAAACTATTAGGCTGCAGATATGCTTGTGTGTCAATACGTTAAATGGAAACGATTGTCTTCTATTAAGTGGGCAAGAACACATTGTTCAAGTTCAACTGCCTGCATTCGTTTAAAATGTAAAGATGTTGGCCCAACAACTGCTGTGGTAAGCCAACAAACACACCCACTGTTAGTGAAACTTTCCCTTGCCTGGTTAATCATGATGATTTTGCATAGCAGGTTGCTGGATGTGAGAGATAGAAATGGCACGGTGCCCTCTACAGGGCTTCTAGGATCTGAGTGAACAGTGAAAACAACTGTGTATCTTCTTCACCGATCAGATAGAGGAGTGGGGGGTTGGGGGGGTGGATTTTTACCAGGCCTTGGGAGGCGGGTGAGTGAAAATCGGAGAAGAATGCATCATGCCGGTTCCCTAACGTGTTCCTGCCTCCTCCCTATTTTCCTGAAGGCGGCTTCTGTGCAATGACGGCAACCTGCCCGGCAGCAGAAGGAAGCCAATTAAGCTTGCTAAATGGGCAATTAGCAGCAAATTTCCAAGGGCAATGCAATTTTGATTGTGCTGCATGGGCAGAACCTCGGTTGCTTAGAGGAGGCAGCTGCACAGTGGGAGATCGGAGCTGCATGAAAATAAGATGCACTCTGACTATTTAATGGTACCAATGGCAAGTCTGAGGGCATCCATAGGCAGAAGCTTGCCATTGCAAGAGCAGCTCCTGGAAGTGGTGTCACAGATAGTGCTTGGGTTGCCAATTCCCTCAGCCTTTTCTCGCAGCCATTTCACTCTCATTTCAGGCTTTTACCTTAGCAACACACTGACTTTCCCACCACTGTTGGCGTGCTGATTGGTCCTCTCCCCTTCTCAACCCAGCTGCCATCCCTAAATGGACAGCGAATCCAAATGCAGCCTGCTAATTGGTCGTCTTCTGGAAACTTTAGCTGGAAGGTGCACTGCTCTGATGGCCGAGTTACAGACCCGTAAATGGTCCTGATATCCAAAAATATTCTATGTCTGGAAAATTCAGCCCAAGGTTTCTGAAATTGACAGCCCTAAGACTGAGAAGGAAGTGTAAGTTAGAATGGTGAATTCAATGTCAAATCAGGTATGGGAAGAGAAATAAGGAGAAGGAAAGAATGAATTAAGGCAGAGTGAAATAAGAGAAAGAAAAAGTTTAAAACATTTAATTTTGATATATTTTTAAATCTCCAACAACAATTAAAACCTGAAGGAATGAGACTCCACGCGTGTAATTTTCAGTGCCAGAGAGGTTGACTGTCAGTAATTAATATTTCACACACAGTTATCGGGTATTTAAACTTGAAATGACTTGATTTTCTGCGGTGATTTTACTTTGTATCTAGAGGGCAAGTACAGAAACTTAACACCACTCCATGCATTTGAATGGGGAGTCAGACAGCGAGTTGTTGTTTATGCAGATCTAATGGCAGAACTGCACATCTCCAACAGGGGCATCTTGAATGCTGCATTTAATTGTTCTTGTCTGATGTTACTGTAGCATTTAAACATAAATAGCATTGAGCACTATTAGCCTTGCCATTATTTTTGTGTTAAACTAATTATTTTGAAGGCCAGCCACAAGAACATTGAAATAATTGAATTTGGAGGTAATAAAGGCATGAGTGACAGCTTCCACTGTGGGTGCCTGAGGCGAAGGTGGACAATATTATGGAAATGGAAGTAGCTGATCTTTGTCATTGACAAGCTAATAGTCTGAAACTCAGCTTAGGGTTGGATAGGATAGTTACAAACAATTTGGTTCAACCTGATAAAGTACCTGTGGAAGGGAATGGAATCAGTGACAAGGTTTGTAGCAGGGGCTGAAGACAATGATTTTAGTCTTATCAATGTTTAACTGGATGGAGCATTTCTGACATCCTGCCCCATGATGTTCGTTTTCTTGAGGCTGATGGTTAGGCCAAATTCATTGCAGGCAGACGCAAACCTGTCGATGAGACTCTGCAGGCATTCTTCAGTGTGAGATGTTAAAGCAGCATCGTCAGCAAAGAGGAGTTCTCTGATGAGGACTTTCCGTACTTTGGACTTCGCTCTTAGACGGGCAAGGTTGAACAACCTGCCCCCTGATCTTGTGTGGAGGAAAATTCCTTCTTCAGAGGATTTGAACGCATGTGAAAGCAGCAGGGAGAAGAAAATCCCAAAAAGTGTGGGTGCGAGAACACAGCCCTGTTTCACACCACTCAGGATAGGAAAGGGCTCTGATGAGGAGCCACCATGTTGAATTGTGCCTTTCATATTGTCATGGAATGAGGTGATGATACTTAGTAGCTTTGGTGGACATCCGATCTTTTCTAGTAGTCTGAAGAGACCACGTCTGCTGACGAGGTCAAAGGCTTTGGTGAGATCAATGAAAGCAATGTAGAGGGGCATCTGTTGTTCACGGCATTTCTCCTGTATCTGACGAAGGGAGAACAGCATGTCAATAGTCGATCTCTCTGCACGAAAGCCACACTGTGCCTCAGGGTAGACGCGCTCGGCCAGCTTCTGGAGCCTGTTCAGAGCGACTCGAGCAAAGACTTTCCCCACTATGCTGAGCAGGGAGATTCCACGGTAGTTGTTGCAGTCACCGCGGTCACCTTTGTTTTTATAGAGGGTGATGATGTTGGCATCGCGCATGTCCTGGGGTACTGCTCCCTCGTCCCAGCACAGGCATAGCAGTTCATGTAGTGCTGAGAGTATAGCAGGCTTGGCACTCTTGATTATTTCAGGGGTAATGCTGTCCTTCCCAGGGGCTTTTCCGCTGGCTAGGGAATCAATGGCATCACTGAGTTCCGATTTGGTTGGCTGTATGTCGAGCTCATCCATGACTGGTAGAGGCTGGGCTGCATTGAGGGCAGTCTCAGTGACAGCATTCTCCCTGGAGTACAGTTCTAGGTAGTGCTCAACCCAGCGGTCCATCTGTTTGCGTTTGTCAGTGATTATGTCCCCCGATTTAGATTTGAGGGGGGTGATCTTCTTGATGGTTGGCCCAAGAGCTCTCTTCATGCCATCATACATTCCTCTGATGTTTCCGGTGTCTGAGGCCAGCTGAATATGACTGCATAGGTGTTGCCAGTAGTCGTTTGCGCAACGCCTAGCTGTTCTTTGTGCAGTACTTCTGGCTGCTTTAAGTGCTGCGGATGTTAAATCGCTGGGGGCTTTCTTGTAGTTCAAAAGTGCAATGCGCTTAGCGGCTATGACAGGTTCCAGCTCTTCATTATGAGATTGAAACCAGTCTGCATTTCTCTTCGCACTTTTGCCGTAGGTGGTCAAAGCTGACTCATAGATGGCGTCTCTGATGTGGGCCCACTTGGTCTCAGCATCCCCTGTGGGAGTGTTTTGAAGGGCTGTTACAAGTGAATTTAGAAATTTTTGTAACAGCTGTGGGTGAGAAATTCTGCTCGTGTTGATGCGCGGGTGGCCCTTCTGCTTGGAATGATGCAACTTCTTTGGTCTGAGTCTAACCTTGCTGCACACCAGGGAGTGGTCGGTGTCGCAGTCCGCACTGTGGAAGCTGCGTGTGATTTGAACACTGTTTAAGGCGGCTCGCCTTGTGACAATGAGGTCTAGCTGGTGCCAACGACGTGATCTTGGGTGCCTCCATGAAACCTGGTGACAGGGTTTAGTGTGAAAGAACGAGTTGGTGATGCAGAGGTTATGATAGGTACACAACTCAAGCAGTCTCTGCCCGTTCTCATTCATCCTTCCAACGCCATAGCGCCCAAGGCAGGAGGGCCATGAGTCATGGTCGGCCCCAACCCTGGCATTAAAGTCCCCCAGCAGGAATAGGTGTTCGGTGTTGGGGATGCTGCTAATGATGTTATGGAGTTGTTCATAGAACTGGTCTTTAGCTTCAGGTGCGGAACAGTATCAATATTGGCGACCACGCTCTGGAAGTGGTTCAAGGGTTCACCTACCTAGGCTCAACTATCACCAGTAACCTGTCTCTAGATGCAGAAATCAACAAGCGCATGGGTAAGGCTTCCACTGCTATGTTCAGACTGGCCAAGAGAGTGTGGGAAAATGGCGCACTGACACGGAACACAAAAGTCCGAGTGTATCAGGCCTGTGTCCTCAGTACCTTGCTCTACGGCAGCGAGGCCTGGACAACGTATGCCAGCCAAGAGCGACGTCTCAATTCATTCCATCTTCGCTGCCTTCGGAGAATACTTGGCATCAGGTGGCAGGACTATATCTCCAACACAGAAGTCCTTGAAGCGGCCAACATCCCCAGCTTATACACACTACTGAGTCAGCGGCGCTTGAGATGGCTTGGCCATGTGAGCCGCATGGAAGATGGCAGGATCCCCAAAGACACATTGTACAGCGAGCTCGCCACTGGTATCAGACCCACCGGCCGTCCATGTCTCCGTTATAAAGACGTCTGCAAACGCGACATGAAATCGTGTGACATTGATCACAAGTCGTGGGAGTCAGTTGCCAGCATTCGCCAGAGCTGGCGGGCAGCCATAAAGACAGGGCTAAATTGTGGCGAGTCGAAGAGACTTAGTAGTTGGCAGGAAAAAAGACAGAGGCGCAAGGGGAGAGCCAACTGTGCAACAGCCCCAACAAACAAATTTCTCTGCAGCACCTGTGGAAGAGCCTGTCACTCCAGAATTGGCCTTTATAGCCACTCCAGGCGCTGCTTCACAAACCACTGACCACCTCCAGGCGCGTATCCATTGTCTCTCGAGATAAGGAGGCCCAAAAGAAGAAAGAAGAAGAATGTTTAACTGGAGGAAATTGTGGCTCATCTGAGACTGGATGTCATACAAGCAGTCTGATAACACAATGGAGGGGTTGAGAGATGCTGGATAGGTACAGCTTGGTGTTATCAATTTATATGTGGAAGCTAAACCCTGTTGCCATGAGGCAGCATGTAGATGAGGAAGTGGAGGTGGCCATGGTTAGATCCTTGAGGAACTCCAGAGAAAACTGTGCTAGTGAAAGAAGAAAAGCCATTGGTGGAGATTCCCTGGCTATGATTAGATAGCTAAGTGTGGAACCAAGTGAGTGTAGTCTCACTGAGCTAGACAACGTAGTGGAGATGTTGGAGGTGGATGGTCTGTTCAACCTGGTCAGAAGCTGCAGAGAGATTGAGGAGGATGACAAAGGATAATGCAAACTGATCATAGTCACAGAGGATGTCATTTGTGACTTTGGTTAGGACTGCTTCAGTGCTGTGGCAGGGATAGAAAACTGCCTGATCGGAGAGATTCAAACAGAGAGTTTTAGGAAAGATGGGCATGGATTTGGGAGGAGACAATACATTCAAGGAATTTAGGCGAAAAAGGAAGGTTTGAGATGGCATAGTAGTTCAGAAGTACAGCGGAAATCAAAGGCAGGCTTTTTAAAGAGAGGGTGATAATTACAGTTTTTCCTCATCCCCCCTCTAATCCTTCTACCAATCACTTTAAATCTATGTCCCCTAGTTACTGGCCTCTCTGCTAAGGTAAATAGGCCCTTCACATCAACTCTATTCAGGCCCCTCACAACTTTGTACATCTCAATCAAATCTCCCCTTAGCCTTCTCTGCTTCAAGGAGAACAACCCCAGCCTATCCAATCTTTTGTCATAGCTGCATTTTTCCAGTCCCGGCAGCATCCACGTAAATCTCCTCTGTACCCTCTCTAATGCAATTACATCCTTTCTGTAATGAGGTGACCAGAACTTCACACAATACTCAAGTTGTGGCCTAACCAATGATTTATGCAGTTCCAGCATAACCTCCTTGCTCTTATATTCCATACCTCGGCTAATAAAGGAAGTGATTCCATATGCCTTCTTAACCACCTTATTGACCTATCCTGCTATCTTCAGGGATCTGTGAACATTCACTCCAAGGTCCCTCACTTCCTCTACACCTCTCAGTATTCTCCTATTAATCGTAAATTACTTTGCCCTGTTTGGCCTCCCCAAATGCATCACCTCACACTTCTCCAGGTTGAATTCCATTTGCCACCTTTCTGCCCATCTGACCAGACCATCAACATCTTGCTGCAGCCTACAGCTTTCCTCCTCACTACCTACCACACGGCCAATCTTTGTGTCGTCTACAAACTTCTTGATCATGCCCCCTACATTTACGTCCAAATTGTTAATATATAATTACAAAGAGCGGGGGGACCCAGTACTGAGCCCTGCGGAACGCCATGGGAAACAGCCCTTCAATTGCAAAAACACCCATCAACAATTACCCTGTGTTTCCTGCCACTGAGCCAATTTTGTGTCCACCTTTCTGCATTTCCCTGGATCCCATGGGATTTTATTTTTTTAACCAGTCTGCCAAGTGGGACCTTGTCAAAAGCCTTGCTAAAATCCATGTAGACCACATCAACTGCACTACCCTCATCTATCTTCCTTGTTACTTCTTCAAGAAACTTGATCATGTTGGTCAGACAAGATCTTCCCTTAATAAATCCATGCTAACTGTCCTTGATTAATCTGTGCCTTTCTAAGTGACAGTTTATCCTGTCTCTCAGAATTGATTCCAATAATTTGCCCACTATTGAGGTTAGACTGACTGGCCTGTAATTATTCGGTCTATCCTTCGCTGCCTTTTGAAACAGAGGTACAACGTTAGCAATCCTCCGGCACCACACCTGTATCCAGTGAGGACTGGAAAATGATGGTCAGACCTTCCACTATTTCCTCTCTTGCTTTTTTTTTAAACAGCCTGTCAAGGATGCTAGTCCCATTAATACTTCCTCTCTCCCTATGTTTATTACATCCAATACTTCACACTCGTCTTCCTTAACTACAATATCTGCATCATCCCCCTGTTTTGTGAAGACAGACACAAGGTATTCATTAAGAACAAAACTAACATCTTCCGCCCCTACACATAGGTTACCTTTTTGGTCTTTTGTGGGCCCTACTCTTTCCTTAGTTATCCTCTTTCTCTTAATGAATTGATAAAACATCTTTGGGTTCACCTTGATTTTGCTTGCCAATATTCTTTCATGCCCTATCTTAGCTTTCCTCATTTCCTTTTTGATTTCACCCCTGCACTTTCTATACTCCTCTCGGCTTTCTGTAATATTGAGTTCTCGGTGTCGGATATAAGCTTACCTTTTCTGCCTTATCTTACCCTGTAAACTCCTTGACATTCACGGGACTCTAGATTTGGCCGTCTCACCCTTTTTGTTTGTGGGAATAGGTTTACTCTGAACCCCTTGAATCTCCCCTTTGAGTGCCTCCCACTGCTCGGACACTGATTTACCTTCAAGTAGCTGTTTCCAGTCCACTTTCGCTAAATCACTCCTCAGTTTAGTAAAATTGGCCTTTCCCCAATTGAGAACTCTAACTCCTGTTCTATCCTTATCCTTTTCCACAATTATGTTAAAACTGACTGAATTATGATCACTACCACCAAAATGCTCTCCCACTGCCACTCCTTCCACCTGCCATCTTAATTTCCTACCATTAAGTCTAAAACTGCGCCCTCTCTTGTTGAACTTGCTACATACTGGCCAAAAAAGTTCTCCTGAATGCACCTCACGAATTCTACTCCCTCAATTCCTATCACACTAAAATGATCCCAGTTAATTTTGGGGTAGTTAAAATCCCTACTAATACTGCCCTATTGTTCTTGCACTTCTCAGAGATTTGCCGACATATCTGCTCTTCTATCTCCCTCTGACTGTTTGGGGGTCTATGATACAGTGTAATTGCCCCTTTTTTGTTCCTTAGCTCAATCCATATGGCCTCATTTGATGAAGCTTCCAACATATCATCCCTCCTCACAGCTATAATTGTTCCCTTAACCAAAATTGCCGCTCCCTCTCCTTTATCCCCCTCCCTATCGTGTCTGAAAATTCTGTAACCAGGAACATTGAGCTGCCATTCCTTGTTTCTGTATTGACTATGATATCATACTGCCACATGTCTATCTGTGCCCTCAGATCATTTGCTTTTAAAAATTAATTCTCAGGACATGGGCATCACGAGCAAGACTAGCATTTATTACTCATCTCTAGTTGCCCTTGAGAAAGTGATTGTGGACCACCTTCAAGGACTGCTGCAGTCCATGAGTTGAAGATGCTCCGACAATACTATTAGGTATAGAGTTGTGATGTTAGCTGCTGTGAGGACCAGGAAGGTAAATTGGCTGGTCAGCAGTTTAGTGAGATGGGGTCAAGGGAGCAGGAGATGAGGCTCATGGACCAGATGAACTTAGGGAAAAGGGAAATAAACTGGAGAAAGACATTGGGCATAAGGCTGGGGAAGTGTGGGAGGCTGAGGAAGGGAAGACCTGTTGGCAAGGGAAAGGGGAGGTGAAGCTGCAAAGCCAGCCAAAATCCTTTCATGTAATTTCAATACAACCAGAAGAGATGGGGCACCAATCCCTTCAATTTGAGTTGGATTTAAAATGTACAGACTAACCCACAGCATCAACAAATCACCCAAATGATTTATTATTTTGCCAGAATCTGCTTATGTTAAAAAAAACACCTCAGTAATTTATTGACTGGACTGTAAACCCCTTACTACAGTTCTTGGACTTTAGGAATCACAAGAACAAAATTTCACATGATGCAGGGTTTGGCTTAACCATAAATTGTTGTTTTATTGAATCCAATAATATCCCTAATACAGACACCTCAACGGTTAGTTGAAACAGAAATAAAACAAAACTGTCCTCAGTACAAAACCTCCTGCAGTAACTTAACAATTGACACTCCAATTCCCAGCTGAACCCTTCAGCGATTTGACCCAGTTATCCAAAACAAAGTCACTATGATTTGGCTCAAACATACAAATTTCAGGCAAAAACACTACGCTTTGTCCCAAACCCCCAGACCAATATCACTATGAATTGGCTGAACACAGATACGGGCAAAAACACTACATTTTTGTCCCAACCCAAGATCACTATGATTTGGCTGAAAAGCTGAAAACACTTACAATCACCCACACGACCGGTCGGTCCCGATGTTGATTGTAGGTCCTGAGTCAAATTGACCAATCTTGACCCTTCTTCCAACTGCAGCCCCCACAGTACAAACCCCTTCAAGATTTGACTGAAAAACTTACAATCACCCACACGGCTGGTCATTACCAATGTTGATTGTAGATCTGGACCTGAGATGACCAGTCCCCATCCTTCTTCACATAACTGCAGCACAGTCACTCTGATGTGGCCGGACTTCGAAGACATATGTTCTATTGTTCATGCTGTGCTATGTCCAGCAGGTAAACATCCTTTATTTCACGTCCAGCCCAGATGAATATGATTAATTCATACTGGGTACAACATTCGTTTTTTTAGTGTCAGAAATAACTCAAACAGATCTTCAGATACTCATGTACTCATAGACAAAACCTCCAGCTGTTTGAGACAATACAGTAACCGCACCTGGCTCTGAAGTTGCAGGAAGATATGAACGTCTCATCTCTCTCCTCGAGAGGAATCAGTCACAGTTACAATGGCTGGATTCCAGTACCATTGCCTATGATGCTGGCCTTAATTATCATATTGATGGCATGTTCCTTGTACAATTGTGCAGGGTAATCTGTCTCTTAATTACATTTGCCGATGGTAGGTGTTGGCTTTTCCTTTGGTACCTGAAAGTACTCAGTCAATGTTTGAATTCCTTTTGATCAGCCAGTCTTTTCTGAATGTCCAAATTAACCCTTTTCTGCCCAGTCTGTGCTGCTGGCTAAAACTTGGCTTTTTGTAATCCAAACATGAGGTCAAAGCATGCCTGTGGGTCTGAATTTTATAGTCCATAAATTTTACCAGTTGGAGGAGATTCTGATCCTACAGCTATAACCGGTACAACCCAAACCAGTAGTCGTCCCATTCGCTCTTCATGAAAGAAGAATTGATCTGAAAGATAATCATGGGTGGGCTCTATTTATGATGCTGTCCTCACTACGTGTTTCCAGTTTGTATCAAAACTTTGTTAAGGAGAACATGATAATTTTATTTGGATCTGTGGATTATGAAATAATGAGTAATAGATAGCAAATGTTCTTTATGTAGAAGTTTCCATTTGACAGTCATAAAGTATGTCTCATTTACGTTGGCGGTACTTTTGGCTTTTCCTGCATAACCTATCCTATCTTTGCTTTATTCCATTATTTTGAAAAGGGCTGTAAGATATTCTCAAAAAAATAGCAGTTGTTATTGTTGGTCTTCTGCGTGCATGTAATGCTGTCACCTGGGCCGTACATGGAGCCATTCAACTAATATCTTGTCTACAGAGGTAGCTGCGCATTTATCGCACACAAAGCGGTTTTGGTTTTACATCAACATAAAGGGCTGGATTTTAAGAGCCTACCGTCACTCCTGGCAACGAGCTCAAAAAAATGGTGGCCCGCATGTGTGGGCTGCACGCCGAAGAGCCATTGCGATCTCCTGCGCGGAGGTTCATTTAAATAGCTGGGGCGGCCCAGGCCCCCCAATCACATGGAGGGGGTGGGTTTTCCAACGCCAGCTCTGCTGGCGTATTAAAATTTTTAAAGATACATCCCCCAAAATTTATCAAATAAAATTTTAACGCCCCTTTCCCACCCCCCCAATAACAATTACATTAATTATTTGCCCTTACCCCCCCCCAAAACACTTACCTTTTAAATCTGACCTTCCCCCTCCCCGACTGCACAAAGTTTAAAGTTCTCCCCTTCCCACCATCGCCTACACTCATTCTTTGACCCCGTTCTCCACCCCCGCACATCTTAGCTCTTTCCCCATCCCCATCAGTGTCACGCCGGCTTTCCCCAGACGGGGAATTGAAGGCGTGGGGGACCAACCATCACACTGAGGATCATGGTGGCCCAAAGATTGCAGGTAAGTTTATTTCAATTTATTCATTTAATTGATTTTAATATGTAGATGGAGTCCCATCACCCAGTGGCTGGGGGGCCGCCATGGAGTCTTGCCACTCCGGGAGGATTGGGCCGGGCCTTCCCAGCATCGAGCTCCATGGCAGGCCTCTGCCACAACCATCTCCCAGCCACCTCCCCTCCCAGCACCTCGCCATGGAGCCCGAAGTCGTGGACGTGGTAAAATCCAGCCCAAAATGTGTAATATAACTAAACAGTGATGTCACCCAAGTGATATGAGAATACCAGGAGAATGTTAGCTCATGGCTGTTCAGCTTCACATTGGTAGCAGTACAACTGTCCAATCAGTTCCTCAACAACAGTAATGTTGCCGGAATTTGGATATTGGAGAGCCGAGTTCTGCAAATACATGAAAACATATGGATTGCTCTCTGTTCTGCATGGCTAGAATGTGTGAAACCTGTATCATAATATAACTAACACAAAAGCAAAAGGCGAGAGATCGGACAATATTTCATACTGACAGTAATACCCTGCCTCACTGTTCAATCTATTCCCGGTACTTTTTGTGACTCCTGCTACCCAGCACAAATGCAGAAAAATACTGCTCCTTAGCTTCTTAATTGGCCATTCCTTCTCCTTCAGCGATTCTACAAATTTGACAAAGCGAACTGGGGAGTTTAAACACTGACTAGACAATAGGTGACACAGTTCTTCATCTAACAGCAGCAAAATTAAAAAGTCATGATATTCAGGTTTCTTGGTAAAATGATGCCTAGCTATAATTGACATGATCATGACACATCCACCTGTGCAAGGTTGAGCTTACCCGTCCCATTTCAGATCATAAGCATGTGCAAAGCAAGGTATAGTACAGCTACTTCAAAAGTTGGTGGGTAGGAATTTCATCTCAAGCAGTGCTGCAAAATAGGTGGTATTAGATCGACTGCCTGTTACGCACAGCACCTGATATTCTGCTCCATTGCAGTCAATGGAATTGAATATCAGGCACTGTGTATAATGGGCAGCTGATCCAAAACCGCCAGTTTTGGGCCACCACCCGAGATGAAATTCTACCCCTAGAACTTTCAATAAACAGTAAAATGTATTTTACTAGGAGCTATTGTGTCAGAAATCACACCTGCTAAATGGAACATATTAATTTCGTCATACGAAACACTACTTGAACCATTTTACTGGACATTGCACATAGCTTATTTCAAAAAAGACGAGAGTTGAACAGCTGAAAACATTATTGCACATTTGCATTCTGAGAGACAGTTGACTAGAGAGACAATGGGATTGCTCACTGATTCAATTAACAAGATTGGTCTGAGCAATCAAGATAATCAACATCCTTTGTCTAAGAGCCAGAACTCCACACCCGACCGAGTGTGACTGGCGAGCTTTGCGAATCAACAAACCTCCCAGAAGATGCTGCCTCAAACAAACTTACCTGCTGGCCAGACTGGAGACTGTTTGAATTATGCCACACAGAAAGGTTTTTTGGGAGACTGCAACTGAGCTCAAAGAAGAAAGCACCTCTCTCCAGCAGAATCCCAGGAACCCACGGTAGCAGCTTAAGCTTCAAGACAGAGCACCTCTTCAGCCGTATGGTACCAGAGAAGAACGTTGGAAATTGTGCACCGGGCCCCAGCAAGAACGCCAAGACCTCAACTTCAACCAAGGATTTTACATCAAAAACAAAAGACAGTAACTGAATTCTCTTTATTGCCAACTCTACTTCAACCCCTGCCCCCTAATTCTTTCTTCCCCTCTGTATCTATTTGTGTGTGTGTTTTTCTCTTTTATGCATGCTAGCATGGTTGCGCCACGTATTTTAGTAATTTTAAACGAGTTAGAGTGAGAAGGCTAATAAACATACATCTTTCTTGTTTAAACCTAAGAAAACCTGTCTGATTGGTTAATTTGCAATTATAACTGGAGAGCAGTGAGCAAGGACTCACTGAGGTGGTAAGCTAAAAACACTGTGTTTTAAAAGATAAACCCTGTTGCGGCCAAACCAGGAAAGAGGCAAGAGGGGAGCCTGAGACTCCTTCCTCACCCAGTCGTAACACTGTGGTTTACTGTGAGCATCCAGGGAGGAGGAGGACAGAGGGGGGGGAGGGGGGAGGGGGGATGGAGAGAGGGAGGGAGGGGGCAGAGAGAGGGAGGGGTGTGCGAGGATGGAGAGAGGGAGGGAGGGAGGATGGAGAGAAGGAGGGAGGGAGGATGGAGAGAGGGGGATGGAGGGAGGGAGGGAGGAAGGGAGATGGAAGGATGGAGGGGGATGGAGGGACAGGGAGGGGGATGGAAGGATGGAGGGGGATGGAGGGACAGGGAGGGGGAGGGGTAGGGGTAGAGAGATGGAGGAGGGAGCAGGAGGGGGGATGGAGGGAAGGAGGGGGAATGGAGGGAGGGGGAAGGGGAGGAGGAAGTGACGGGGTGGGGGGTAGAGAGAGGGAGGAGGGAGCAGGAGGGGGGATGGAGGGAGGAAGGGGGGAGTGGGGATGGAGCAAGGGGGAGGGATGGGTGAGGGAACGAGGGGAGGGGGGAGGGAGCGAAGGGGAAGGGGGAGGGAGGGGGAGGGAGTGATGGGGAGGGGGTAGGGGAGGGAGGGCTGGAAGGAGGGAGGAACAGAGAAAGGGGGGAAGAGAGAGGGGGAAAACAGAGAGAGAGAGAGAGAGAGAGGGGAACAGAGAGAGGGCAGAAATGAAGAGAGGGAGAGGGGATAGAGAAAGAGAGAAGGGGGAAACAGAGAGAGAGAGGGGGAAGACAGAGAGGGGGAAACAAAGAGGGAGAGGGGAAACAAAGAGAGGGGGACAGAGAGAGGGGAAACAAAGAGGGAGGGGAGAAACAAAGAGAGAGAGAGGGTGAAAGCAGAGAGGGGAAAACAAAGACAGGGGAATACAGAGAGAGGGAAACAAAGCGAGAGGGAGAACAGAGAGAGAGAGTGGTGAGGGGACAGAGAGAGAGGAGGAACACAGGGAGAGACAGAGAGATCAAGATCACTCCTGATGGATGGATATCTATCCAGAATACTCTGCATTGTTATATCAAGTGTATGGGCAGAGATTGACTACTTATGCAAGCAAAAACAATGCCAGGTATGTTACTAAATCAGTTTTCAATATAGTGACGAAAAGGTAAGTCAATAAATTAGTTTTTTCATTTAAAGCTTCTTCACAAAAATGCACATTTGTTGTTGTTTTTATTAGTAAGATAAATTTTTAAATGCCTTTATCTTTTGAAATTTGCTCACAAGCCCCCCGGGCCGAGTAAAAATCATAATGGGGCCCTCCGCCCGCAAAGATTGGACAACCCCGGTTGAAATCAATTGAAGTAAATATTGAAGTATTAGTAGTGTGTATTGAATTAGTGGAACAGTTGATAAACCTGAATCTGCAAATATCCCAGTAGTTCAGCACTTGTGTTTCCTTCAAATGGACCTAGTACATACTTTAGGAAGACAATCATTAGATACATCTTATTGAAAGCTATTGGCAGAATCAAACTCTCGATCTGCACCTATTGTTCTTTCATCTGTCTTTGTTTTCATGGCTGTGTCCTGTCTTGTCTCTGTTAGTCATGTAGCAAGGTTTTCTACATGCTGTTTCTGTTCTGAGGAAGGGTCCCACCTTAAGTGCTAATATTTCTCTTTCAGTTGATGGTTGATCTGCTGTGTCTTTGCAGCATTAATATTATACTTATGCAAACAAATATAAGTGGGTTGAGTTTTGCCAGTTTCCGGGTGGTATGGTATCTATGTGTTTTGCCTTCGGGAGAGTGAAAAGGGCAGAAGGACAAATCCTGCCCTGCCAAAGCACAGTCTATGTCAAGAGACTATAGAGCATCATTGATGGCAGCCAGAGAGAACACTATAACCCAAACCAAACCATCCAGTTCTCTGATGTCTCTGATGTACAAGAACAAAAAAAAAGCAGCAAGCAGCCAAGAAAATATAAATGGAATTAACAACTAAGAACTATACTAAATATCCTTTAAGGATTTAATAAGTATTTATTTATTTTAAATTAATTTATTAATTAGTGCTAGAAATGACAGTTAGAGGGGTGAAGTGCTTCACCTGTGAGATATGATGTTGTTGCTATTACAGAGACTTGGTTGAGGGAAGGGCAAGATTGGCAGCTAAATGTTCCAGGCTTTAGAAGCTTCAGGCGGGATAGAGGGGGATGTAAATGGGGGAGTTGCATTACTGGTTAAGGAGAATATCACAGCTGTACTGCGGGAGGACACCTTGGACAGGTCGTGCAGTGAGGCAATATGGGTGGAGCTCAGGAATAGGAAGGGTGCAGACACGATGTTGGGGGTTTACTACAGGCCTCCCAACAGCCAGCGGGAAGTAGAGGAGCAGATATGTAGACAGATTTTGGAAAGATGTAAAGGTAACAGGGTTGTAGTGGTGGGTGATTTTAACTTCCCCTATATTGACTGGGACTCACTTAGTGCTAGGGGCTTGGATGGGGCAGAACTTGTAAGGAACATCCAGGAGGGCTTCTTGAAACAATATGTAGATAGTCCAACTAGAGATGGGGCTGTACTGGACCTGGTATTGGGGAATGAGCCTGGCCAGGTGGTCAAAGTTTTAGTAGGGGAGCATTTCGGGAACAGTGACCATAATTCCGTAAGTTTGAAGGTACTTGTGGATAAGGATAAGAGTAGTCCTCGGGTGAAGGTGCTAAATTGGGGGAAGGCAAATTATAACAATATTAGGCAGGAACTGAAGAATTTAGATTGGGGGGCGGCTGTTTGAGGGTAAATCAACATGTAACATGTGGGAGTCTTTCAAACGTCAGTTCATTAGAATCCAGGACCAGCATATTCCTGTGAGGAAGAAGGATAAGTTTGGCAAGTTTCGGGAACCTTGGACAACGCGGGATATTGTGAGCCTAGTCAAAAAGAAAAAGGAAGCATTCGAGAGGGCTGGAAGGCGAGGAACAGACAAATCCCTTGAGGAATATAAAGACAGTAGGAAGGAACTTAAGCAAGGAGTCAGGAGGGCTAACAGGGGTCATGAAAAGTCATTGGCAAACAGGATTAAGGAAAATCCCAAGGCTTTTTATACGTATATAAAGAGCAAGAGGGTAACCAGGGAAAGGGTTGGGCCACTCAAGGACAGAGAAGGGAATCTACGTGTGGAGCCAGAGGAAATGGGCGAGGTACTAAATGAGTACTTTGCATCAGTATTTACCAAAGAGAAGGACTTGGTGGATGATGAGCCCAGGGAAGGGAGTGTAGATAGTCTCAGTCATCTCATTATCAAAAAGGAGGAGGTGTTGGGTGTCTAGCAAAGCATTAAGGTAGATAAGTCCCCAGGGCCTGATGTGATCTACCCCAGAATACTGAGGGAGGCAAGGGAAGAAATTGCTGGGGCCTTGACAGAAATCTTTGCATCCTCATTGGCTGCAGGTGAGGTCCCAGAGGACTGGAGAATAGTCAATGTTGTTCCTTTGTTCAAGAAGGGTAGCAAGGATAATCCAGGAAATTATAGGCCGGTGAGCGTTACGTCAGTGGTAGGGAAATTATTAGAGAGGATTATTCGGGACAGGATTTACTCCCATTTGGAAACAAACAAACTTATTAGCGAGAGGCAGCATGGTTTTGTGAAGGGGAGGTCATGTCTCACTAATTTGATTGAGTTTTTTGAGGAAGTGACAAAGATGATTGATGAAGGAAGGGCAATGGATGTTATCTATATGGACTTCAGTAAAGCCTTTGACAAAGTCCCTCATGGCAGACTGGTACAAAAGGTGAAGTCACACAGGATCAGAGGTGAGCTGGCAAGATGGATACAGAACTGGCTCGGTCATAGAAGACAGAGGGTAGCAGTGGAAGGGTGCTTTTCTGAATGGAGGGATATGACTAGTGGTGTTCCGCAGGGATCTGTGCTGGGACCTTTGCTGTTTGTGATAGATATAAATGATTTGGAGGAAATTGTAGCTGGTCTGATTAGTAAGTTTGCGGACGTCACAAATGTTGGTGGAGTTGCGGACAGTGTTGAGGATTGTCAGAGGATACAGCAGGATATAGATCGGTTGGAGATTTGGGCGGAGAAATGGCAGATGGAGTTTAATCTGGACAAATGTGAGGTAATGCATTTTGGAAGGTCTAATGCAGGTGGGAAGTATACAGTAAATGGCAGAACCCTTAGGAGTATTGACAGGCAGAGAGATCTGGGCGTACAGGTCCACAGGTCACTGAAAGTGGCAACGCAGGTGGATAAGGTAGTCAAGAAGGCATACGGCATGCTTGCCTTCATCGGTCGAGGCACAGAGTATAAAAATTGGCAAGTCATGCTGCAGCTGTACAGAACTTTAGTTAGGCCACACTTAGAATATTGCGTGCAATTCTGGTCGCCACACTACCAGAAGGACGTGGAGGCTTTGGAGAGGGTACAGAAGAGGTTTACCAGGATGTTGCCTGGTCTGGAGGGCATTAGCTATGAGGTGAGGTTGGATAAACTCGGATTGTTTTCACTGGAACGACGGAGGCGGAGGGGTGACATGATAGAGGTTTACAAAGTTATGAGCGGCATGGACAGAGTGGATAGTCAGAAGCTTTTTCCCAGGGTGGAAGAGTCAGTTGCTAGGGGACATAGGTTTAAGGTGAGAGGGGCAAAGTTTAGAGGGGATGTGCGCGGAAAGTTCTTTACACAGAGGGTGGTGGGTGCCTGGAACTTGCTGCCGGGGGAAATGGTGGAAACAGGTACAATAGCGACGTTTAACAGGCATCTTGACAAATCCATGAATAGGATGGGAATAGAGGGATACGGTCCCCGGAAGAGCAGAAGGTTTTAGTTTAGGCAGGCATCAAGATCGGCGCAGGCTTGGAGGGCTGAATGGCCTGTTCCTGTGCTGTACTGTTCTTTGTTCTTTGTACATTAAAACTTTTCATGAACCAAGGTATCATTTCACTGACAAAAGCTCCTTCACACATCGAGGCATAAAATAAATCACTGCAGATACCTAGGTGATGTAGAAATTGATTACACAATGAAGCAAACATAATGATTGTGATCTTGGTCAATGAACGTTTTTGGCCTTGAGATTTTTTTCCCACTATTATAGAAACCTGAAAGTAAAGTGCAGAATGATTAATTTTCCACTTAAGTTAAATTGCTGAACACAAGGGATATGACATAACTAGTCATGACAAAAAACTGTATGTTTTTTTTTGTAATATATTGTACTCATTGGCATTACTGCAGGAACATTATTCATTTCACTGGCTCATGAACATTGAATATATAAAGCATCATAATTAAACCCACGAACCATTTCTTTTTAATTTACGACATTACTTATGCTGTTCTTAGGTCAAGAAGGTGACTTATTCTGTAGGGTTTGAAATTAAACAGACAAGTAGAAATTTTCAGCGATAAGTAGATTAGCCTGGTTTCTGGCAGATTTGTATGAACTGCGCTCCAGCAAATACTTTGGGGGAGATTTCAACCCTACCTGATGTCATCAGGACCTTAATTCAGCGACACTTCTGCCAGGCCAACCCACTGGGGAAGGGGTTTCCTTGTGGGGCCTGGAGGGGCAGAGGTGCAAGGTAAGTCCTGGAGGAAGGGACAGTGTTGCAATCACACTCTTGCTTTTCCTGACCCACAAAACTGATTTAAAACATATCTTTCTAGACCCTCTTCTGCTGTAGTGCCAGTAAAATTAATCAAAGAGTGCACGGTGCATACTCTAGCCAGTTCTGTCGCAAATAGCAATCAGGGAATGCAATTTGCATATTAAGAGGTATGCTGACTGAAATAGGAGGATGCTTTAGCTGCTTACTGGTAGGCCCCTATAAAAATGGTGGCAGCCAAAATGCATTACTGGGGTAGTAAGTCTACCGACCCCCTCTTTAGGCCATTATAGCACCAATTTCAGCAAGTTAAAATCATTCCTGGTCAGACCAATCTGTATAATCTGAAATTGTTTGGTCAGATTTATTTACAGGTTAAATAATACACAAAAGCAGTAAGACACTCTTAAGACAGTGAGCATGCAATACTCAGACTTGCATGATGTATAAGCTACTTCAAAGCCAGGTGTAAACAAAGTCCAAAATCCTTGTAGTTCTTTTCAGTTGTGTTGTGAATGACAGTACCTGATGGAAATTACATGGAAGAGGATACTCCTTGCAGGTCCCTCATGTTTAAAGATGCAGACAACCCAGGAACTAGGAAATCACGAGGCTGCTTCAGAATTATACAGGTATCCTTTCTTTGATGTAAAAGCAGGGCCCTTGGATGATTAAATCTTTCCTTCCCCATGGTAAGGTCAACCATTTTTCAGATTTATGTCTGGTCATGCAGTAGGCTCTGACAATCATGGAAACGGTGAGGTCGAGGATGGGAATGGTGGAATTTTAACCCCCAAGGACAGGTGGGTTGGGGCAGGTTGGATGTAAATATTTTTAAATATCTCAAACTCACTGATTTCCAGTTTTAACAGAGGGAGGTCAGGTAGTGGGTGACTAATCCACTCTCAGCAGGCAGGTCAGTTTGCAGGCATGCCTCCATTTTAACAGCATTTTTATTTTTAACCCATGGAGCCTGGCTTTTCCGGGGTTTGGGAAACCTAGCAGGTCAAGGGAGATAAGAATGAACTCATCCATGAGGTCATTGCCTTTAGCATTGCTTATTGGCCAGGAGGAGGCCCAACAAGCTGACCACTTGACACACTGTAGTATATTGTCATAGCTGAGCATTTTGTTATACCGCCCTTTCTGCTGGGGAGGTATAATATCTTCTCCTCTAGGTGTTTATAAAATTTGTTCAATAATGGTTGCTTACTGAGAGTGCACATGTTACTTTTACTCAGTGTAAAACACAACATACACCATGCAATCGGCCGATCCCCATCCACTCCCACAACGATTTCTGACTCCCCACAATCTCCGATGATTCCCCCACCCTTGCAATCTCCTACTTACCTTGCTTCTGCTCCCTGGCTGCTTTCCTGCATGACAGCTGTAAATTTGGCTGACTGTCGGGCAGGACACATGCTGAAAAAAATTTCCTGCCATTAATTTCGGCAGGATTTTCAGGAAACACATAGTTCGGGTTTCCTGCCTGATAATCGTCCTCCCCAACTCCCTTCATGGGCCCATGTAAATATCAGGGCCTGTTTCTTTGTCTGCATGAATTGACATGGAACCAGCACTCAGACAAATTAAAATAGGTCCTTCCACACTCTGTCAACACACACATATTGACATTTCGAGTAAGTGGATTGGATTCCCACAGCAACTTTAACTTGATTAGCCATAGGTTGCAAAGATTTTCCACTGCTGTACTCCAGGTGCAAGCTGAGAACATATATCGGGAAATTGTGAAAAATAAACCTGACCATTGTTTGGAATAGCCAAGGCTGGGGGTGCCCAGTTTCCTGATATGCACTTTCCAGTACATGTCAGGAGCACGACAGCAGAAAATTTAAAAGAGATCAGAGTCCAGATTGGAAGTGGCCAGCCCGCAATTTGGCTCGCCGACTTCTGCGTCAGTTCCTAGCCATGATCCTGATCCTGAGCCATTTTGAAAGAGGCCAGCTCGGGATCGTGTCAGCTGCCCGCCGGCAAGCAATGAGTAGTCAATTTCGGTTAATTAGATGTGATTAAGCGGCCTGTTAAGGCCCCATTCCCATGCCAACTGGGATTTCAGGCAATGCGAGCAGCCCACATTACCTGGTAGGATCAGAGCAGGAAGAGGTTTGGGGAGCAAGGTAGATCAAGCGAAGGACCTTCCCCCACACCTGTAATGGCCACAAGGCCAGTTATGGCCACTGGCTGTCCCCTGGAGGGTGTTGGCCCTCCAGGATCATGGCACCAGCAGCTGCCACCTCGGCCAGTGGAGCTGCCGATCTCTGAGTGCTGTAGGGCCTCCCATTGACCCTCCAACTTTGGGAGCCTGGCCACCATTCCTGATTGGATGGTGAGCCCGCTTCCTGGCCTTCAATTGGCCGAAGCTTTGAAAATTGCAATGGGCGTGTCTAAAGCATGCCGTGTGGGTTCAGAACCAGGAACTAGCCCTCATTTCCAGTTCCTGACCCCTGATTAAAAATTCAGCCTCTGGAGTCCATAGGTTCATGATACCTTTATTTGAGATTTATGAGAAATTACACAGGATACACAATTTCCGTCTATAAGATTTTATTGCATTTTCAAGACAGATTCAAAACCAGCGCTACCCCACAATCTAAAGTTAGTTATAGAAATACTGCAGTGCAAGCAGTACACCAATAATGTTATAAGAGATAACTATACATACCACCACTACCAGATGATTAGTCCTTGTTGACTATAGGTCCTCCTGGCACAATGACTGACCAAGTGTCCTCCTTCTGACTATAGCCCAGCAAAGAGTTCTACATAAAGAGTTACACATACGATCTACCTGAGTCAAACAACTTGGGAGTTGAACTTTCTGTTCTAGGTTGGCCAAATCACTCTATTCCGACTGCAATGCCAAAGCTGTCATTTATACAGTTAACTTTCCATCAGCTCAGGCTGCTTGGTGGGGGGGAGGGGGGGTGGTTGGGAGACTCCTTATCCTCTGATGTGTGGCTGGACTTGACGACATTGGCATTCTTCCAAACAAGTTTGTGCCTTTTGACCGTTGGCTCGTGTTAGTTGTTAGTGTCTTATCTGAAGTGGTCTTAACTGATTAATTTCCTCGGTCTGTTCCCTCATTTCAAACACATGTTTCATCACCGAACATTTTGGCCTTGTTCAGTTTGGTAACACTGTCTGAAAAACAAGATTATTGCAGCATATTACAGTTCAGCAAGTTTTAACAGAAGCCAGTGGTTTTCACATCGGGCTGTTCTCAGCCTCTCAAAGCATGCTGGTAATTTTTATCAAGACAGTTTGAGCTGAAAACTGTACTGTCTTAAAATTCCAGCCTATGTCTCTGGTCCTCTGTGGGTTTTGCTAAGGAAGACAGCCTCCATTTTAACACAAGCTTTTTGATATCGAGCCAGAAATTTTCCAATTGTCATGACAACCACTGCGCATCTCATACTTTGATAACTATGAAATGATACTACAGAGCTGTACATTGGTGGATGGGACCAGCCAGATTTATGTGTGAGCCCACGTATGAGATTATCTAGAGCTGTTATGGAACAGATTCCCCACCAGCACACTGATTGCAGACTTAGCTTAAACTTTCACAAAAAGCAGTTGTAAATTTGTGATATGACAGGGAGTAGAAGAATATAATCAGACTGCTGAGGCTGGAGGGAGATTCTGTGTTAGACTAATCACTGAAAATTATGCTGAGGGATTCTTTACTTTTCACAAATGTGTTAATAACATCAATCTACTATTATGAAATAGGCAGCCATTTGCTCTGCACTTTAACCTCAATAACCTAAGACAGGAGCAAATAATGTCACAGAAATGAAATACTTTGAAGCAAAGCTATTATTTCTGCAAAATATCTTGAATGCATATACGCAACATGCATTGTTCCAAAATTGGAAGAGGGACCAAAGTAGAATAAGATGCATTTTAAATATACTATGGCTGGATTTTGTAGTCAGTGGTAAAGGAACAGTGCTCGCCAGTGAGCTTGAAAAAGCTGCCCACAAAGTTTTAGTGCTCTCAAGTACACAGACCTCCTCTATTCAGACGTCACTTTGAAATTGTTGCTGTCTATGGGGGATCAGGCATCCAGTAGCAAGGCAGACAGCAGGCAGGCTGATCAACTAAGCAGGTTGAAGAATTCTCACTGATAGCAAGACAGGAAGTAAAAAGCAGGGAACACAAATCACATTTAAATCATTGTACAGAAAGCAAACTAAAGATTGGGATATACATATGGGATATTAAGAGAAGCTTAAATATCAAAACACAAACTTGTAAAAAGACATTGTTTAAAAAAATCTGCAACATTAATTTTCTTCCAAGGGAATGTGATTCCACTTTGTGAAATTATTTTTTCAGGGTCAGAGAGGTTGTTCAGGAGTAATTATGAGGTAGTACGCCATTTAAAAATTCAATTACTCCTTATTGAACAAGGATTAACTTTTCATCAGTCTTGACTGCAAGACTAATATATAATTAGTTGAAGTTCATGACTTCTTATATTTTCATGGATTAAATGGTTAACGGACAGAAAACAGAGAGTAGGAATAAATAGGTCATTTTCAGAATGGCAGGGTGTAACTAATGAAATGCAGCATGGATCAATGCTTGGGCATCAGCTATTTACAAACTGTATTGATGACTTGGATATACTATACTCGGTCCTCTCATCTAGGTTTCCTGATGATACAAAGCTAGGTGGGAAAGTATACTGTGAGAAGGATGTAAGTGATTGAGAAAGAAGATGGTAGGTGGAGTATAATGTGTAGAAATATGAAATTATCTACTTTGGTAAGAAGAATGAAAAAGCAAAATATTTTTAAAAGGTGAAAAACTAGTAAATGTTGGCATTGAGAGGAATTTGGGTGTCCTTGTACATGAAACACAAAGTTAACATGCAGGTACAGCAAGCAATTAGGAAGGCAAATGGTATGTTAACGTTTATTTCACAGAGGTTGCAGTGTAAGTGTAAAGAAGTCTTGCTGCAGTTATATAGGGCTTTAATGAGATCATACTTGGAGTACAGAGTACAGTATTGGTCTCCTTACCTAAGGAAGGATATACTTACCCTAGGGGCTGCAACAAAGGTTCACTAGATTGATTCTTGGGTTGAGAGGGCTATCCTATGTGGAGAGTTGTCATAGAATGGGTCTTTCTTTGGAGTTTAGAAGAATGAGAAGTGATCTCATTGAAGCATATACAATACTTAGAGGGCTTGATAGGGTAAATGCTGAGAGGTTGTTTCCTTTGGCTGGAGTCTCTGGAACGAGGGGGACAGTTTTATGCTGTCCCCCGTGTCAGATTTGGAGGCGGGGAGAGCATATAGTCAGGCAGGAAAGTGAATGGCCTTCCTGCCCTACTGACAATTGAAGCCCTTAAGTGGGCAATTAATAACTAATTAAGGGCCTCATCCTGCTGCCGCCAGAATTATCCCAGCGACGGGAAGGACTTTTGCCACACAGGGAGCACGCCAAGCAAACCGTGCTTGCCGGCTTCGGGGTGGGGCGTGGTCCCTCGTTAAAAGGCACTTAGTGACTGAATGTGAGACCTGGCATCAGGAAGGGGAAGCCCACAGAGACACCCCCTACCCTTGCTGCCAACCCCCTACACCCGCCTCCCCCACAACCCCCACCCCACAAAACACTTCCCACTGTGACTTACCTGTGGCGTGGTTTCAGGGCCTCGGGTGAGCCCAGTACCGGCAGCAGCCACTGCTACTGCTGTGGCACTGCTCAATAAAAGAGCTCCCAGCTCTGATTGGCCGGCAGTTCTCAGAGGGCGGGACTTACGTTGCTGGGGTCTTTGATCCCAGGGAAGGCCCGCTGCTGTCCACCTAAGTGCCTAATTGGCACTTGAGTTGGCGGGCCTTCTCCAGAGACAGCAATGCGGGGCTCTCACTGACAAATTTACCGGTGGTCGAGACCCCCGTTGCCAGGACAAAATCCCGGCCTAGGAGTCAGAGTCTTAGGGAAAGGGCGTCTGCAATTGAAGATTGAGATGAAGAGAAATTTCTTTACTCAAAGAGTTGTGAATCTTTGGAATTCTCTACCTCAAAATCTCTGGATGCTCAACAGTTGAGTATATTCAAGACTGCAATCAATAGATTTTTGCATATGGGGATAGGGTGGGAAAGTGGAGTTGATGTTAAAATTCGGAGACAGCATTGGTGGTATATCTCCGATGCCTTGAGGTGTCTACTGTAGATTGTCCAAGTCTCTGAAGCATATAGGAGTGCAGGGATCATTGCTGCCCAGTAAACCTTGATCTTAGTCTCAGGTTTGAGGTCCCAGTCCTCGATTACACTTTTCCTCATTTGGCCAAAGGCTGAGCTGGCACATTGAGGGTGGTGGTGGATTTCATCAACTATGTCTATCTTCATTGAGAGGAGACTCTCAAGATATGGAAAGTGGTCCATGTTTTCCAGGGTCTTGCCATGGATCTTGATCAATAGGGAACAATGTTGTGCTGTGGGAGTGGGTTGGAATAGGACCTTAGTTTTCAGGGTGTTTAAAGTAAGGTCAATCCTATCATATGCTTCGTTGAAGGAGTCAGTAATGACTTGGAGCTCAGCCTCTGAGTGAGCTCTGAATGCTCAGAGCATGACAGCCCCCCATTTTACTTTCATTTTTAGTTATTTTTTCTTCTTTTTTTTTTACATTCTTTTTTACATTTTTTACAATCTTTTTTTTTTGCATTTATTTCATTTCATCTTAGTTTGTTCAGTTTGCTTACCCACTGTTTTTTTTCAGGTTTGCACTTGCTGTTGTTCAATATTCAGTGTATTAACACTTAATCTGTACTAATGCTTTGTCTTTCAACACACCATTAACATATTGTTTGCCTTTGCTCCGTGAACTTTTGGTCAGCTATGTGGCCTGGTCCAATCTACACCTCCTTTGTTATCTGTGGCCCCACCCCCACCTCACTTGCTTATAACCTGTGACTTTTCTAATATTTGTCAGTTCCGAAGAAGGGTCACTGACCCGAAACGTTAACTCTGCTTCTCTTTTCACAGATGCTGCCAGACCTGCTGAGTGGTTCCCGCATATCTTGTTTTTATTTCAGATTTCCAGCATCCGCAGTATTTTGCTTTTATCATATCTGTAGTGCCTCTCAGTGGCCAAAATCCACATTGCAAATCTACGAGGAGTTCTTCGGCCACTGGGTTGGAGGTGGTTAAGAAGAACCTTTGCGATGGTCTTCCCTGTGGCAGACATCAGGGAGACGCTCCTGTAATTATCACAATCGGACGTCTCCTTTTTTGAAGATGGTCACGATTACAGTGCCCCTGAGATCCCCTGGCATCTGCTCCTCTTCCCAGATGAGGGATATGAGGTTGTGCAATTGAGCCAGGGGTGTATAACGCCGCGTTTTAGGATTTTGGCAGGGATTCCATCTGCTCCAGAGGGCTTGTTGTATTTCAGCTGATAAATGGTGTTTTCAACTTTATTCCAGGCAGGTTAACGCCACGACTGAGCCTGATAGTGTACTGAGGGATGGAGGACACTTGGGTCAAACACAGAGTCCCGGTTGAGGAGTTCTTTAAAATGTTCCCTCCAGGGGTGCTGACTGCCTCTGTGTCCTTGATAAGTGGCAAGAGACTAGCAGGAGGGCGCAGGAAATGCTTTAGCAATGTTCTCAAAGCATCCCCGAAGAGATCCAACATACTACGGGAATCCTTGGCCCGTGACCACCCAAAATGGAGAAGGAGCATTCGGGAAGGCACCAAACACCTCGAGAGACTTCAATGAGAGCATGCGGATGCCAACTCCAGGCAGCGGAAGGAGCACACAGACCACCAGGTAACTCATTTACCCGTCCCGTTATCACCACCTACCTCACAAGTGGTAGAGTCTGCAGATCACACATCGAACTCATTAGCCATATTAAAACACACAGAACTGGAGTGGAAGCAAGTCATCTTCGATCCTGAGGGACTGCCTAAGAAGAAGAAGACTGAAGAACTGCCACCTAGCCAAGCAGTGCTGGGGGAGGAAGAAAAGAAAAAGCAGGAAGACAGTGATGAAGAAGAAACACCTTCACTCACTCTCACACTCACAGCCACCAGTTCAGATACTGACAGTGCATGTACTTTAGAGGATAGCTCAGAAGTGGGATTTGTTGATGGTGAGACTTTGAGTGTGAATTACCAGAAGCCATGCCAGGGGACAAAGGTAGTGCAAGTGCTGGCTCACCGAAGGGCGAGGTCACACATGTGTTCTGCTGTCGAGCACTCAGATTAGGTCACCCTGCAAGGCGTAGGACTCAGTTGGAATTGGTTTTCCCTACTCATTCCTTGCCAATTACACCCTTCCAGTGGTGCATCTCCTTACTGACTTTGACATTGAAGTCACAAGGAGAATCAACATCTCCCCTGCTAGGACACAACACAAGAACACAAGAAATATGATTTTGGCTTCAACTCCACTTTCCCATCCGCTCCCTATATCCCTTGATTCCCTAAGAGACCAAAGATCTGTCTATTCCTGCCTTAAATATATTGAGCAATAGAGCATTCAGAACCCTCTGAGTGAAGTAATTTCTCCTCACCTCGTCCTAAATGATTGGCCCCTTATCCTGAAGCTGTGCGCCAGTGCTCTAGATTCCCAGCCACTGGAAACAATCTCTCAGTGTCTACCCTGTCAAGCCCATTCAGAATCTTGTGTGTTTCAATGAGATCACCTCTCATTCTTCTAAACGCCAAAGAATATAGGTCCAGTTATACTCAGCCTCTCGTCATAGGACAATCCCCTCATCCCTGGGACCAATTTAGTGAACCTTCACTGTACTGTCTCCAGTGCAAGTATATCCTTTCTTAAATGTGGAGACCAAAACTGCACACAGTATTCCAGATGTGGTCTCATCAAAACCCTGTACAATAGTAGCGGAACTTCTTTATTCCTGTACTCCAATATCCTTGCAATAAAGGCCAACATGCCATTTGCCTTCCTAATTGCTTTTTGTACCTGCGGGCTAACTTTTTGCATTCCTTGTACAAGCACACCCAAGTGTCTTTGAACATCAACACTTACAAAATTCACACCTTTTAAAATATATTCTGCTTTTCTATTCTTATGACCAAAGTGAATAACTTCACACTTCCCTACTTTATACTCCATCTGCCATCTTGTCGCCCATTCACTTAACCTGTCTATATCTCTTTGCAGCCTGTCTATGTCCTCCTCTCAACTAACCTTTCCACCCAGCTTTGTATCATCAGTAAACTTAGATACATTACTGTCTCTTCATTTAAGACATTGATGTAGATTGTAAATAGCTGAGGCCCCAGAACTGATCCTTGCGACACTCACTATCCACTGCCTGCCAACTTAAAAATGCCCATTTATGCCCACTCTTTGTTTCCTGTCTATTAACCAATCCTCTATCCATTGCCAATATATTACCCCCATCTCCTTGAGCCCTTATCTTGCCTATGAACCTTTTGTTGTTGTATGATTGCCTTTAAGAGTGATATCCCTTTAAGATCTTCGTAAGCTAATGAGCTATGTGCCAAGATGCAGTCATGTGACTACAAGCCTGAGGCAATCTGTAACACCTCGAGGCAGGTCCTGTAAATAGTTAGCTCTGTACTGTATATCATAGTGTAGCTGTAAATAAGCCTGTTTGAGATCTTCAACCAACTGGACTCCACACATCTCGTTTATGTTGCATCAGACAACATAAAAATAACTCATTGTATTTGTGTGGCACCTTACCAAATGCCTTTTGGAAATCCAGGTATATGGCACCTACTTGTTCCCCTTTATCTACCCCACTAGTTACATGCTCAAAAAACTCTAAAAAATTTGTCAAACAGGATTTTCCTTCAGTAAAAGCATGTTGACTTGTTCTAATCATACTATGCTCTCCTAAGTGCATTGGTAAGACTTCTATAATGATAGTTTCCAGCATTTTCCCAACGATTGATTTTAGGCTAACTGGCCGGTAGTTCACAGTTTTCTCTCGCCCTCCTTTCTTGAAAAGTTTGTGCGACTTTGGAACTCTGCCTCAGAAGATGGTGGAGGCAGGGTCATTGAATATTTTTAAGGTGGTGGTAGATAGATTCTTGTTAGGCAAGGAAATCAAAGGTTATTGGGGGTAGATGGGAGTGTGGAATTCAAAACACAAACAGATCAGCCATGATCTTATTGAATGACAGAACAGGCTTGAGGGGCCGAATGGCCACTTCTGCTCCGAATTCGTCTGATTGTATGTTTTCATGACAACCACCACAGCTACCTGCTCACACTGCCTTGACATAGTTTGTTTGGAGGGCCTCCTGGTTCCCTGAGGGTAGAGGGACTCTCTCCTCCAAACCATCTTTTGCACCAAGGCATCCAGAACAATGTCTGAGAATCCCTGGAGCAGGCTTTCTTCCCTGTTGCAGTATAATTCAGTGTTATCCTTGCTCACACTCTCTAATGCAACCAGTCCCAGCACCTGCTCCAGCCAGAATGCATCTCCCCTGTTAAGAGGTGTGGACTGGCTTTAAGTAATGCAGGCTAGCTTTCAGTGGTGTGAGCGTTGCACAAACTTGGACTCTCTGCTGAGACGTGCAGCCACTCAGCAGAATGTTTATTTCTGGCTGCATACATCTATCATGCAAATTATGAAGTTTGAGTGCTGCCTGCATTGGAGGCAATGGGCACAGATTAATACGCATTACGATACCTGTGTCCATTTTCAGGTCCTGTCTAAATTCGCGGCCTAACTGTGCTTCATGAAATGAGTTTGGACAGTTCCATTTAGCTGTCGATGAATGCAATTTCACAGCATAAAATCTGCATAATTTTAACATTAATTGGACAATTATGCTTAGAGAAGCCATTTGGTCATTGTTAAGGGAAATGGAAATGTTACTCAGGTGCAGGAGCCAGTGGTCCTCCAAGACTGGGTTTGAATTGCACTGTGAAGCAGCATGTAATTTAATCTGCCCTTAACTCATTCTAACCCTACCCACCAGTGAGTGAGAGTTGGGAACATTTCTCCATTCTAGTGTTCCCAATACTGCCAACACTTGATGAGTGAACTAAATAAAGAGATGTAGTAAATAAAGATAACTAGAAAGATTGCACTATTTTCTGGATAACAATGTCTGAGCCCTGTACTGGGATGAACTGCTCACAACACCAATCAGTCAAATTATTTTGGCTTTGTAAAAAATCATGCTCCCATTTGATGCAGTAAACTAATACATATGGAATAACCTTATTAAGAAACATAGATCCAATGCAGGTGTAGTTTCTAAACAATGGATCTGCTCAGCTGTTCAACACTTGACTTTATACTGAAGTAGTGGTGAATTCAGCAGCATTTAAAATTGGAAATAGACATAAAATTAGGATAGGACAGTCATAGGTAGCAAGATAAAACAGCAAGGCTGTACAGGGTACTTATTTAACAGTTAACTGGTTCACTGTGAGTAGCAGGTGACTTTTGACTCACTGCGGCCTGCTTTTCAGTGTAAGCAGGCCAGTAGCAAGTCAAAAACATAAAAAAAATGCAATGTTGATTTGTGAACATACGAATTAGGAGCAGGAGTAGGCCACTTGGCCCTTCGTGCCTACTCTGCCATTCAAATAGTTCGTGGCTGAACTGGTTACTCCACATTTCCACCTACCCCCGATAACCTTCCACCCCTTACTTATCAATAATCTATCTACCTCTGCCTTAAAAATATTCAAAGACTTTGCTTCCACTGCCTTTTGAGGAAGAGAATTCCAAAGACTCACGACCCTCTGAGAGAAAAAAATTCTCCTCTTCTCTGTCTTAAATGGGCGACCCCTTATTTTTAAACAGTGACCACTAGTTCTCGGTTCTCCCATAAGGAGAAACATCCTTTCCACATCCACCCTGTCAAGACCCCTCAGGATCATATATGTTTCTATCAAGTCGCCTCTTACTCTTTTAAATTCCAGCGGATATAAGCTTAGCCTGTCCAATCTTTCCTCGTAAGAGAACCCGCCCATTCCAGGTATTCGCTGAGCAAACCTTCTCTAGTAAACACATTTACATCCTTCCTTAAATAAGGAGACCAGTGCTGTACACAGTGCTCCAGATGTGGTCTCACCCAGGCCCTGTATAGCTGAAGCATGACTTCCCTACTTTTGTTTTCAATTCCCCTCGAGACAAATGATAACATTCTTAGCTTTCCTAATTACGTGCTGTACTTGCATACTGACCTTTTGCGATTCATGTGCTAGGACACCCAGATCCCTCTGTATCTCAGAGCTCTGCAATCTCTCACCATTTAGATAATATGCTTCTTTTTTATTCTTCCTGACAAAGTGGACAATTTCCCACTTTCCCACATTATACTCCATTTGCCAGGTCTTTTCCTACTCACTTAACAAATCTATATCCCTTTGTAGCCCCTTTATGACCTCTTCACAAGTTACTTTCCTACATATCTTTGTGTCATCAGCAAATTTAGCAACCATACCTCTTGTCTCTTCATCTAAGTTATTTACATAAATTGTAAAAAGTTTAGGCCCCAGCACAGATCCCTGTGGCACACCACTCGTTACATCTTGCCAACCAGATTTGTCACTTGAGGCCCACCTGATTCATTTTGCTAGAGGGCCTTGATTTATGTGGCCAGTGCTCTCATCGGATTGGACAGATGCCTCAGTAATCCATGCAAATTGGAATCCAATGACATCATTAGACCTCTAATTTAATCTAATGCTCTAACCCATGGTGGGCATGCTGGTATGGGCCCCATCCAACGGAATTTAATGTGGAGCAGTCTCACCATAAAGAAACTGCTGGAGGCTGCTCAGAAAATACTCCTGGTATGTTCTTTTAGCAATTTCTGTGGGGCCAGCATGAATGCTCCATTTGGCTCGAGCACTGCGAGACCCTCCGTTCCATTCCATTCCACCCCATAATCACATGCTTCCCCTGTTAATTGAATAGTGACAGCCCCAACTGGTAAACTGATTGTCAGTGCTCAAGACATGCTGGCAATTTGCCACTCATATCTAAACAGGGTCCGATCACCAAAATCGAACAGGCCACCGCCTACTTGATCCCCCTCTGGAATGAAACTTGTCCCCTCTGTCTCTGTGTAATGGACTGTGTCGGTGAAAAAACTTTGCCAGCCTATGTGCTGTACAGCAAGATGGCACTACTGTAGCTGGTAGGGGTTATTATAAAGTTATCAAAGGCCCACCAAATTACAGATTTTTCACCTTGATATATTTTGGTGTTGTAAGATGCAAAGGAAACTACTAGTAATAGCAGATTGGCCAAGGCTCAGAAATAAACATAGAAACTGCTAAACCTGAGTTCTGATGAAAGGGTTGCTGTGCGAAATATTAACCTCTCTTTAAATCCTGTCGAGCCTATTATATTTTACTAGCATTTTCTCTTTTTGTTCCACATTTCTATACCTGCTGGGTTTTTGCTTTAGGACTGACAGTCATCCATTTTGATTCAAAATATGTTTATTTGATGAAGGATAATCACAGCTCCATATCTTCAAATGGATTTGTAACCTATGTTACTCCTAACATTTCTCTGATGCTGACAGCTCAACTAATAAGTGATATAAACATTGGAATAGCTCACGGATAAACACAATTTTCACTGACAGACATAGGCAGAGTCAACATGTAGATGACACAACCTCCAGCATTTATCCCTATAGGCACCTTTTTCATAGAAGACTGTGACAAATGCACTGCCTTTACCAAACTTTATTCTAATTTCATTATATAATACAACAAAACACTTTTTTCTTTTTAGCCTCCAACTTTATTTCCAACTTTCTTACAAGTTATTTTGGAACATAATGTTTTCACCATCTTTATATTCACACTTCTGCAAAAGTAAATAGGTTTGTCAGTCAGATCAACCATGATCTTACTGAATGGTGGAGCAGGTTCGAGGGGCCGAGTGGCCTACTCCTGCTCCTAATTCATATGTTCGTATGTCAAACTGTATCATCTGAATATGCATTATGATAATACTGGATTATCTGTAATTCCAATACAATGTTTACCCCTTTAACAAACCCAAAATGATGATGGATACGAGTCAGCTGGGTGCCAGTAGGGGAGTTACATCTGATATCAGTGTCCATGAGCTATTGAGTGGGAACATCAGCCAGTGAGTCCTGCTGAACTGCTTACCATTATGGACATTAGTTGCGAACAGACTGCCTATGGTTGAACAGCTTGCTGTAACTAATTGTTTAGACTCACACATGAAGTTTGGCCACTTTAACAAGGTTTTGGAAGATGACGAGTAGCCATGGAACTGTACCACACCTTTCATCAGCACCTTCAGGATAGGAGTGGGGAAAAATGTGGTAGTGGGTTTGGAGGAGGAGTGCAGGTGAAGAATGGCCATTAATAACCAGCAATGTGCTCTTTAGTAACCACTCAACAAACATTTTGACATGTAGATGAAAAATGTGTTCTATATAGAATCCCCAAGGGTAGACAGCACTGCGGGCAGCTACCTGCGCAGGTCCTCAGTGATATAAATGGAGAAACCTGTGTAGACTGCACAGGTAGTGGCACATGGTGCTGTCTTCCCCCGGGGAACCTATATAGTCTGCATAGTGCCAAGCTGAAGCAGTGCTACACAAAAAATTTTTCCCCCATTTCCAGTGTGTGGATGTCAAGTTTTGCTCCATTTGAATGTTAGATCTGAATCCTCATGTGGGCCCCAGTAGTATTAAGAGCAATGAGCCACCTTGCATATTTAATAACAAGTAACTTTCTATTTATATTTTGCATTTTAAAAAATTTAGTTGTGAAATGACTAGGACAATAACCATATTTTTGGGGTTACATACTCAATGCTCAAAACCAGCTAATGCCAACTTATTTAAATTGTTTTTAGGTAGCCCTTATGATCGAATACTGTTACCTCATCCATTCAACCTTGCAATAGTCAAATATCAAACAGGGAGTGGTATAGGAGAATAAATCTATGGGACAGTCCAAGGTCCTTGGAGCCAAATGAAAAGCAAGAGATCCTGATGGAGAGCAAAAACAGGAGCATTAATGTAAATAAAATAATAACAGCAACAAATTGCATTTGAATGTAGTAAAATGACCCAAGGTGCTTGACAGGAGCATTATCAAACAAAATTGCACTCTGAACCACATTAGGAGATATTAGCATAAATAACCAAAAGCTTGGCCAAAGGGGTAGGTTTTAAGGAGCATCTTAAAGGTGGAGAGAGAGATAGAGAGGTTTAGGGATGGCTGAAGACACAACCACCAATGTGGAGAGATTAAAATTAGAAATGCACAAGAGGGCAGAATTGGAAGAGTGCAGGTATCTGGAAGGGTTAGAGGAAGTTATAGATTTAGGGAGGGGTGAGGCCATGCAGAGATTTGAAAACAAGGATGAGAATTTTAAAATTGAGGCTTTGCCAAACTGGAGCCAAAGTGGTTCAGCAAGAACGGAGGTTGTGGATGAATGGATCATGGTGCAAATTAGGATACGCTCAGCAGCATTTTGGATGAGATCAATTTTACGGAGGGTGGAAGATGGAAAGTTGTTCAGGAGAGTGTGCGAATAGTCAGGTCTAAAGGTAACAAAGGCATGGATGAGCGTTTCAGCAGCTGATGAACGAGGCAGGGGTGGAGTCAGACAATGTTACCGAGGTGGAAATAGATGGTCTTAGTGATGGCATGGATATGTGGGCAGAAGCTCAACTTGGGATAAATATGACACCAAGGTTGCAAGTTTGGATCAGCCTCACAGTTCCGAGGAAGAAGGGTGGAGTCGATGGCTAGGGAGCTGAGTTTGTGGTGTGGACCGATGACAATGGCTACAGTTTTCCCAATATTTACTTGAAGGAAATCTCTGCTTATCCAGTACTGGATGTCGGATAAGCAGTGTGACAAAGTACAGATAGTACAGGGGTTGAGAGAGGTGGTGGTTTGGTTAGAGCTGGGTGTTGTCAGCGTACATGCGGAACCTGATACTTTTTTTTCAGATGATGTCACCAAACGGCTGCATGTAAATGAGAAATAGGAAGGAGCCAAGGATAGATCTTTGGGGTTTCCAGAGTTAATGGAAAAGGAAGAAAAGCCATTGCTGGTGATCCTCTGGTTATATCTGGTAGATAACAACGGAACCAGGCAAATGCAATCCCTCCCAGATAGACCACGGAAGAGAGACATTGGAGGAGAATGGTATGGTCAACTGAGCCAAAGGCTGCAGGGAGGTTGAGAAAGATGAAGGAATAATCTACAAAAATGCTGTGAAGCTCTTTAAGGAACAGCATCCTGCATTATTAAGTATGTATTATTCAAAAATGATACCAGTTTTTCTACTGCAATATTATTGATGTAAGTAAAGTACTTTAAGTAAATAAAAGCAAAATACTGTGGATGCTGGAAATCTGAAACACAAACAAGAAATGCTGGAAATACTCAGCAGGCCTGGCAGCATCTGTGGAGAGAGAAGCAGAGTTAACGTTTCAGATCAGTGACCCTTCACCAGAATTGGCAGATATTAGAAATATAAAAGGTTTTCAGCAAGTAAAGCGGGGTGGGGCAAGAGATAACAAAGAAGTGTTGATAGGACAAGGTCACAGAGAATAACTGACCAGAAGGTCGTGGGTTGTACTTTAAGTAAATACATTCTGACATAGATGACACAAAAGAAATCATAACAGATCAAGTGCTGTGTTTTTGTGCTGGCATATTATATTGAAACATTCAAAGTAAATTATTTAGGAAGGTGCATGCATGAAACCCTTTGTGAAAACTAAACACCATTTATAAGGAAATTAATCTTTGCCTCTTTTGACCCATATTTATAACTATATCCAGCAGCACTTTTATTTAAATAGTGGAAAGCTTCAATGATTTATAATTAGCATTAGTCATTTGAAACTCATTACAAGTTTATTCAATCATTAAGATAACCAATCCTGAAGGTTAAGCCTGAACTATTACAGCAACCACCATTGTTGTTGCTTCTAACTGCAAAAGTACTGGCTGCTTCCTTATATAATTTATCGGCCTTAAATTGATGGCTTAGACCTAGACGTGTATTTATCAACTAGGGTGCATGTAATTTGTTCAATTAACTGCTGTGTGGCAAATGGACACTTCCTGAACTATGGCTTCATGAACTTTACCAAGAAATGCAGCTTGCTTTCAGCCCTGAAGATTTCCTTTCAAACTGTAATGCTGCGCCTTTATTGTGAAGGATAATGGCCAAACAGCAGCTATTCCCCCACTATTCACAAAGACAGCAACTAAATTGAAGGCTTAGGAGCTTCTTAAGTTTCTCTCTAGCGTAAGTAAGACTTTTAAAAATATTTAAATTGACAATTCATTCTTGCATATAAAACAGGGCAACATTTGGAATCATGTTTAATATGAATATAAACTTGAAAAGAGCAGCCAATCCAAGCCAGACCAGAATGCTTTATTTTCAATGAGAGCAGCACAATTTAAATGTGATCAAGAGGGTCAAAACATTCAATTTTCAGGCAGAACTATTGTAATGCTGAAAAAATATCATCCATTTTTCAAGACTTGCCAATATAATTGGTATGTGTACCTGACCTGAAAACCTAGCAACGTGATTACTTTTCTATCTAATGGCCCTTCACAGTGAAGGACAGAACAATAGAAAATGAACCTTTTCAGTAATTGCGTATCTGTCTCACTTGCAGATATCATTGGGAGCATGGTTCTGTATGCTAGAAGACACTATTCCAGCTTTTAAGGGATTGTGATACTTGATTGGCTATCTCTTACAGCAGGGTCGCCAGAAGCAATCTGATAATAGAAATATTTTTGTGAAGGAAGGAAAATACTAGTCTTTCACAGTAAATTATTAAATCTCCCATTTCTTTTGACCAGCACTTTTAAGAGAGAGAGAGAAATTGGATTTTTTGAACAGATATATCATGACATCCAAAAATGTGTCAGAGATTATGATCAATCAATATAACAATAATGGATATTTAGAACAAAATTTAATCTAAATCCGCAGAATGACCCAAAATACATTAATCAGCACAACCCATCTTCTTAAAACTAGACCTGTCGAATTTTTCCCGAAAGCTCTAGGATTATTTGTTGATGTGCCTGGACCAGGATTAATCACCTTGTTGACATTTATTTCTGGTATGAGCAAGGTATCATGCAACCAGGGCAAAACCAAAGTTAAAAAGAACCGAAATTGCAGATTTTATTAGGAATTCATTTGTAGGCAGCAACTTAAAATTTTGCCATTGTAAATCTGCATTCCAGCTTCAGATGGATGATCCTCTTTTTGTTATTCTTTATTTCATATCAGATAATAATATCATCAGGTCTTCAAAACAACACCTTGAATACTCTGAAGCCGTATAGATATCTTAATGTAAACTCACATTGCATATCAAATGGCTTAAGATGACACAGGCCATTTAATTCTCTGTTAGTAATCTGCAGAGTATAGAGTATTATATGTCACCTTATATTAGCCTGTATTATGTCAGACACTTTTAAAATCTCCATACTCCAGGTCACAAGGAACACATAATCTGCTTAAGAATGTGGCCAGTAACTGTGAATGCAAGGAAATATTTAACATTAAAAACCCCAAATTTCAACTGACCTGTTCTCCTGATCCATCTCTGAATAAGGTCCTTCGTTATTACTGCCCCATTGTCTTTACACACCTTTGTGAAATGCCTATAGATTCCCTCTTCAATTTCTTTCATACACTTTTGAGGAAATGGAGAACCAATATTGCAGCAGACCTCTTTTTATTCCTTATCTTAATCCAGAGAAACTATAACTGTCTATTATTTGCAATACCCTTCCTTTCTAATGCTGAAAGCCCTTCCCTTGCTTAATCTTGATTTTGCTTCCTTTACTCTTTCTTGAAAACAATGACTCAGTCTGCATTTTGGTTCTTCAGACTGCAGAGAACCTCTGGCACCACAGCCAAGTAAGCTTTCTTCATGTGTGAACCTGGACATCAAATGTTGGTGGGTGGGCTTATCTATTTTGAGAATAATCATAATTTTTTTTTACGCAACTTGTTATGATTTGGAATGAACTACCTGAAAACACTTTGGAAGCAGATTCAATAGTAACTTTCAAAAGGGAATTGAATACATACTTGGAAAGGAAATATTTGCAAAGATACATGCAAAGAGTAGAGGAGTGGAACTAATTGGATAACTTTCAAAAAGCTGACACAGACATGATAGGCCAAATGGCCTCCTTCTGTGTTGTATCACTCTATGATAACCAAGCCTGACCCTGCCTGCACCCAGCATCTACACAGAAGCAGATCTAGCAGGGATTCTGAACAGCAATTAGGAATTCTAGCCAGTTTAATCTCCTAATAATCAGGAGATGGCAGCAACTGATTTCCATGTTGGCTAACTTTGACAAGGTAAAATATCAATTTTGGGACTGTCCTGCTTTGCATGCCTCAATCATAGTGTATTTTGGTGGAAGGGAATATTGGAGATTATCTTTTAACAATTTTGTCTCAGACACCATTACAATTGTGCTGGCAAAATATGTATCCAGTTGTTTGTTTAATTATCATTTGGGAGTTGTTGCAGCAAAGAGATTTGATGTGTTGCAACAAGCCCCGACGTACCTGCTCAAACTGTCTTTACTGCCAGCAATGGCCACTTTTCTGATTTTAGTACCACCAGAGAATAGGCAAGTAGTAATGTAAATATTTTAAGCTAACAATTACCATCAGATGTCAACAACAGCTTAAATATTGGCATAAAAGCAAAATACTGCGGATGCTAGAAATCTGAAATAAAAACAAGAAATGCTGGAACCACTCAGCAGGTCTGGCAGCATCTGTGAAAAGAGAAGCAGAGTTAACGTTTCGGGTCAGTGACCCTTCTTCGGAAGCCATATTGGCATATGGATTTACTGTTGTTATAATGTATTACTGTCCATGCAGAGGAAAATCCTCATCTCCCTACTTCAATTTGTAATGGATATGGGCAATCTATATGTGTGGGTGGGAAGACTAGTCCTCCCTGATTCAATTCCTTACCTTATCAATCAAAGCGATATCCTTGTAAAGACAGTTAAAGGTTTTAAGAGGTTTGAGAGAAATGAGTTTAGGAAGCCTCGTTTCAAGTTGGCAAATTGGCAGATCTAATTGATACTAACAAAACAATTTTAGTTACAGATTTAAAATACAGAGGGTTATATGCAATGAAAGCACTTTGCGATTGCAGTGTTCAATGGCTCTCTGCTTGCAGGATCAGCTAATTCTCAGATTGTGTAAAAACAATATATAGATTTATCTCTTGGAGAATGGCTCCTGCAGGCAGGGGAGTAGTACTGTGCCTGACACAAACTGACTCTCCCTGGCGCCAATATATTTGTAATTTCCCTTTCTCCAGTTTCCACTGTTTGAGAGCTCTTTCCAAAGCTTGGAAAACAGGGCCATTGGGTTGGCATGGGGTTAGATTAACAGTTATCTGATTTTCAGCAAAGTCAAATTGAAGCTGTTCTCAGCTCCACTGTTGTAAAAAGGGGTTATAATGCTAACAGCTAATTTTTATATTGTTAGGAAACAAACAAACTGGTCAGCACAAAAAAACTATTTGAACATTTGTACAAATGATTATAGAGTCACAGAGTCATAGCATAGAAACAGGCCCTTCGGCCCACCGTGTCCATGCTGACCATAATGCCTATCTATACTAATCCCACTTGTCTCCATTAATTCTATATCCCTCTATGCCTTGCTCATTCAAGTATCTGTCCAGATGCCTCTTAAATGTCGCTACTGTTCCTGCCTCCACCACCTCCTCAGGCAGCTCATTCCAGATACCCACTATTCTTTGTGTGAAAAATTTACTCCTTTGATCCCCTTTAAACCTCCTCCCTCTCACCTTAAATCTATGCCCTCTAGTTTTAGTCACCCCTACCATGGGAAACAGACTCTGGCTATCTACCCTATCTATGCCTCTCATAATTTTATATACCTCTATCATGTCCCCTCTCAGCCTCCTTCGCTCCAGGGAAAACAGACCCAGCCTATCCAATCTCTCTTTATAACTCAAGCCCTCCAAACCAGGCAACATCCTTGTGAATGTTTCCTGCAGTGCGGCGACCAGAACTGCACACAGTACTCCAAATGCGGCCTAACCAACGTTATGTACAACTGTAACATGACGTTCCAACTCTTGTACTCAATGCCTCGGCCAATGAAGGCCAGCATGCCATACGCCCTCTTCACCACCCTGTCTACCTGTGTTTCAGGGAACTATGTACTTGCACCCCAAGGTCTCTCTGCTCAACAACACTCCCCAGGGCCCTGCCATTCACTGTATATGTCCTGCCCTGGTTTAAATTCCCAAAATGCATCACTTCACACTTGTCTGTGTGAAATTCCATTTGCCAATCCCTTGCCAACTTTCCCAGTTGATCTATATCCTGTTGTAACCTTAGACAACCTTCTTCACTGTCCACTATACCACCAATTTTGGTGTCATCTGCAAACTTACTAATCATGCCCCTTACATTCACATCCAAGTCATTAATATATATGACAAAGAACAGAGGGCCCAGCACCGATCCCTGCGGCACACCACTGGTCACCGGCCTCCAATCTGAAAAACAACCCTCCACTACCACCCTCTGCCTCCTATCACCAAGCCAATTTTGTATCCAATTTGCTAGCACACCCTGGATCCCATGTTTTCGTACCTTCTGGACCAGCCTACCATGTGGGACCTTGCCAAAGGCCTTGCTAAAGTCCATGTAGACAACGTCCATTGCCCTGCCCTCATCAATCCTCTTGGTCACCTCCTCAAAAAACTCAATCAAATTTGTGAGACATGATTTCCCAAACACAAAGCCATGCTGACTACCCCAATCAGACCATGCCTTTCCAGATGCATATAAATCTTGTCTCTCACAATCCCTTCCAATAACTTTCCCACCACTGATGTAAGGCTCAACGGCCTATAGTTCCCTGGCTTATCCCTGCTGCCCTTCTTAAATAAAGGCACAACATTAGCTATCATCCAGTCTTCTGGTACCTCACCCGTGGCTAACGATGATACAAAAATTTCTGCCAGGGCCCCAGCAATCTCCTCCCTTGCTTCCCATAGCATCCTCGGATACACCTGGTCAGGCCCTGGGGAATTATCCACCTTAATGCGCTTCAAAACCTCCAACACCTCCTCCTTTGTAATGTTGATATGCTCCAGGATATTGCTGTTCCCTCCCTTGAACTCACTAGCTTCCATGACCTTCTCCACGGTAAATACGGATGAGAAATATTCATTTAAGACCTCGCTCCACACATAGATTGCCATACTGATCCTTAAGAGGACCTACTCTCTCCCTAGCTACCCTTTTACTCTTAATATACTTATAGAATCTTTTAGGATTCTCCTTTATCTTATCTGCCAGGGAAATCTCATGGCCCCTTTTTGCCCTCCTAATTTCCTTCTTAAGTGTACTCTTACATCCCCTATACTCCTCGAGGGACTTGCTTGATCCCAGCTGCCTATACCTGACATATGCCTCCTTCTTTGTCCTGACCAGACCCTCAATATCCCTTGTCAACCAAGGTTTCCTAAATTTGCCAGCCTTGCCCTTCCACCTAACAGGAACATGCCAGCCCTGAACTCTCCCTATCTCACTTTTAAAAGCCTCCCACTTTCCAGACGTCCCTTTACCTGTAAACAGCCTCTCCCATTCAACTTTTGAGAGTTCCTGTCTGATGCCATTGAAATTAGCCTTCACCCAATTTAGGACTTCAACCTGAGGACCAGTCCTATCCTTTTCCATAACTATCTTGAAGCTAATAGAGTTATGGTCGCTGATCCCAAAGTGTTCCCCCACTGACACATCAACCACCTGCCCATCCTCATTTCCTAAGAGGAGGTCAAGTGTAGCCCCTTCTCTAGTAGGACTATCCACATACTGCTTCAGAAAACTATCCTGGATACACTTAACAAATTCTTCCCCATCTGATCCCACAGCACTAAGGCAGTCCCAGTCAATATTAGGGAAGTTAAAATCACCTACTATGACAACCCTATAATTCCTACACCTATCTGTGATTTCCCTACATATATGCTCCTCTACTTCCCTCTGACTATTGGGAGGCCTATAGTATAATCCCATCAAAGTGATCACCCCTTTCTTATTTCTAAGTTCTACCCATATGGCCTCGCTGGACATTCCCCCCGGGATATCCTCTCTAAGTACTGCCATGATGTCCTCCCTAATCAATAGTGCAACTCCCCCTCCTCTCTTACCTCCACCTCTACCAATTATCTACCAATAAAGTTTTTGTCATTTACTTAATGACAGTACTGACTTTTAATCTTAATCTTACCATCTGCAATAACATTTGTCGTCTATAATGTGCATTTTAAGAATTATTCAAATAGACTATATAAGGGACAGGATCAAAACTTCAAAGTTTAAGGAATAACAAGCCTGGTTCATTGTGTTCTCTGATTTAAATAGAAAATACTGGCAAATTTTTCTGCAGAATAATTCTGATTTCTTGTTATAGAGAAAACCTTGGTGGCTTGGTTGATGTGACTTTAGAGAAATGAAAATTGCCGTAAGCAATTCTTGGCACTGTATTTTTGACATGAAAGAAAGACTTTAAGAAACCCATGTCAGCACCTTTACTCAATTCATTAAATAAGATTATAATGTGACCATCAGCTAGCCCCAAAGCATTACAAATGTGCTGTGAGGTGTATGAATCTCAAATGAAGCATTCAGACAAGCAAAGTTACTTCAGTTGAAATCTGTAGCTTTATCTCTTTTAGTAACTATAACAGTCAAGAGTGTATTAAATAAATGCTTTTAGTAGCTTGGTGATGCAGTGAACCGGGTGAACAAGCTATTGTAATTATGTTCTGAATTCACAATCTTAGCTGGGCCATCAAATCAATAAAAATCCATTTCCAGAGGATTGTGGCATAATCCTGTATATTTTTTGAGTTTTCTTCATCTTCCATTCAAATCTAAGTCCTATGCTTTGAAATTTAAATGAAGCTATATTCAAATTAGTTTTAGATTATCTGTAACTACATATCCTTAACATTATGGGGGAAGATTTCCTTTGATTGTTCTATGTTATCACATCTTAAAGAGAGCAGGAAGTTCCCTCGTTTCTAATTAAGTTATTAATGTGGCCTTCTGGAAAGTTAAGAAAACTCCCCACTGTGTCAACAAGTTCATTAAAACATAGCAAACAAAGAAAATCATTAATATTAATAAACAGCCTGAAAATCCTATCCTCTGGGGAAGAATGTAAAGAGAAAAAAACAAAGGATTTGCAGGCTGACGGTCAATGCTCCTCCAAGGCCAGTGACCATCTTTACATCAGCCAATAGGGATGTTAACCTTACAAGATGGAAAGATTTTATGGGCTCCCACAACCCATACAATCAGGGTGTGGGCCACCCACACCCACTGGGTGCGAGTATCATGCTTTATGTCAACGTAGAGTTCCTATCTCCTCTCGAATGGACAAAACACGGCTCCTTATAATTCAGAGGGGAAAATGTTACCATTCAGCCACAGGCTCACTGCCTGGCTTCAATGTTCCATTCTGTCCACTCTCACTAGTAAGGACTGGTGAGTACTGTAATATTACTTGATCCATTGGTATGTGAACTAATGTAAGACTCAATAGACTCCAAGTCATAGTAAATGAAAATGTAGCTTTTATTATACTTAACTAGAACATTAATATATAGTTACTGCATGAGCCACATCTAAACACATCTTACTTTGTCAGGCTCCACCCACAACTGCCTGGTCATGTGTGATGCAACATTACTTCCTCCGGTGATCTTCACCTACAGTTCTTAAGGTGGTCTGCTCTTAAGCTCGTCCCATAACATTCCCTTTTTCCAAAGATAAAAGTTTATGTACAATAAACAATGATGTTGCAGTTCAGACTAATTATGCATGGTTAATATAGAATGTTATTTTCAGGTCAGCAAATTTAACACTCTCTAAAACGTAGCGGAGGCTTGCTTATTTATCCCAATCTGGTTATCGTGAACCTCTTCCCTTGTTTGGAAAGCTTAGAAAAATGATGACTGGCAACAATACCAATCATTGGCAATCCCTCTGGCCCCTGGACACTTGCTGCAATGACCTGAGTCTGAGGAGAAACTCCTGGTCATATCGCTTCTTCATCTCAAGACTTCATCTTAAGACTTTGTGTCATCCTTTACACACACACTCAACCTGGGTATTTCCTACCATCTTCGATGCGCTGCTGAATTCATCTATTGTGACGATTCGTAAATCTCGGCATACTGGAAGTCCTGCAACCGCTGGTCTAGTTGTGTCTACAATATAAAACATCTGTGGTGGCTATTCAGAGGTCCAATAGCTATGCTGCAAGGTTATCATTCCAATGCACTTGATTGGAGAACCATTGTAGGCATTCAGCCTAGCCATGGTGGATTACACCATAGATTCCCATTTGTTTAAGTACATGTCCTTTAGTATATGAATGGGCAGAATATTTGCACCTGCTCCAGTGTCAGTTTTTACTCTGAGCTTATGCTTGCCATGCATCTGTGGACATATAATCCCAACGATGGTGAATGCCTCAGATTGCATAATAGCATTGACATGTTGATTCAATTTGATTATGTGAAATGCTTGCTCATTCAACCATGTATCCCTGGCAATCTGTCTCCCTACTGACCTGATGTACCTGCTTGGGCTTTTGTTTTGTGTTGGCATACCTCATGTTGCATTTGCCATCCTTTCTTGCAGATGTTTTCTCTGCATATGATCTGCCACCATTCCTGTGTGCAGTATCTGAGCTTGGCCTTCTGCACTGCTTTGCCTAATGTCGTCGCATGCCACAAACTTTCACAGGTCCTGGTGTGCCGGACAACTTGTGAACTGGGTGAGTCAGGCCATGCTTGGCACAAGGCTGAGCAGACTTCTGAGCATTGGTTACCATACCAATTGATGTAGCCATCCCCCAATACTTGTAACTGTTGCCACTCAGCCATGATGGCTTCAAATTTCCTTGCATCATTAAGTAGTGCATCTATGGTGTGCCCTTTCTTTTTTTCTAGCAGGTCTTTTTGAAAGGCCTCTATTGGCATAACCACGATTACTAGCTCTATAACCCGTTCTGACAATTTGATATCTGCAAAGTCACAATGCTGAGCTTTGTCTCGGCACCTCGCAATAAACTGGTCAATGGACTCATCTTGCCTTTGCTGATAGGACATAATATATGACCAAGGCAGGAGTAATGCACTGTTAATTCAGTCCCATGACTCCACAGGTCACAGCATATTAGTAAAGTTTCCCATCTACTGGAAAAATAGAAAAATTAATCGCTTTATTTATCCCCAGAATAAAGCAGACAAACCAGGTTTCTTTAAACAACAACAAAATTAACTATTTATTAATAAACCAAGTTTTAAATGATAATGAGTTGAATCTATATGTATGAAAAGATTTTATAACTCCTTAATCTTTCTAACCCTCATGCACACACACACATTCAATTACTAATGGTTAACCGGGGAAAATGGAAATGTTGGCTGGAAATTTATACCCCCCCCCAAAAGAGAGGGTTGGTGGTGGGGTGGGGGGTGGGGGGGTGGTGCATAAAATGAAGTGGGAGGCTCGGAGTGCCCTGACCGACCTGCTGCCACCTCCACTGCCATTTCACGCATGGCAGCGGCAGCATAAACCGGCCTGCCCACCCCAGGCCAATGAAAGCCCTTAAGTGGCCAGTTAGCAGCCACCCTGTGCCTGATGGAGGGCTACACCCAATGTCCCAACCACCCTGAACACCCAACACGCCCCCGCACCCCCAATCGACCACCCTTACCTCACCGGGGCCCGACCGATCACCCTCAGTGAGGTCCCAAAAACGTACCTTTTCCTGGGGCCGTCCTGCCTGTTCTTCTTGAAGCTGGGTTGCAGTCCCAACAGTGGCCACTGTTCCCAATGGCATTGCTGGGACTAAGAGCTGCCAGCCCTCTGATTGTCTGGCAGCTCCATTAGGAGGGACATCCTGCCTCAGTGAGGTGGAAGTCCCGCCTCTGACAAATTAAAAGCTTGGGGACTGTAAAATGTGGTCTGGATTCCCAGGCCAGGTGGAGGCGGGTTCACCACTGACTTTTCAGTTAGTGGACGGTTCCAGTCCAATGAGTGTAAAATTCAGCCCATTGACTTTATAACAGTTTTTTAGGAATAATAAAATAACTGGGTTGTAACTTCTGGTAGTATTTTCCTGGATCAGTGAGGTGCCCTGAGTCATATCGTTAGATGCCACTCGATGTCTTTCCAGGTGAAATTAATGAAGAATCTGTGGTGGGTAGTTCATCTTCAGCAGGCATCACACAGATCTTTCAGCAACAGGTTGTAGCAACAGGTCTATTTAAATTTTTGAGTCGCAGTCTAACAGCAGAAACCATCTTGAGAGTTCAGGAACTTCCAAAACACAAAAGTCACACGGAACTTACTCTCAGCAAAGGAGCCTTCTCCACAGAGCACAGCAATTACAAAACTCACTGTTGAGACAGGGATTCTTGACTGGAGGCAACAGCAACTTGCCACACCCGAAACACAGGCTTCCTTTCTCCAAAGCAGTGTTTCTCCACGGTGTGTAGCAATTCCTCTTTTCTCTGGGTCTCTTCCTTTCTTCGGGCATAAACAGCAACAAGGGTTTTAGCTTCCATACATTAGATTTTTGCAACTCCTTCAAAGTTATTTTGACTTCATGAAGAAATAAGAATTTTACTTGATACAGGAATAATTTTTCAAGAGAAAGCTTTTTCTCAGGGTTGCATTCCTGGCCAGTTTCCAGCAGTAACCCTTTTAGCTGCTCCCCTGGTCTCTTTTACACTGCCAAAATGAATCTGAAAGCCTTTTTCACAAACAATAAGAGTCAGAAGACAATGGTAAAACCTTCAGGTTGTTTGGATACAAACTGCCCTGCAGTCAAATACCACAAGTCTCTGCAGTCACTGTTCACAGAAAAATAGCAACAGGTCTTAAAGACATACAGACCTTTTAGTCTTTTATAGAAAAAAAAAACACTTATGACAATAAGCTCAAGCCTAGGTACTCAGAGAGCTGCATTTGTTTTCAAACTGAGAGAAATTTTTTTGAAGGGTGGAGTTTGCAGTACTGGCATCTGCCACAAACAGTCTTTCTCACTGTGCTGGACCTCCAGTGGCACTGTTGGTTCTTCCTGGTCTGTTTGGCTTAGGCTTGCCCACAAAACAAAAAAAAAACCTAGGGAAGCTAAAACGTTAATGGCTACAACTACTGCTTTTCAAACTTTTTGACCCACTGCCAGATAGGTGAATGTTCTGGTCTCCTGGCAAATTGCCTGCTGTACTCACAGAGTTTCAACACATCCCAGGGTCCTGTCTGTAGTCTAGCTCACTGCAGTGTTGTGGGGTTTCCTGCTGACTGTTGTCCAATTTCTTCAGCCACTTCAGGTAGGTAGCCTGCTGTTGTTTGTTTGCTCTTTGTCGGGGTGTTCTTCAGAAAAAAATTGCCACAATATAATTTTTTGTTGGTCATCAGAAAAAATATATCCTAAACGTTGCCAGCATGTAATATTACTTGATCCTTTTGTATGTGAACTATTGTAAGACTCACAGGACTCCAAGTAATATTAAATGAAAACATGGATTTTATTATACTTTAACTAGAACATATATAGTCGCTTGGTAGTACAGAACTTGAGTATTGCTGAAAAAAGAGACATGATGTTGAAGCTTTTCATCTTGCACTCATCAGGACAGATGCAAGAATGCCAAATTTCAAAGGGAGGAAAAAAATTATACTGCATGAGAAAAGGGGTGCTGATTGGTTGGCAAGTGGACTGATTGGTTGAGGCATTGCCGAGGAGAATGCATCAGGGAACTATTGTTCCCCATGTTCTGTGTAATTCAAAAAAGGCACAATGCCTGGACATGATCCTTTTGCTTGCAGAGGACAGGTCCCTGCGTATGAATATACATAGCTTCTTGTAAGCATAAGTGAGCCACATTGTGAGCCCAACTGATAATCTTAAATTGGTTGTTGGTGTAATTCTTAGCACGCTCAGGATTGTTCAATAAGTTCTGTCCAATTGCAGAATCACATCTAATGTTAGATATTGTGTTCTGAGTTTTGCAAGTATGGGCTTGTTGAGTAAGGTCAGTACACTGCCTATTGCAAACAGCTGAAGGGACATGCTGTTTGATATGATTCACCAGTCATTGGGACATACAGACTATGTACCTGGCATCGCACTGGCACTGAAAATCACATACATTACTCATTTATGTGGTAGGCAGAACATCTTTTTGGCTTGATAATAGTCTTCTGTTAGTGGAAAATACCGCTTGTTTTGCTACTGCATAGTAGCAGTGTGAAACGGCAAGCTTCAGCTGTTGCTCAAATTTTTGAGATACCTTACCCTTCCTATGCAATTTGAGATAGACTAGGCAAATTTCAGGTCTGAAAGTGTCAGCCTTAGGCCCATTCATGAGTATGCATGATACGCAATGAGCAATGATCTGATTGGGTTAGCCATTATCCTGCCACATAGCTTTGATGCACCCTATTTTGGCATCAAGCATGCAAATGGCTTGGGCCCTATTTACAAAATTGCCAATATGGCTAGTCTTATAGTGCGTAGAGCTGTAGGAATCCCAGCGCGTATATTGACCAGTGAAGGCAGGCTTGAGGTAGACAGTAGTAGAGAACCCATTAGCAGATTTCTCAACTAGCACGTTGGGGAAAGGGAGCTTTCGCAATAGGCAGAGTCCTGACCATACTCAAAAGGCGTTGTGCTTTTTTTGAATTAAACAAAAGCATGGGGGACAATAGTTCCCTGCTGCATTCCCCATGGCAATGCCTCAACCATTCAGGGTTGACTTGCCAACCAATCAGCACCCTTTTCTCATGCAGTATAAATTGTTACTCCCTTTGAAATTTGGCATTCTTGCATCAGTCCTGATGAGTGCAAGATAAAAAGATTCAACCTCATGTCTCTTTTTTTCAGCAATAGAACACACACACATATATACTTATACACAAACAGTTACTGCATGAGCCACATCTAAACATGTGTTACTATGTTGGGCTCCACCCACAACTGCCTGGTCATGTGTGACATGACATGACTTCCTCCAGTGATCTTCACTTACAGTTCCTAAGGTGGTCCACTCTTAAGGTCATCCGACAACAAGTAGTACTGGAGAGTGAGAAAATTCAAGAATAATGGGAACAAAGAAACTCTGTGTCATGGAATTCAGTGAGGTCACTGTTAGAAAATCAGGTACGGTATTTAATAATGTCTTCATAAGAAACTAATTCCAATAGATAATGGCCCACGTTCACCATCATTGTGCCTCTGAAACTTACTGCAATTCAGGATGTCGGGAATGCACAGATTAGCGCAGAAACCCTGAGGTTGCGGTCTGTCATTCATTGCTCCGACATAGGCTGCGCTGTGGCACCCCCAGAGATGACGTTAAAATCAGTAAGAATTTCAACTTTCTTGCTCTCACATCGCTGTTAAAAACCCCTTAAAAAGTTATGCCTTGTTCAATCATGCATAACATTCGATCAAGTGTAACTAATTTTTTAACAGTGATGTGGGTAATAACTATTGTTGATAAACCGAACTAGCTCTGAAAAAATAATATAAAAGCAAAATACTGCAGATGCTGGAAATCTGAAATAAAAACAAGAAATGCTGGAAATACTCAGCAGGTCTGGCAGCATGTGTGGAGAGAAAAGCAGAGTTAACGTTCTGATGAAGGGTCATTGACCTGAAACGTTAACTCTGCTTTTCTCTCCACAGATGCTGCCAGACCTGCTGAGTATTTCCAGCATTTCTTGTTTTTATTTCTGAAAAAATAATGTTATTTTCATGGAGTGTTATTAAATATCTCCATTTGATTAATTTGTAGATTTTTAAATAATAATTTATTTTAATAATTATTTTCAGAAAAGATTTTTCCAGAATATTTCAGCTTTTACCTTCACCCCAAGTGTATGTCGCAGTCTTTATTTTGCTCTCTGTAAAATTTTCTAAAAGTGCTTTTCATTTTTGGTTGCGTATCTGTGAAAATCCTTTAATGTAATTGGCTGCTTGGGCAGCTTGATGACATCACTGAAGCTCCACATTGGGAATGGCAAGCAAAGAATGCTGCAATCAGTTGTAGTACCACTGCAGGGTGATAGAGTTAAAGTTTTCGCTACAGGGATCACTATTTCTCTCAGTGAGGATTATGTCAGTGGTGAGTGCCCTTGCTCTGTTGTTGACTGCAAGTTCTGGGTCATTATCTCAATGGTCAGTGTCTTAATCTCTACTTCTGAAAATCTGTTGTATTCACTTTTGAGGGTATGAAAATCACACAAGGCATTTAAAGTATTAGATGATTAACTGCTGAGGGTGAAATTGGTCCGTGTTAGCAGTCAGAACATGATAATAGCAAACTCGTTTTACACCAATGGAAGCACAGACTCGGCATGGTGTGAAAATGGCTGCTGATTCATTATCAGCACATATCAACCTACTGTTATAGACCAATTTCACCCCCACTAAATCTAAGGCTGGTTTTCATTGGTTGTACTATTAAACATTTGTTCTCCCTTCAGTATTTGAGAAAGAGATAGACAGAGAAAATGTGTGAGACTGTATTAAATCTTGGCTATTTCTATTCTTAATTCAACATTGGTTGTTAAGTGCTAACAAGTTGTCCATTTTTTTCCATAGCTCTATATTTTATTCCTTGTTATTGACTTTCTGGTAAGGGAGCTTTAAAACGTTTCTATTTTATAATCTCTTAGGTTGTAAAAATTCTTGTCACTCTCATTGATTTTGTTTCAGGCATGTCCTGAATTCTTGGAAAATATGCTGTGTGCACAGTAATTTTTCTTGCAGTTCATCCATTATGTAGAATAATTAAGTTATTATAAATCAACACAAATCTTTGGTTGAAGTTAAGAAGATAATGTAATACACATTGCTCATGTTTTGAACGATACTATCAGTTTTACATCCTATAGCTTTTCTATCTAACCTATTTCCTTGCCTTTGTGGTTGGCAAAATTACCAAATTCTCCTAATCTTTTGGCCATTTTCCTGGCATTTTTTTCATTCCCTTCTTTAAAAATCTACTTTATAACACTCTCTTTTCTCAAACTACCACGTCATGTGGATATTTAATGTAACATTGCCACCCAGCTACATGATCATTTCTTCCAAAACTCCCAGGTTCACTGCCTCCAGTTCAGGTTCAGCACTAAAAACATCTTGTTCAAAATCACCTATGTGACTGTGACCATGATTTACGACTTACTGTCCCTCCTTTATAATTCTCAAATTTTCGGTCATCTTCCACACTGAAGCCGCTTCCACTGCCTCACCTCCAAGCTCCATCTCCACTGCATCACTCTCAGCACAATGACTAGGCCGACACTCGCGTGCAAAGCTGAGAGAGTTCTGCACTATCAGAGGTTCTGTTTTTTGGATGTCGTTTGTTCTCTCAGATGGATGTAAAAGATCCCAGGGCCACTATTTGAGGAAGAGCAGGAAATTGTACTCTGCTGTCCTGCCCTATACTTATCTGTCAATCAACATCAGTAAAGTAGATTATCTTGCCATTATCACATTGTTTGTGTGGGCTGTCAAACCGCTACTGCAGCAATTCAAGAAGATGACCCATCACCATCTCTTCAGGGCAACTGGGGACGTGCAATAACACCACTCTTGCAATACCTAGTTCCTGAGAATGATTTGTTTTTAAATTGCCAGTGCAGGTTTAATTTGCACATGTGCTTCAATGACACCCAATTCTTTTACCTCAGATGACTCCAGGTTGTTATTGCAGAATCCAATTGCCTGCCCAATTTCAAATGCTGGATGAGTCATAATTTCCTTCACCTCAACTAAACCCGAAATCTTCTTTCTTGGTTTCTGTTGGACTGCTTTCTTGTTCTAATTCATTTTGTTACTTTAAACACTGGTGTCATGGGTTTCGTTGTGTCATCTTAAGTAACACAATGAGGTGTGTGGATTCTTGTTCGTTGAAGATCTCTAGAAGGTTTATGAACAGCTAAACTAGTATATACAATACAGAGAAAACTATTTACAGAAACTTTGTTTAGGGTGTTACAGTTGCAGAGTGACTATGACTTCTAATCACATGACTACATCCTGGTACTTAGCTCATTAGCATACTGAGTTCTTAAAGGGACACCACTCTTAAGGCGATCATACGACATTCCCTTTCTTTCTAAAGATCCGTCTCGTATGCTACAAGTAAAAATACATAAAATTGGAAAATATCAAACTTAGTGTTATGGGATAGAGATTATAAAATTTACAGGTATAAGGATAGGGATTGTGACATTTACAAGTGCAGAAGCTTAAGAGTCCATATATCATTTCCGTGGTTTGACAACTCTTCCAGGTCTTGTTACGGTATATCCTTCTGGGGATGTGGATTTCACCGTTGGCTGTTTTTGGTTTACAGATCTGTTGTCAATGTGTTGGTTGTTGTCCTGTTACACCTTCATCATCAGAGTGTGTTCTTTTGAGTCCACTATGCACAATTGGAGTATTGCACACTTCTCTTAATTGACTTCAGTTCCTCATCAACACCACTCGGCTAGATGTTGTAATCTCGTAGGACCTAAGATCACTGCATACTTTGGATGCCTCTGCAGGTAACCATGTTCTCATTGTGGGGTGTATGACCCTGACCTTTTGTCCTACGTATAGCTGAGGTAGTTCTGCCCCTGCATGTCGGTCATGTACCATGTTCATTCTCCCTTGTTTTCCGAGCAGTGCCTCCTGCATCTCAGAGAATTTGGACAGATGATGTCTTGGCAGAATTGTTTGCACTTCTCTGCCAAACATGATCTCTGCTGGTGATGGTAAGCCGATATCCATAGGTGTAGCTCTGAGGTGTAGCATGGCAACATGAAAATCTTGTTTTGTTGTCCTACACTTCAGGATAAGTGATTTAACTGTGCAAACTATTCGCTCAGCAAGACAATTAGATCTAGGGTAATGTGGTGAGGATGTCACAAGGTTTACGCCCCATTTGGCGCACATATGCCTGAAAGGTCTGCTTGTATACTGTGGCCCATTGTCAGAAATAATTTCTGCAGGTGACTGAATATGGCACTCAATGTGACTGCGACAACCGCACTTGAAATGTCTTTTACCTGTCGAACAATTGGAAATTTGGAGAAATAATCAATGACAAAGATAAAGTCATCTCCATTAATGGAGAGTAGATCAGTGGCGATTTTGGACCAAAGGACTGATGCAATCTCGTCAGGGTGTAGAGGTTCTTTACGTTGTTGTGGCTGATGGCTCTGGCATGCCACACACATCCTCACTAACGTTTTGATGTCACCATTGATCCCTGGCCAATAAACAATGTCTCGTGCCAGTCATCTTGTTTGCTCTATGCTCATATGGTCTTGGTGAAGTTGTGACAAGATGTTCTGTTGGAGAGCTTTGGGCACAATCACTTGTTTTCCTTTGAAGGTGATGCATCTTGAGATACCAAATTCATCTCTATAAGCCCAAAGCATTTGAGGGTTTCTGGCACCTTTTTTACCGTATCAGGCCAACATTCTATGATGACTTTCCACAGTGCCTTCAGTTGTGGGTCATTGGCTGTTTCTGATTGTACTTGGTCACATTTGTGCTGACCAAAATGCAATAATTTGATTTTGAGCACATCATTCACCTCGATGTCCATGCTGACTACTTGATGTGTCAAGAAAACCCATATGCCAAATGAGAAATATTAATTAATTGGTTGAAAATTTACTTTAGACTTTTAGTGGAAAAAATCCTACAGTAACTTCTAAAACAAAAACGGGTAGCCAAGTTGACAACCTCAATTTGCATCTGAAACACCTTTGCACATTCAAAGGCCCAACTGCAGTCAGAGGTCTGATGAGCCCTGGACCCAGAACAATGGCTTGCTCTAGGTAATTGAATTATCTAGGATTATTTCATAGGAAGGCAGTCAAGGCCACCCGACACATTGACTTTGAAAGAGCAAACCCCTCCCCGAGTGTAAATATTGGCATCCTGGAACCTGTGGAGCCAATTCTGAACCTTGTATTTAATTAAGAACAAAATGGATTGAGAGAACCATGTGACTGTCTGTCCGTCTCAGAAAAAACAGAAGTTTTGTTACACTCACAGAAGACAAGTAGTATCTGAGTGTGCTGCAGCAGAGGAGGCTGCTGCTTCCCTTTCTCTCTCTCTCTTTTTCACTCTCCAGAAAACATTAAGTTTGAAAACCATCTGTGACTGGGGACCCTCCAAGCCTACTCACTGCTACAGCCAGTGACCAGGGGAGGAGAGCCAACTACAATTCTGCTGTCAAGAAAACTCTGAGCAAAGCAGGCAACCAAAGTGCACTTTGACCAAACTATGTCTTCAAGAGTACAGCTCCAGCCAGACTACCGAATCATCCGCTTCACAAACTATGTACTTAAGTTCCATTTATTCTGGACTTTCATCCAAACACCAAATCTATTTTTTCCTCTGTAATCTATTTTTGTGTGTGTGATTCTCATGTGAATGTGTGCATGAATGCGGATTTTTTTTAGTATTTTTAAATTGTGGTTAGAGTGCTAACTATAATAAACTTACCTCTTTCTTGTTTGAACTCAAGAAATCCTGTCCGGTTGGTTCTTTCACGATCACAGTAAAGATAAAAGCATAACACTCACAGAGGTGGTAAGCACAATCACTGTTTAAAAGGAATAAACCCTGTTGCAGTCAAATAAGAGGAAGGGTGAGAGCGGAGCCTGAGACCCCCTCCTCATCTGGCCGTAACAGTAGATCCAGTTTTGGGTTTGGCAATCTGCTCAGCATACCCGAGGTGACCATTTGGTACCTGGTTTGTAGCAGACGTCGAAGTCGTACCCCTGTACTTTCACTAAAAGTCGCTGTAGTCGAGGTTGTGCGCTTGTCAATGGTTTATGCCAGATCAACTCCAGTGGTTTGTGGTCAGTTTCCACAGTGCACTGCTTACCTAACAGGTAGGTGTGGAACCTTGTGATCCCAAACACCAGAGCAAGTGTTTCACGCTCTATATTTGAGTAATTGGATTGTGCTGAGGATAAACATTTGGATTGAATACAATTGGTTTGCCATCCTGTAAGATGCACGCTCCTAGTCCATTTTGTGAGGCGTCCACTTCCAAAATTGTCTTCTTCCTTGGATCATAGTACTGCAGGGTACAGGTTTCTGCTGACAATGCTTGTTTGACAGACTCAAACATATACTGATGGTCCTCCTGCCATACATTTGGTACATCTTTCTTTAACACTCTCTAAGTGATGATGCTTTGTCAGAAAAAATTGGAATGTATGGTGCCAAAAAGTTGAAAAATCCAAGACATCTCTGTAGATCTTCCTTGTCTTGTGGAGTAGGCACTTGCCTTACATCTTCAACTTTGCCTGGGCCAGGATAGGTTCCGCAACCTGAATAGATGGAGCCAAAGAAATTGATCAGATTTACATTCATCTGGCACATCTTGCTGTTAAAAACGAGCCCTTCACAACGAGCTACTGCCATCAGTGAATGAAGATTTTGATCATGTTCTTCTTTGGTTTTGTCCATTACCGCAATATCATCAGCAATGCATATAATTCCAGGCATGTTTAATATCATTCTGTCCATATGTTGCTGAAACAGATCTCGACTGACAGCTAAGCTTTAGGGTAGTCTCTGGAACCAGTAATCTTCTAAATGGTGTCCTAAAGGTGATGACTTCCTGAAATTCCTTAGCTAGGTGTACCGACCATGTTTAGCATCCAACTTGGAGAAGAATTTGGTTCCTGTGAACTTGGATTTCAATTCTTCCAGTGTTGAAATCTTGTGGGGGCATCTCTTTAGGGAGATGTTTAGACACCTTACCCTGATTGATCCATCCTTCTTTAGTGCATACGTAATTGAGCTGCACCTGTCTGTGTGATGATGCACACGACAGATGATGCCATTGTGTTCCATGTCATCTAACTCGTGTTTAAACTTTTCTTGTATGTGCACGCTGCACTTTCTGGGAGGGTCGATTGATGGAATTGCATCCTTTCTGAGGTGCAGTACGGCATTGCCTTTGAAATCTCCTATGGCGTCAACCCTGTCCGGGTATTATTGTTGCAAGTCGTGGACTGACACAGTGTGGGTACCCTTGGTCTCCTCTGCTGTAATGGGTACCTTGGTGACCTCGTGGATAGTCACAACGTTGAGGTCTTTACAAGCTGATAGTCCTCCACTGCTGGTCCACTCGTGTCGACCAGGTAAAATATTTGTGGTTTCCATGCTGACTTGCCATCGCTGCGTTGCATTGCTAGTGTGCCACTGCATGGGATGGGTGAACTATTGTTTGCAGTTAACTTTGCAGTTGTCGGTTGTATCATTAATTTCCAACGACCCCGGTACATATCCTTCAGGGTTCGGACTGACAGGATATTTGCACTAGCTCACGTGTCAATCTTAATCCTGAGTGTGTGTTTTCCAACTTTCTTTGGGTACATGTTATTAATAGTAGCAAAAGCTTCCAGTTGTTTGACTTCATCAACACAATGTGTCAGGTTCACAATGTGAAACACCTGCTCATCTTCTGGAAGAAAATTGCTCCACTCTAAGCCTTGTCTCGGGTTTATTTCACTATGGTCGTTGTGTATTGGTTTGTGTTTACACAGATCTCTGGTGCTCTCCTTGCTGTGGTTTCCATGCTGCTGCATCTGTCTTCTGTTTGTTTGTGTCCTATTGTGACTTCTGGCTGCATCTTTGGAGCCAGATTTCTTATATTGGCAGGCCCAGTGTCCTTTTGCACCGTACTTCTTGCACAGATCTTGCAACTTCGCGGTGAGTGGGCCAATCACACTTACCACACAGCTTGCTTGCTTTTTACGATCTGGTTATCGTGCTGATTATGTCAGCTGCACCTAGTGTTTGCCCTTGCTGTTGTCCAGCTACAATGGCTTCATATTTCCTGCCATCTTCTAGCAGCGCATCAATGCTGTAACCTTTCTTTTTCCACAAGAGGTCTTTTTGAAATGCTTCTGTAGGTGTTGAGACAATCACCAGTTTCATTATTTGCTCCAATATCTCAGTTTCTGAAAAATCACATTTGTTGCCCCTGCTACAGCATCTACTGATGAACTGATCTATTGATTCCTGTGGCTGTTGCCTGTAGGACATCAATTCCAGGTGGTGAATTCACAATTCACTTTTAACCAGAGCTGATCTTCTAGCACTTTCCATATCTTTGTGGGATCTTTCTAGTCCTCTTCAGACAAGCCAGAGATAATAATTCTGTGTAACCCCTCATTTCCAACTGCTATCAGTATTGTCACAGCTTGCTTCTCTGGTTCTACAACCGCTTGGTCTGTGAAGCATAGTTGCATTCTTTGCTTAAAATGCTTGAACTTGGATAGGATATCAATGGCCTTCCAGTTCATGCTGGGAAATTTGATATTCATCTTTCTTCTGTTCTTTTGCTTTTTGCTCTATATTTAACATTTTTCAGTTCTGAGTGTGCCTTCAGCACTGTATGTATTCTGTGATGACCAGGTGGGAAAGGGGTCTAGGGGTTCCCTCTCAGCCTTTGCTTGGTTTAAATGTAACAGGGTTTAATTTAAAAAAACACCATGTTTTTAGCTCCCCTTCAGTGAACCCTTGTTCACTGCTCTCCAATTGTAAGGCAAAGAAATCAATCAGATGGGTTTTCTTAGATTTAAAAAAGGTAGAAGTTTAGTAACCTTAAACTCTAATTCAGTTAACGACTACGAATATGCAACGCAACCACGCTAGCATGCATACGTGATAAACACACATTCAGATAGAGACAGAAAAGTAGAAAGAATAAACAGAAAAGTTTGAGACAATAGCTGGGATTTATGTATTGGGATTTGAGTTCGATGTCGAGTCTTTGATTGCCGGCAAGTCTTGCTGTTTTGTTGGGGTCCAGTACAAGCTTTAAAACCTGTTTTGATGTAGGAGTCTTTTCTCTCTTGAGGTTTAGGTGACTTCAGTAGATCCGGATATTCGTGAGAGAGAGAGAGCTAGTCAGGTGAGAGTCTCTCTTCCAAGTTCAGCTGCAATCTGACCCAAACTGTGCTGTGAGCAGTTCAAACAAAACCTGGGCCAACAGCTTAGTCATGTGACTAGGTGTTTTAACAAACTCCTGCATTTCTGGATTCTCCATCTTAGCAGACACCCTGGAATGCTGGCTTTCTTACACATTCAGTGGCTGGTGATCAAAGTCCATTTGGGTTAATTGGATCAGGGAGCAGTTCTCTTGTCTCCAGGCACTTTCCCTTAGTATGCAAATGTTTTCCAGCCACGGCTGATCTCTTTAAACAAGTCATCTCTTCACTCCAGCGACAGTTTAAAATCAGTGTTCATACGATGACATTAATATGCCTCATTCTTGGCAGTTGAGGTCTTCATGACAATTCTGACTTTTCTATCCAGGTTTGAAACCGGTTTTAAAACTTGTTCTATTAACTCTGCACTGTTCCCCCTTGCAGAAATTCTCTTTTATTTTGACCAGCTGCTTTGATTGTGAGTAACAAGTGCCTTATAGTATTCTCTGTTTATTTTGCTATCAGCACTTCAGCTTGTATGTTTACACAGCTGTTCGATAGGCAGTACAAAAGTTTTACCCTTTGCTTTTTTTGCTAGAGTTTATTTAGGTTCTTAGGTGTAAAACTTGGATGTCCACCCAGGTTCCTGGCCATGGTGAAGCAGTTTCATGAAAATCAGTATTGACAAGTCAAGCAAAACATTGACCTCTCGAGTCCCTTCCGAATCTCCAAAGGCATTAAACAGGGCTGTGTGCTGTCCTCGACCTTATTCACCATCTTTTTCAGCATGATGCTGCAGCAGGCAGCATCCTCAAGATCCGCTGGCAGGACCACATCACAAACATTGAAATCCTGGAAATAGCCAACATCACCAGCATCAAGGCCATCCTCCTGCAAAGTCAACTGCGTTGGGGGGGCTGGGGGGGGGTTCACATTGCCTGGATGGACAACAGTCACCTGCCCAAGATCGTGTTGCATGGAGAGCTGACCATGGGTAAAAGGAACAAGGGGCCCCATGCAAAAGATTCAAGGACTCTCTGAAGAAGCCCCTCTCTGTGTGCCAAATTGACCATTGCCAGTGGGGAGCGTAGGCCCTAGATCGTGATGCTTTGAGATGCTACATCAGGCAGGCTATAGACACCTTTGAGTCTGAGTGAAGAACCAGCATGAAAGACAAAAGGAGAAGGATAGATCCAATTTCCCCCAGCAGCGACTTCACCTTCACTTGTACCTGCTGTGGGAGAATCTGCTCATCATGGATATGCCTGACTAGCCACTAGCGGGCCTGCAACCAATGAGTACAACCTTCCCAAAATCATCGTCCATGAAGAAATGCCAAGAGATTTAGGTTCTACACGCTCAACTGGTTTAATGATTTTCTTCAGCTTTGACTACGTGAATGGAGACTCTGTTGTGTTCGGGGGTTTCCTGCACTTTTTTTGGATGCCTGCTGTAACGGTGCCGACCTCGATCAGCCTGAGACAAGAATTGGGTTTTCCCCGTTTTTTTCCTGACTCCCATGGAGCCTTTAAAAAAATCAATTTTTTAAGCACGTCAAAGCTTTTTTTTTAAACCAGGATTCCTCGGCTGTCGGCACAATGACTCACTGGATCACAGGAATTTATTTGCAGCATGTCGCCCAGTGCTCTGACGCCCACAACTGGACGTAAGTTTTTTCTTCTTTCCATTGTTTGGGTCCGTATTTCTTTTGAACTTTCTCTCTTTTGGCTGTAGGAAGGATCATTTTCACAGCTATTCTGCCTGTGGTCTTCAAGCTCTGATCTTGTCTTTTCACCACTGCTGCCACCATGTCATGGGTTTCTTTGTATTATCTTAAGCAATGAGGTGCATGGACTCCAGTTTGTTGAAGATCTCTAGCAGGTTTATTAACAGCGAAACTAGTATAAACAATACAGAGCAAACTATTTACAGAACTTTTGTTTCGAGTGTTACAGTTGCGGAATGACTATGGCTTCTAGTCAGATGACTATGTCCTGGTACTTAGCTCATTAACTACTAAGTTCTTAAAGGGACATCACTTTTAAGGTGGTCATATAACAACCAGAGTAAGCAGACATCAGTTGTAACAATACAGAATCATACTACGTGATCCACGATGTACTCTCAGGTACATCATACCACATGCTTCCAGTATGTGAACACGAGTCTTTGTTGAACTCACAACAGCAATAACTTACATTTATTTAACACCTTTAATGAATAAAACGTCCCAAGGCATTTCACAGAAGCATTATAAAACAACGTATGAAACTGAGCTACAAAAGGAAATATTAAGTCAGATGACCAACAGCTTGGGTAAAGGGGTAGGTTTTAAGGAGCATCTTAAAGGAGGAAAGCGAGGTGGAGAGGGGGACAGGTGCAGGGAGGGAATTCAGAGCTTAGGGCCTAGGCAACTTAAGGCATGGCAACCAATGGTGGAGCGAGTAAAATCAGGGCTGCTCAAAAGGCCAGAATTATTAGGCTCACTGTTCAATATGAGTACTCAGGTACATCACACTTCACAATCCCACATGAGTACACATACATGGGTTCGCTTAAAGCTCTTATACTAATCCTACCTTTGATCTCTACATTCCAAGCATGCTACCACTAAATCAGTGTAGATCAAAGACATTTAAAAGTAACATCAAAATAAAAATGTAGCGACAACAAGATGCACTCAGGTCCTCTCAATTTCTTTCAATCATTCTGTTACCATAGATATATGCCTTACTGTTATGTTTACAATGGATTGTGGGATCTATTATGTACATCTGAATTATGTGGGCGGCACAGTGGCGCAGTGGTTAGCACCGCAGCCTCACAGCTCCAGTGACCCGGGTTCAATCCTGGGTACTGCCTGTGTGGAGTTTGCAAGTTCTCCCTGTGTCTGCGTGGGTTTCCTCCGGGTGCTCAGGTTTCATCCCACATGCGAGAGACTTGCAGGTTGATAGGTAAATTGGCCATTAGCAATTGCCCCTAGTATAGGTAGGTGGTAGGGAAGTATAGGGACTGATGAGGATGTGGTAGGGATATGGAATTAGAGTAGGATTAGTACAAATGGGTGGTTGATGGTTGGCACAGACTCAGTGGGCCGAAGGGCCTGTTTCAGTGCTGTATCTCTAAACTAAACTAAACTATCTCAGAGCAATGCAGATATCACACTTGTATTAAATCACCAACTGGTTTATTTCCAGCACTTTAAAACATATCAATTCTTACACGGCCTCAGTACAATGTATTCAACAGAGCAATCGGTGTGTTTTCTGTCTTTTAGTTTCAGTTTTAACTCTTAAGCTCCACCCATAGACTTAAGCAATCAAATATAGTGAACACAGATCAATGGACAGACTAATACAATCAAACCCAGATCAGTCAAACACTACACTTACTTTATTTTATTGCAGTGACCAGATCTCCTCATCCTTACCCCAGGCCCATTTATGTAAGAAATCCCATATTCAGCAGAAAGCTATTTTAACTCATCACAAGCTGATCCCACAGATAGCCCAGATCAATGAAGCATGCAGGTAATGTGAACCATTATTCCCACAGTTTTCACCAACAGCTGCATGCCCCTACTCTGACGCTATCACTTTCCCCGTCTACTTTTTTAAAACTCGTTTATAGGGATGTGGGCATCGCTGTCTGGGCCAGCATTTATTGCCCATCCATAATTGCCCAGGAGAAGGTGGTGGTGAAGATGCCTTCTTAAACTGCTGCATTCCATGTGGGATAGGTACACCCACAATGCTGTTAAGAAGGGAGTTCCAGGATTTTGACCCAGTGACAGTGAAGAAACAGCGATATAGTTCCAAGTCAGGATGGTTTTTGGTTTGGAGGGAAAATTGCAGGTGATGGTGTTTCCATGCATCTGCTGCCCTTGTCCTTCTAGGTGGTAGAGGTTGCGGGTTTGAAAGGTGCTGTTGACGAAGCCTTGGTGCGTTGCTGCAGTGCCTCTTGTAGCTGGTTCACACTGCTGCCACTGTGTGCTTGCGGAGGAGGGAGTGAATGTTTGTGCATGGGGTGCCAATTAAACAGGCTGCTTTGTCCTGGATGGTTTTGAGTTTCTTGAGTGTTGTGGGAGCTGCACCCATCCAGGCAAGTGGAAAGTATTCCATCACACTCCTGATTTGTGCCTTGTAGATGGTGGACAGGCTTTGGGGAGTCAGGAGGTGAGTCACTCGCCGCAGGACTCCTAGCCTCTGACCTGCTCTTGCAGCCACAGTATTTATATGTCTTCTTCAGTTCAGTTTTTGGTCAATGGTAACCCCCAGGATGTTGACAGTGGGGGATTCATCAATCGTAATGCCATTGAATGTCAAGGGGAGGTGGTTAGATTCTCTTTTGCTGGAGATGGTTATTGCCTGGCATTTGTGTGGTGCGAATGTTACTTGCCACTTATCAGCCCAATCCTGGATATTGTCCAGGTCTTGCTGCATGCAGACACAGACTGCTTCAGTATCTGAGGAGTCATGAATGGTGCTGAACATTATGTAATCATCAGTGAACATCCCCCCCTTCTGACCTTATGATTGAAGGAAGGTCATTAGTGAAGCAGCTGAAGATGGTTGGGCCTAGGACACTACCCTGAGGAACTCCTGCAGTCATGTCCTGAAGCTGAGATGATTGACCTCCAACAACCACAACCATCTTCCTTTGCGCTAGGTATGACTCCAACCAGCGGAGGGTTTTCCCCCTGATTCCCATTGACTCCAGTTTTACTAGGGCTCCTTGATGCCATAGTCGGTCAAATGCTGCCTTGATGTCAAGGCCAGTCACTCTCACCTCACCTCTTGAGTTCAGCTCTTTTGTCCATGTTTGAACCAAGGTTGTAATGAGGTCAGGAGCTAAGTGGCCCTGGAAGAACCCAAACTGAACGTCACTGAGCAGGTTATTGCTAAGCAAGTGCCACTTGATAGTACTGTCGACGACACCTTCCGTCACTTTAATGATGATTGAGAGTAGACTGATGGGGCGGTAATTGGCCGGGTTGGATTTGTCCTGCTTTTTGTGTACAGGACATATCTGGGCAATTTTCCACATTGTTGGGTAGATGCCAGTGTTGTAGCTGTACTGGAACAGCTTGGCTAGGGGTGCGGCAAGTTCTAGAGCACAGATTTTCAGTACTAATGCTGGAATGTTGTCAGGGCCCATAGCCTTTGCAGTATCCAGTGCCTTCAGTCATTTTTTGATATCACACAGAGTGAATCAAATTGGCTGAAGTCTGGCATCTGTGATGCTGGGGACTTCAGGAGGAGGCCGAGATGGATCATCCACTCAGCACTTCTGGCTGAAGATTGTTGCAAATGCTTCAGCCTTATCTTTTACTATTAGACTGAATCTGATGGTGTTAAAAAAGTGGCATTTTGTACTACTCTAAGCAGTGCATTTAACCTCACAGTTCATCATCAAGACCTGATACTTCCAGCCCTAGTACATTGCTCCCTTATGCTCCAATCATTGCAAGACACTAATCTAAATCTTCATCATACCGAGGATCGATTTTTCAAGTACTTTCCGCACTGCTCCCCACCTACAACCTTTAAAGACTTCAGCAAATTTTTAATTCTCTTAAAACCACTTCCCATTGCTACCTCTCTCCTAAGCCTAAACATATCCTATAAATTAATCTCAGCAAATTTTGAAATTCTCTGATTGTGCCTTTGAATCCCCCACTCCCACCCAAATTCTTCCTTTACCAGTTCAGTGTCCACCTTTTGTCTTGTACAGTGCTCTGAAGCATCTTTTTATGTAAGGAGCTGTAAATTGCTGCTGCATAGCAAATTCAGTAATCAATATAAATTACTGTTAGACCTATAAAGTACACTATGGTGTAACTTATTTCAAATAACTTACCTTAATTAAGATTGAGATTAAAAAAAATCAACTACTGCACAATTGTAATTGAAACAAAAATTGATTTAAATTCTAAGAATCAGTATTGTTCTCAGAAATAATGTATCCCTGTTGAAAATGGGGCCATGCTTGTTCTCTGACATTACCATAAAACTAGATATAGAGAACATAAGCACATAGGAGGAGGGTTAGACCATTCAGACCCTAGAACCTGTTCCACTATTCAATTAGATCACTGCTGATCTGTACCTCAACTCCAGTGTCCCACCTTAGCTCCGTATGTTTCGATACCCTTACCTAACAAAAACCTATCAATCTCAGTCCTTGAAAGCTCCAATTGGCCCAGTGTCTGCAACCTTTTGGGAGAGAATTCCAGATTTCTACTACCATCTATGTGGAAAACTGCTTCCTGTTTTCCTTTCTAAATGATCCAGCTCTAATTTTAACATCATGTCCCCTCATTCTTGGTTCCCAATGGTAAACACTTTGATTAGATCAGCCCTCGGTCTTCTATGTTTTAAAGGAATACAAGCCAAGTTTATACAATCTGTTCTCATTGTTAGATTTACAAAGGGATGATTGTGCTTGACAAACTATATGGAATTCTTTTGAGGAGGATATTCAAACTGCAGTGGATGTAGTGTACATAGACTTTAGGATTGCCTTTGACAAGGTACCACACTGGAGATTACTAGAGAAGAGTAAGTGGATTGGAATTAGGGGAAGTTAAAAAACTGGATTAAAAATTGGTTAGAAGAGAGAAATCAAAGAGGAGGAGTTGAGGGCAGATTTTCAGAGTGGTTTGAAGTGGGTAGAAATGTCTCACAGGTTTCAATTCTGGAGCCACCTTTGTTTACTGATTTAGATGCAGATCAAAAGGGAATAGTATTGAAATTTTCAGATGATATTAAAATAGGAGATATAATTCATTCTTTAGAATATCAAAGCTGCAAGGGATATTGATAAGATCGGGAAACTGGATAAAAATAGGCATGTGAAATACAACATCAGTGTAAAGGAAACAACAATTTGATAAAAAAAGCTGTAATTATTTTGTTATACAATTAATTAATGTCTAATTTAATTTCTTTTGAAATGTGAATGCATATAGCTCATCAGATGGGGTTTGAAGATCTTTTTTATTTATTTATGATCACTGAATAATTATGCAGATGTTTATGAGAAAGGCAGCAAATATTCCAACAATTAACACGTGTTGCTATGGATGAAGTTTAAATATTTCTTCATATTTACATATGTCCTCAGTACCTTGCTCTACGGCAGCGAGGCCTGGACAACGTATGCCAGCCAAGAGCGACGTCTCAATTCATTCCATCTTCGCTGCCTTCGGAGAATACTTGGCATCAGGTGGCAGGACTATATCTCCAACACAGAAGTCCTTGAAGCGGCCAACACCCCCAGCTTATACACACTACTGAGTCAGCGGCGCTTGAGATGGCTTGGCCATGTGAGCCGCATGGAAGATGGCAGGATCCCCAAAGACACATTGTACAGCGAGCTCGCCACTGGTATCAGACCCACCGGCCGTCCATGTCTCCGTTATAAAGACGTCTGCAAACGCGACATGAAATCGTGTGACATTGATCACAAGTCGTGGGAGTCAGTTGCCAGCATTCGCCAGAGCTGGCGGGCAGCCATAAAGACAGGGCTAAATTGTGGCGAGTCGAAGAGACTTAGTAGTTGGCAGGAAAAAAGACAGAGGCGCAAGGGGAGAGCCAACTGTGCAACAGCCCCAACAAACAAATTTCTCTGCAGCACCTGTGGAAGAGCCTGTCACTCCAGAATTGGCCTTTATAGCCACTCCAGGCGCTGCTTCACAAACCACTGACCACCTCCAGGCGCGTATCCATTGTCTCTCGAGATAAGGAGGCCCAAAAGAAAAGAAAAGAAAGAATTTAGTTTTTGATTCTGGTTGATTAATAGTTATTTATTCAGAAGTCTGAAATATATGCTGGAAGTTTCTCTATCTTCAACTCAGTTCTGAATTAACAACTGGACTCCATATGGTTAACAAGGGATTTCATCAGTCAGATACAACGGTAAATCGTGAAGGCCTACGAGTTTTTATCTAAGAGCTTGTCACATAACAAACTGTGCAGTATATTCAGAGTGAGTATTTGAACCCTCATGTGGACAGATTCTATTTTTATTTTTTCTTCTTCTTTCTTCTTTGGCCTCCTTGTCTCGACAGACAATGTGTAAGTGAATAGAGGTGGTCAGTGGTTTGTGGAGCAGCGCCTGGAGTGGCTATAAAGGCCAATTCTAGAGTGACAGACTCTTCCACAGGTGCTGCAGATAAAATTGGTTCAAATACACAGTTGGCTCTCCCCTTGCGTTTCTGTCTTTTTTCCTGCCAACAGCTAAGTCTCTTCGACTCGCCACTCTTTAGCCCCGCCTTTATGGTTGCCCACCAGCTCTGGCGATCACTGGCAACTGACTCCCACGACTTGTGATCAATGTCACAGGACTTCATGTCACATTTGCAGACGTCTTTAAAGCGGAGACATGGACGGCCGGTGGGTCTGATACCAGTGACGAGCTCAGTGTACAATGTGTCCTTGGGGATCCTGCCATCTTCCATGCGGCTCACATGGCCAAGCCATCTCAAGCACCGCTGGCTCAATAGGGTGTATATGCCGGGGATGTTGGCCGCCTTGAGGACTTTTGTGTTGGAGATACGATCCTGTCACCTGATGCCAAGGATTCTCCGGAGGCAGAGAAGATGAATGAATTGAGACGTCGCTCTTGGCTGACATACGTTGTCCAGGCCTCACTGCCATAGAGCAAGGTACTGAGGACACAGGCTTGATACACTCGGACTTTTGTGTTCTGTGTCAGTGCGCCATTTTCCCACACTCTCTTGGCCAGTCTGGACATAGCAGCGGATGCCTTTCCCAAGCGCTTGTTGATTTCTGCATCGAGCGACAGGTTACTGGTGACAGTTGAACTCTTGAACCACTTCCATAGCATGGTTACCGATATTGATGGATGGAGCATTTCTGACGTCCTTTCCCATGATGTTCGTTTTCTTGAGGCTAATGGTTAGGCCAAATTTGTTGCAGGCAGCCGCAATCCTGTCGCTGAGTCTCTGCAGACACTCTTCTGTGTGGGATGTTAATACAGCATCGTCAGCAAAGTGGAGTTCCCTGATGAGGACCTTCTGCCATCTGATCTTGTGTGGAGGAAAATTCCTTCTTCTGAAGACTTGAACACATGTGAGAGCAGCAGTGAGAAGAAGATCCCAAACAGTGTAGGTGCGAGAACACAGCCCTGTTTCACAGCACTCAGGATAGAAAAGGGGTCTGATGAGGTGCCACTATGCTGAATTGTGCCTTTCATATTGTCATGGAATGAGGTGATGATACTAAGTAGCTTTGGTGGACATCCAATCTTTTCTAGTAGTCTGAAGAGACCACGTCTGCTGACGAGGTCAAAGACTTTGGTGAGATCTATGAAAGCAACATAGAGGGCCATCTGTTGTTCTCGGCATTTCTCCTGTAGCTGGCGAAGGGAGAACAGCATGTCAATGGTGGATCTCTCTGCTCGAAAGCCACACTGTGCCTCAGGGTAGACCTGCTCAGCCAGCTTCTGGAGCCTGTTTAAAATGACTTGAGCAAAGACTTTCCCTACTATGCTGAGCAGGGAGATTCCACGGTAGTTGTTGCAGTCACTGCGGTCAGCCTTGTTCTTATAAAGGGTGATGATATTGGCATCGCGCATTAAGTATTATATAATCATATATCAGGTTATATTATATATTTAGCTTCTTACTGGCCAAGCTGTTTCTCCTCTGCCTTTTTTTTTGGCATAGCTCGGGCAGGTTGCCTTCCATATTCTTCGGATTGGGCCTTAGACCAGAATGAGAAGTGGGGCCCAAAAAGGTTTTCAAGAGTGCATGCGTTACTTTAAGTTAAAGCTTGGTTTAAAAAAAAATCAGGCAGCACACCGGCCACCTTCTTCTCTGATTGCAGATGGCTCTGTTTGAATACCTTCATCAGTAGAGATTCTATGGCTACAGTCCAATATGTAAGAGTGGAACCAAGTGAGAACAGTCCCACAAGTTAGAAAACAGAGCAGAGGAAGATAAGGTTGACCATACAGTCCTGGCTATCAAAGGCTGTAAAGAGACTGAGGAGGAATACTGTATCACAGTCACAGAGATATGTCATTTGTAATGTTGGTAGGGCTATTTTGGTGCCTTGGGAGAGTCAGAAATCTGATTGGATCAAACAGGGACTTGCAGGTGAGATGGACACAATAGGTGAGGTGATAGCACACTTAGGAGAGGAAATCACGGTGGAGATGGGGCAACAGAGTCAACAATTTTTTGAGGGGGAGCAATAATGCTAATTTTGAACAGGAGGAAAACAGTGCCGGAGAAGGAGGAATTAATTACAATAATATCTGGCATGGGATGAGAAAGAGAAATTGCATGGTTAGCAATTAACTGGGAATGGGGTTGAGGGAGTAACAGATGGGTCTCCTGTTCAAAGTGAGCTGAGAGAGGAGATGGGAGTGATGGAATAGAAATTTTAGAGAGACCAGAGTCCACAGTCAGGGTGCTTGGGGAAAATTTAGCTGGTGGTGAAAATGAAAAATCAGCAGATACTATGATCTCTATCTTGACCATAAAGATGTCCATCAGTTCCTTATACTTGTTGTTGGAGGTGAGGTAAAGGGAGCAAGGGAGATGATTTTCAGGATTTGATTGGTAGTGGAGGAAAGACGCGAGGGCTTTGCTTATTCTTCAGGATGAAGCTAGAAGAGTGAATGCTTTTGGCAAAGGAGAATTAGGCTCAATAGGGCTTATGTGATCAATCCAAATCTGGATTTAGATGGCTAGGCCAGCTGTGTGCTAGATATGCTCAAGTTTGCACCCTTTGACTTAAGGGTGGGAATATAGGGGCAATCCCCACAGTGAATGATTGGGGTGGGAGACGGTGAAGCTTTTGCTAGGGATAAGGGTATCAAAGGTGGAGGTGACGGTTCAGCAAATTGACAGATAAGAACATAAGAACGTAAGAAATAGGAGCAGGAGTAGACCATACAGCCTCTCGAGCCTGCTCCACCATTCAATACAATCATGGCTGATCCTCGGCCTCACCTCCACTTTCCCTCCCCCTCCCCCTATCCCTTGATACCCTGAGGTACCAAAAGTCTTTCTATCTCAGCCTTAAATATATTTAATGATGGAGCATCCACAACCCTCTGGGATAGAGAATTCCAAAGATTCACTACCCTTTGAGTGAAGAAATTTCTCCTCATCTCAGTCCTAAATAATCGGCCCCTTATCCTGAGACTGTGTTTCCGTGCTCTAGATTTCCCAGCCAGGGGAAACAACCTCTGACTGTCTACCCCTGTCAAGCCCTTTCAGAATCTTGTATGTTTCAATGGGATTACCTCTCATTCTTCCAAACTCTAGAGAGTATAGTCCCAATTTACTCAGCCTCTCATCATAGAACAACCCTCTCATCCCAGGTACGCTGAGGTCTGATGGTAAATGAAGGGCCAAAGGCCAGGCAGGTTGAAGGCTGAAAGTGCAGCTAATAGACACTAGGAGGAATTTTTTTCCAGGCTCAGATGCAGAAGGAAGTAAGTTTGGAAGGGAGCCAGGAGTATGTAGACAGTGAGGGAAAATTTCAGAAGAAGTCATATCAGGCTATGGGATCACAGAGGACACAAGAAATGGTGAGGTTTTTGGGATGACTGTAAAACTGAATACAAGAGTTTAGGGAACAGGAATAGGAAGAGATGTAGAGAGGACAGAAAGGTGGAGAAAGGGCAAGTGGGTGGTTGCATTGAAGTGAAATAAAGATTGAAATCTCTTAGGTTAAGGAATTGCTCAGTACCTTGATGGGCCAATTGGAAAGTGCTGAAAGAAGCACAGAAGGTAGTGGGGGATTTATTCAAGGAGAAACAAGCCTGGGACGGCAGCAGGAGAGCAGGAGAGTAGGAGGGCAGAGCAGTGACAGTGAATTCAGTTAGGGATTAGGGGGAAAAATACACAAGGAGAGAAATGAGAGGCCACGTATCCAAGTACCAGGAAAGGAAGAAGAGAAAAGCCAGAGGGAAAAAAAGAACAAACGAATCGGCAATATTCGAGGTAGCATGCCTGGTAGTGAAATAGACGCAATCTATCAGAAAACATAGCCTCAGTAGAAAGTGGGCAAAAAACGTTATAGTAATGCCCAGAAGCCAGTGAAGAGGTAGGATTAAACCCAGGAGGAAACTGGTTTCTGAGCTGCACCTAACACAGTGCAGAGCAAAGCTGAGAAGCCAATTGTAAACTGTATTGCTAGCTCCCCATTCAAATGAGAAATAGAGTGAACAAGATAAGATATTAGTGTCAAACATTTTCTATTTGATTTTTAATGAGTTCTTTTGATGAGACTCCTTTCACTAAAATGTTTGAAAGTGAATATCATAAAAGTTGGTTCAACACTATTATTTCAATTATTATCTGAAAATTTATATTGAAAGCTAGAATTTTGTTCCTATGTGATGCACATCCAGTTCCCTTCCTAATCATGCTCTCTGTGGCTCTGAAAAATTGTTCTTTCTGTGAATAGTAAATTGTCTTTGCCTGCTACATGCCACAATAATGAATGACATGTTAATTCAGTGCTAGTGACCAAACTGGCACATTGGTCTATCATTATCTTTGTTCAATAACATAGCCTAGGAAGATTAGATGATAATATCTTCTAATTTCCCTCCAAATTCTGATGAATTTTGTTACATAGAAACGGGAGTAGGCCATTTAGTCCCTCAAGCCTGTTCCACCATTCAGTGAGATCATGGCTGATTTGGGACCTAATTCCATATACCCACCTGTTCCTCATATTGTTTAATACCTTTGGTTAACAAAATTCTATCAATCTCAGATTTAAAATTAACAATTGATCCAGCATCAATTACTGTTTGCGGAAGAGAATTCAAACTTCCACCACCTTTGGGCTGGATGTAGTGACCCTTCACAGATCTCAGCAGTGGATCCAGAAGTGGGTGTCGTCCCTGCTCATCACCTGTGTGCCGGCCACTGTGATCATGCGGCGGGAGACCAGTTATAATAATGGAGGCACGGGGTCTGGCCAATTACACGACAGGGACAGGATTCGAGGTGTGAAATCCAGACTCCGGAGCAGGTGCTGGCACCATATTAAAGGTCTGCCAGCCCTGCATTCGGTCCTGCCTGATTTAACAGAGGGCCTTTCTGAGTCCCCTCTGCTGCCCCAGTCCCTTCTAGTGCCTCTGCTGCCTGATAGCAAGGAACTGAATGTAAGCCTGCAGTGACCATGGCTTAAGGAAGACACTGGGCCCCACGGTTTAGCGATGCCTCCCTTGAGAGGCTGCAAGGGAAAGGTAGGAGGTCCTCTTCTCTAGCGATGGCAAGAAGAGTTCCTCCCACCTGACCACGAAAGCCTAGATGGAGATCACAGAGGAGGTCAGCAGCCATGGGGTCACCCCCCCCAGACATGTGTACAGTACCACAAGAGGGTCAGCAATCTCCTTCATTCTGCCAAGGTGACTGCTCCATACCTCTCCCTTTTTAGAGTTTGCGTGTGACTACAAAGGAGGAAGCAGGACATGGGAAGGGAGGCACCACAAAGGCACTGGAAAAGGGGTTTAAGCATCACCTCATCCTGACAGATGCATGGCTGCATCTCGGCCACTGGCCACCCTCATTCACAGCTCACCCCCATTAACTCCCCTGACAGCTAACGGGAGAATGATCAACATAGGAAATCCCAGTAGGGGATGAGGTACTCTTCACATTTGTGTAGACTTAAGTCAACGTAATAAGACTGTGGCAAGAGAAGTTCATCCGATGTCCTCAGTAGATGAAAGCTTGACAAAATTATCCAAAAGTATCGTGTTCATAAAGCTTGACACAAATAGTGACTTATGTCACATTTTATTGGATAAGAAGTCAAGGTTATTGACAACCTTCATTACCCCATTCGGAAGATTTTGTTTTAATTGTTTATCGTTCAGTATAACATCAGCACAGGAAATATTCCAAAGAACAATGTTGAATATTCTAAAGGGCCTTAAAGGAGTAATATGCCATATGGATAACATCTTAGTTCATGGGGAATCCATTGAAGAACATGGCCCGAGGGTTAGAGCAGTTTTGAATCATCTACAAGAAGAAGGCCTGACACGTAATGAAATGTGTGAATTTTTGAAAAAGTCTATTCATTTCTTAGGACATATTGTCAGTAGCAACGTCAAGACTACAAACATACATACAAATTAGGAACAGGAGTAGATCACTTGCCCCCTCGAGCCTGCTCCACTATTCAATAAGTTCAGGGCTGAACTGATTACTCCACATTTCCACTTACCCCCGATAACCTTTCACCCCATTGCTTGCACGCAAGGTTGGCCACAGCAGCATCCCAGTGGTAAGAGAATGAAAATCTTCTTCGAACACAGAAGGCACCTTACTATTGTGGGTAATTTGCTGGTATATGACAAGAGGCTGGTGATTCTGGTCTCAATCACGACTGATGTATTGGAGAAAATACATCAGGGCCACACGAGTATCACGAAAAGCAGAGCACGGGCTCAGTCGTCCGTCTGGTGGCCAGGAATATTGAAGGATCTGGAAGAAATTATTTCAAATTGCCAGATATGCGAAGTGCATAGACAAGACCAGAGGGAACCTCTTATATTGACCCAATTTCCAACCAGGCCATGGGAACATCTGGGGATGGATCTATTTGTGTTTAATGGAAAACCCTACCTGATTTTCAATATTTTTCAAGATAGATTGAGGTTAAATGTTTGTGCACAACGACAACTGAGAATTCATTCGAGTGTGGCAGGGGATCTTTGCAAACCATGGTATACCTGACCAGATAGTTTCTGATAAGGGACAACAATTTGCAAATGACTACTTCACACACTTTGAGGAAAACTGTGGATTTGTACATCTTACATGTTCCCCTGGAAAGCCACAATCTCATGGTGAAGCTGAGAGAGGAGTCAGAACTATCAAAGCACTGTTAAAGAAAAATGAAGATTTTCAAACAGCACACCTAGGGCTGAATTATACCCTCGGTGGATGAGAGCCTTCCACTGACTGAAAAGTTGGTGGCGAACCCACCTCCTCCTGGCCTGGGGATCTGGACCACATTTTGCAGTCCCTTTAATTGGTCTGAGGCTGGACTTCCACCTCATTGAGGCAGAAAGTCCCACCTAGTGGAGCTGCCGGCCAATCAGCGGGCTGGGAGCTCTCTGTCCCAACAGCGCCATCGGGAGCAGTGGCCACTGTTGGGACTGCAGCTTAGCTGAAGACAGAAGATGGTGGGGATCCCTGGAGAACCGGTAAGTTTTTGGGGCCTCGCTGGGGGCAATTGGTTGGACCCCGGTGAGGCAAGGGTGATCGATTGGAGAGATGTGGGGCATGTTGGGTTTTGGGGTGGGTGGGGCATCGGGGGCACCCCTCTGTCAGGCACAGGGAGCCTGATCATGAGGGCCCCCCCCCCCCCCCAGGCCGTCAGAAAGCCGCCTGCTTTTGTCAGACTGCTTCTCTTGGGCCTGGGCTGCCCAACCGTACAAGGGTAAAATCCCCGTGGCGGCGGGCTGCGGTCCTTAACTGCCCATTAACCGGCCAATTAAGGGCCCAGGGCCTTGACTGGCCTGGGGTGGGTGGGCCGTTTTTCACCGCCACCGCCACCGCCCTGCCTAAAGTGGCGGCGGAGGTGGGAGCAGCTCATGAAGGGGCCCCCCCGAGCCTCCTGCTCCATTTTCCCCCCCTCCCCACCACCATCCCGCTCTTTGGGGGGACATAACTTTCAGCGTCTCAACTCCTAAATGTTTGAGACAGTGTGAGGAATACCTCCCACCATGATGATCTAAGGGATCACATGTGAGATAGACTGACAGGGACAGCCTTCAGAGGAGTCACACAGACAGATCTAAAGCTGTATATAGTTAAATGTAATTAATGAGTTAATGTTAAAATTACAGAAGACTCAGTGATCTCTCCTAGCTAGACTAACCAAATATACAAAGGTGGCAGCAGACTAACCAATCATGCAACACCTAGCACCCGCAGCCGCAATGCCTGAGGAGAGTCCTGCACCAGTGCAGGAAACCCCCAGGCAGCCAGAGGACGGCCATTGCAGTCATCACAGGCCAAGGGGCAGCCTGATCAGCAGCCTGCCTCCAGCCCAGCTGCTAGTGCAGGGGTCAGACATCATTGAAGCACTCGTAAATGTATAAAGAAAGCCACCTAGAGACACTTGGGGTTTCACAGGTGTTTGACATTTGACATTTGTTTTCTCATATAAAGTTCTTTTGTTTTTGAAATTAACTTTCCTTGGGGAAAATGATTATTCTATCATGCATTACTAGTGAGCCGCTGACTTCACCCTTCTCCCTTAGGGAATGTCACTGTTGGCACTGCCCTCATTTGAATGGAGTCTCCCATTTGCCATAGCGTGTGGTTCAGCTGGGTGCTAGACACAGAAGAGCAGTCGAAAGGAGGCGATAGACTGCAGGCTTTGAGGTGAGTCTTTATTGGTTTTTCTCTGAGTGGCTGTCAGGGTGGCTGGAAGCGGGTAAGTATGAGACTGCCTTTTGCCTCCTTGGCCCATCACTCAATCTGCCTGGCCTCCGGGTCAAGGGCTTCAACATCCAGTACTGCTTGCTTATCACTCTCCTCCATGTCCTCTTCATTGGTGGAGAAGTTCAATCATGTCCTTGTCATGTAAGGCCTCCTCTCTCTGCAGTGCTAGATTATGCAGAGACTGAGTGAGACCAGCAGAGTTTAAAAATGCAGCGGCAACGGGAAGGAGCGAGACTGAGTGAGATTGGCAGAGTTTAAAAGTGCAGCGGCAGCGGCAAGGAGCGAGACTGAGTGAAACCAGCAGAGTTTAAAAGTGCAGCGGCAGTGGGAAGGAGCGAGACTGAGTGAGACTGGCAGAGTTTAAAAGTGCAGCGGCAGCGGGAAGGAGTGAGACTGAGTGAGACCTGCATAGTTTATAAGTGCAGCGGCAGCGGGAAGGAGCGAGACTGAGTGAGACCGGCAGAGTTTAAAAGTGCAGCGGCAGCGCGAAGGAGTGAGACTGAGTGAGACTGGCAAGAGTTTAAAAGTGCAGCGGCAGCGGGAAGGAGCAAGACTGAGTGAGACCGGTAGAGTTTAAAAGTGCAGCGGCAGCGCACCAGAGTTTTGAAAAAAAAAGCCAACAGTGACATCACACGAGAGCCACAAGGTGATTGGTTGGTGAGTCACTGCTGTTAGGGAATAGTTCTAAATAGCTGGGTACATATCTCAGGTAAGAAAAGTTTAAAAGTTTAAAGTTTATTTCAAAAAAAGTAAGTGGTGTTTTTTTAGGGAGTTCTGTAGTAACGAGGACCAGGGAAGAAGGGCCCTAGAGTAATTGATATTATTGGACATTAAAATCTTCCAGATTTAATTTAAAGGGTTAAGTCATGGCAGGAGAGCTCAAAGCCATGGTGTGCACCTTGTGCTCCATGTCCGAAGCCGGGAACAATTCCAGTGCCTAGGACCAGCATATGTGCAGGAAGTGTCTCCAGCTGCAGCTCCTGGAAGCCCGGGTTTCAGAGCTGGAGCGGTAGCTGGGGACACTGTGGAGCATCCACGAGGCGGAGAGTATTGTGGATAGCATGTAAAGAGAGGTGGTCACACCGCAGACTCAGATTCCACAGGCAGGAAGGGAATGGGTGACCACCAGGCAGAGCAAGAGGACTAGGCAGGTAGTTCAGGAATCTCCTGTGGCTACTCCCCTGCAAAACAGGTATACTGCTTTGGATACTGTTGGGGGGAATGGCCTCTCAGGGAAAAGCAGCAGCAGCCCAATTCGTTGCACTACGCTTGGCTCTGCTGCACAAGGGAGGAGTAAAAAGAGTGGGAATGCAATAGTTATAGGGGATTTAATTGTAAGGGGAATAGATAGGCATTTTTGTGGCCACAAAAGATACTCCAGGATGGTATGTTGCCTCCCTGGTGCTAGGGTCAAGGATGTCTCAGAGCAGTTACAGGACATTCTGAAGGGGGAGGGTGAACAGCCAATGGTCGTGGTACACATTGGTACAAACAACATAGGTTAAAAAAAAGGACGAGGTCCGAAAAGCAGAATATAGGGAGCGAGGAAGTAAGTTGAAAAGTAGGACCTCAAAGGTAGTGGAGTAGTGGCAAAAGGCAGTGGAGTTGCATTGCTGGTTAAAGAGGAAATCAACGCAATAGTGAGGCAAGATATTAGCTCTGATGATGTGGAATCTGTATGGGTAGAGCTGAGAAACACTAAGTGGCAAAAAATGTTAGTGGGGGTTGTATATTGACCCCCAAACTGTAGTGGTGATGTTGGGAATGGCATTAAACAGGAAATTAGAGATGCATGCGATAAAGGAACAACTGTAATTGTGGGTGATTTTAATCTGCATATAGATTGGGCAAATCAAATTAGTCACAATACCGCAGAGGAGGAATTCTTGGAGTGTATACGCGATGGTTTTCTGGACCAATAAGTTGAGGAACCAACTAGAGAACAGGCCATCCTAGACTGGGTATTGTGTAATGAGAGAGGAATAATTGACAATCTAGTGGTGTGAGACCCCTTGGGGACGAGCGACCATAATATGATAGAATTCTTCATCAAGATGGAGAGAGACGTAGTTGATTCTGAGGCAAGGGTCCTGAATCTTAGTAAAGGATGCTACGAAGGTCTGAGGCGCGAGTTGGCCATGACGGATTGGGAAATGTTACTTAAAGGGATGATGATGGATAGGCAACGGCAAACATTTAAAGAGCTCATGGATGAACTGCAACAATTGTTTATCCCTATCTGGCGCAAAAGTAAAACGGGAAAGGTAGCCAAACCATGGCTTACAAGGGAAATTAGAGATAGCATTAGATCCAAGGAAGAGGCATATAAATTTGCCAGGAAATTTAACAGGCCTGAGGATTGGGAGCAGTTTAGAATTCAGCAAAGGAGGACCAAGGGATTGTTTAAGAAGGGAAAATAGAGTACAAGAGCAAGCTTGCGGGGAACATAAAAACTGACTGTAAAAGTTTCTATAGGTATGTGAAGAAAAAACGATTGGTGAAGACAAATGTAGGTCCCTTACAGTCAGAAACAGGGGAATTTATTATGAGGAATAAAGAAATGGCTGACCAACTAAATGAATAAAAACAAGAAATGCTGGAACCACTCAGCAGGTCTGACAGCATCTGTGAAAAGAGAAGCAGAGTTAACGTTTCGGGTCAGTGTCTTCTTCGGAACTGACAAATATTAGAAAAGTCACAGGTTATAAGTAGGTGAGGTGGGGGTGGGGCAAGAGATAACAAAGGAGGTCGAGATTGGACCAGGCCACATAGCTGACCAAAAGGTCACGGAGCAAAGGCAAACAGTATGTTAATGGTGTGTTGAAAGACAAAGCATTAATACAGGTTAGGTGTTAATACACTGAATATTGAACAGCAGCAAGTGCAAACCTGAAAAAAAACTAAATGAATACTTTGGTTCTGTCTTCACAAAGGAGGAAGCAAATATCATACCAGAAATGTTGGGGAACAAGGTTTAGTGAGAGAGAGGAACTGAAAGAAATCAGTATTAGTAGAGAAATGGTGTTGGGGAAATTGATGGGAGTGAAGGCCGATAAATCCCCAGGGCCTGATGGTACGCATCCCAGAGTACTTAAGGAAGTGGCCCACGAAATAGTGGTGGTCATCTTCCAAGATTCTATAGACTCTGGAACAGATTGGAGGGTAGCTAATGCAACCCCACTATTTAAAAAAGGAGGTAGAGAGAAAACAGGGAATTATAGACCAGTCAGCCTGACGTCGGTAGCGGGGAAAGTTCTACAGTCCATTATCAAAGATTTTATAGCAGAACACTTAGAGAACAGTGGTAGAATTGGGCAGAGTCAGCATGGATTTACGAAAGGGAAATCATGCTTGACAAATCTACTAGAATTCTTCGAGGATGTAACTAATGGACTTTCAGAAGGCTTTCGACAAAGTCCCACATAAGAGATTAGCATGTAAAATTAAAGCACATGGGATTGGGGGTAGTGTATTGCGATGGATAGAAAATTGGTTGGCAGACAGGAAACAAAGAGTAGGGATAAATGGGTCTTTTTCCGAATGGCAGGCAGTGACTGGTGGGGTACCGCAGGGATCGGTGCTGGGACCCCAGCTTTTCACAATATATATTAATGATTTAGATGAAGGAACTAACTGTGATATCTCCAAATTTGCAGATGACACAAAACTGGGTGGGAGGGTGAGTTGTGAGGAGGATGCAGAGAGGCTTCAGGGTGATTTGGACAAGTTGAGTGAGTGGGCTAATGCATGGCAGATGCAATATAATGTGGATAAATGTGAGGTTATCCACTTTGGTAGCAAAAACAGGAAGGCAGATTATTATCTGAACGACTATAAACTGAGAGAGGGGAATATGTAGTGAGACCTGGGTGTTCTCATACACCAGTCACTGAAGGTAAGAATGCAGGTGCAACAGGCAGTAAAAAAGGCAAATGGTATGTTGGCCTTCATAGTGAGAGGATTCGAGTACGGGAGCAGGGATGTCTTGCCGCAATTGTACAAGGCCTTGGTGAGGCCACACCTGAAATATTGTGTGCAGTTTTGGTCTTCTTAACTGAGGAAGAATGTTCTTGCTATAGAGGGAGTGCAGCAAAGGTCTGCCAGACTGATTCCTGGGATGGTGGAACTGACGTATGAGGAGAGATTGAGTCGGTTAGGATGGTATTTGCTGGAGTTCAGAAGAGTGAGGAGGGATCTCATAGAAACCTATAAAATTCCAACATGACTTGACAGGGTAGATGCTGGAAGATGTTCCCGATAGTGGGGGAGTCTAGAACCGGGGGTCATAGTCTAAGGATATGGGGTAAACCTTTCAGGACTGAGATGCGGAGAAATTTCTTCACCCACAGAGTGGTGAGCCTGTGGAATTCGCTACCACAGAAAGCAGTTGAGGCCAAAACATTGTATGTTTTCAAGAAGGAGTCAGATATAGCTCTTGGGGCGAAAGGGATCAAAGGATATGGGGCGAAAGTGGGAACAAGCTACTGAGTTGGATGATCAGCCATGATCATAATGAATGGCAGAGCAGACTCGAAGGGCCGAATGGCCTACTCCTGCTCCTATTTTCTATGTTTCTATGCAGAGCATAGCAAACCACAACGATACATGAAACCCTCACTGGAGCATACTGCAGAGCTCCACTCGATTGATCCAGGCAATGGAATCTCATCTTCAGCAGCCCAATGAGCTGCTCAATAGTCGCTTTAGTGGAGCCATGGTAATTGTTGTATATCTCCTCCGCTGTATTGCAAAGGTTCCTCACCGGCATGAGGAGCCAAGTCTTCAGTGGGTAGCCCTTGTCCCCGAGAATCCATCCCTGAAGGCAAGCGGGGGGGGGGGGGGGGGGATGTGGGGGGATGCCTGAAGAGCTGCAACATCTGGGACTGTTGAAGTATGCAGCCATCATGACTGCTTCCCGGGAAGCAGACACGCACCTGCAGCAAGTGCTTTTGGTGGTCACAGAACAACTAAGTGTTGATGGAATGGAAGCCCTTTCTGTTGATGAAGGCAGTTGGCTGGTCTGCTGAAGCCATGTTGGCCACATGCATGCAATCTATCACACATTGCACCAGGGGAATCCAGCTATGGTCCCGAATCCAATAGCATTCTCTGCCTGACTGTCAGAGTTGGTCCGGTAGCGGACGTAGTGGCCAACCCTCTTGAACAGGGCATTGGTCACCTCCTTGATGCGATGGTGGACTCCTGACTGGTCGACGTCACACATGTCCCCAGTGGATCCTTGGAATGATCCAGACGCGTAAAGATCAAGTGCCATTGTGATCTTCAAGGTCACTGGCATAGGGTGACCACCAAATCCCATAGGTCACATATCATCCTGCAGCAGGGTGTATAAGTCAGTGATGAGCCTGAAGAGCCATAGTCTTCACTGACAATACCGATCGGTCATTTGGAGGTAGCTGACTTAAGCCCGATACACTCTCTGGTGCAGGTGGGCCCTTCTTGGCATAGCTGGCTGCTGTCACTTTCATCACTGTCAGGCACAGCTGTCTCCTGCCCTCCATTCATCAGAGGTGCTGCATCACGCCACAGAGGTCCACAAAGACAAGATGTATCAGACATATGTCAGTTAATCAGTTGGGTTTCAGAACGCTGTCCTTTCAGAGACAAAACTGCCTTGGCATCTTTGCCTTTGCTATTTCTCTCAGCAGACTTGCTAATGGCCCTCTGTACCCATCCTTGCTGATAGCCGACCCTCTGAGCCAGCAGTATGTGCACGCAGTACTACCCGAGACCCAGCACCTCCTTGCAGACACCCGAGACCCAGTCCACCCGGTACTGCTACCCGAGACCCAGTCCACCCATGCAGAACTAACAACATTGTAGTCTGACAATGGTCTCTGCTGCCCCCTCTTTCCCTATGCAGTGCTGGTCATGGCTGCCTATCTATGGTGGCACTGAGGACTTGCCTCGATGCGACCAGCTTTCAATGACCGGGAATCTGAAGGCACATGAGGGCCGCTTGTCGTCCACTTAATTCTAAGTCCCCCATTGAATCATTACATGCTAATGTATTAAAACTAACTGTTCTGCAATTTAAATGGCAGTCCCATCGCATCGGGGCAGCCACGCTGCATTGGTGCTTTCCCGCCGGACTAAATCCGGAACTGATGTCACGTCGTCGGATTTCTGAGCGGACTCATCCAACACTATTCTCCGGTCCCCACATCTCCATTCCCACTTCAAACACCCTCAATACATCCAGCCCTGTAGAAGTGTTTCCTAATTTCACTCCTGAAAAGTCTGGCTCTAGATTTTAAATTATGCCCCCAAGCCCTAGACTCCCAATGGAAATAGTTTCTCTTTATCTACACTTTCCGTTCACCTTAATATATTGAAACCTTTGATCAAATCACCCCTTAACTTTCTAAATTCCAGGAAATACAACCCTAGTTTATGTAATCTCTTCTCATGACTTAAACCTTGGAGTCCCGGTATAATTCTGTTAAATCTACACTGCACTCCCTGTAAGGCCTTCCTATGGTGTGGGGCCCAGACTGCTTGCAGTATTCCAAGTGTGGTTTAACCAGAACTTTGTATAGTTGTGGCTATACAAGTTCTGCACTTAATGCCTCAAGAGATCGATGGAAGAAAACAGGAATTTCTGTATGGTTTGAATAGTACAAACCAGCCATGGACAAAAAGGAATACAGAACAGAGTCAGGCCACATGGAACATGAAATCTTTTTCAATCAGGAATCAGTTAAGATAAAAAATACTTTAATCTAGTAATAAATTCAGATTTCTTATTGGGGTGAGATAAGTTTTGAGATAGCTCATACTTAACTTCTCATTCTTTTCATGGCATCGTTCCTTTGATGCAAATGATTGACTTGCTTGAAAGGGAAAAAGAGTATGTAGATTTTTGAGTGATTAATATTTCTAGCCGGGTGCACTGTTTTCCATGAGGTTTTGCAGATCCCTGTTAGAATTAGAATTAGAACATTACAGTGCAGTACAGGCCCTTCGGCCCTCGATGTTGCGCCGACCTGTGAAACCATCTGACCTACACTATTCCATTTTCATCCATATGTCTATCCAATGACCACTTAAATGCCCTTAATGTTGGCGAGTCTACTACTGTTGCAGGCAGGGCGTTCCACGCCCCTACTACTCTCTGAGTAAAGAAACTACCTCTAACATCTGTCCTATATCTATCACCCCTCAACTTAAAGCTATGTCCCCTCGTGTTTGCCATCACCATCCGAGGAAAAAGACTCTCACTATCCACCCTATCTAACCCTCTGATTATCTTATATGTCTCTATTAAGTCACCTCTCCTCCTCCTTCTCTCCAACGAAAACAACTTCAAGTCCCTCAGCCTTTCCTCGTAAGACCTTCCCTCCATACCAGGCAACATCCTAGTAAATCTCCTCTGCACCCTTTCCGAAGCTTCCACATCCTTCCTATAATGCGGTGACCAGAACTGCACGCAATACTCCAGGTGTGGCCTCACCAGAGTTTTGTACAGCTGCAGCATGACCTCGTGGCTCCGAAACTTGATCCCCCTACTAATAAAAGCTAACACACCATATGCCTTCTTAACAGCCCTATTAACCTGGGTAGCAACTTTCAGGGATTTATGTACCTGGACACCAAGATCTCTGTTCATCTACACTACCAAGAATCTTCCCATTAGCCCAGTACTCTGCATTCCTGTTACTCCTTCCAAAGTGAATCACCTCACACTTTTCCGCATTAAACTCCATTTCACATCTCTCAGCCCAGCTCTGCAGCCTATCTATGTCCCTCTGTACCCTACAACATCCTTCGGCACTATCCACAACTCCACCGACCTTCGTGTCATCTGCAAATTTACTAACCCACCCTTCTACACCCTCTTCCAGGTCATTTATAAAAATGACAAACAGCAGTGGCCCCAAAACAGATCCTTGTGGTACACCACTAGTAACTAAACTCCAGGATGAACATTTGCCATCAACCACCACCCTCTGTCTTCTTTCAGCTAGCCAATTTCTGATCCAAAGCTCTAAATCACCTTCAACCCCATACTTACGTATTTTCTGCAATAGCCTACCGTGGGGAACCTTATCAAACGCCTTACTGAAATCCATATACACCACATCCACTGCTTTACCCTCATCCACCTGTTTGGTCACCTTCTCGAAAAACTCAATAAGGTTTGTGAGGCATGACCTACCCTTCACAAAACCGTGCTGACTATCGCTAATGAACTTATTCTTTTCAAGATGATTATAAATCCTGTCTCTTATAACCTTTTCCAACATTTTACCCACAACCGAAGTAAGGCTCACAGGTCTATAATTACCAGGGCTGTCTCTACTCCCCTTCTTGAACAAGGGGACAACATTTGCTATCCTCCAGTCTTCCAGCACTATTCCTGTCGACAATGACGACATAAAGATCAAGGACAAAGGCTCTGCAATCTCCTCCCTGGCTTCCCAGAGAATCCTAGGATAAATCCCATCCGGCCCAGGGGATTCTGTGCAAAATCTCAAACTGAGTGATACACTACAAGATTGGATTGTATACAAAGGAGTAAATGAAAACCCAGTTGATACATTTGAAGAAACTACAAAAAGGCAGCCTTCTGAAAAAGTTTATTAATCCCTTGTGAAATAATTTTTCACGTAAGTATTATGCTAATTAGTATGTCTCTGTGCACCATTTTAAAAAAGAAAGAACTTGCATTTGTAAAGCATCTTTCAAGACATCCTAAACTATCTTGCAGCCAAAAAATTACATTTTGAAATGTAGGGAAACCCGGCAGCCAATTCACACATAGCAAGGTCCCAGAAAAAGCAGTGAGAAAAATGACCAGAAAATATGTTTTAATGACCTCAGTTCTGGAATAAATATTAACCTGCTATGCTTCGAATAGTGCCATGGGATCTGAGAGGGCAGAGAGGGAACTGGCTTAATATCACATTCAAAAGATCACACCTTGGAAAGCGCAACATTTCCTCCATCCTTGACTGAAATTTCAGTTTAGATTGTGTGCTCCTGTTTCTGGAGTGGGATATGAACCCTTTGGACTCAGAGGTAAGAGTGTTACCACTGAGGCAAGGCTGACATTTATTTCAAAATAAATCTAATAGTTTTAGCTTTACAATGTGACATTTTCTGTTATCGGAGTTGACAGGAAATGTCGTGAGCATCCGAGTACTCTCCCGTAAACAATTTACTGTGATTGGAGTTAATTGTCAGACATGAGTGAAGCTAATTCAAATAGATCACAAAATGAAGACACAGGTTGCAGTTTGAAGGAAACTCGGTGTGTTTGTAGAAACTGTCATCGAACTGTTTACAGAAGGAAAAGGTAATCATAGCCATATAATCACATTCTTAACCCTTTCATACTTTTCCTCATGTAGGCACTAATCCATATAAATACTACACACAGCCAGGAAAGGATTGGGAATTCCATTTGAGGTGCTAATAATTTATGGGAATGCTGCATAATAACAATTGTATTACACAACAGTTCTGTAGTGCTAATCAAATATCTTTACACTGAAAAGCTATCACCATCAAATTACTTTAGACTATAATCTCTTCTGCTTGTGCATGATGGTATTTACATCAGAAATGAGTACAAAGTCTAATGTGTCTACCTTTCAAAAGTACCTCGTTGACTGTAAAACGCTTTGGGACTGCTGAGGTTGTGAAGAGCGCTGATGTCAGCCAGGGCCTAGTGATAGCTCTGGTTTTGGTGACAATTCCCACTCCAGAGACAAGCACATAATCCAAGTTGACACATAAGTGCTTTACAGAGGGAGTGCTGCATTGTCGGGAGTGCTGCACTGTTGGAGGTGCCATCTTTCATATGAGGCGTTAAACTGAGGTCCTGCCTGTCCTGTTAACTCAATTTGAAAGATCCATGGCAATATTTGAAGAAGAGTGAGGGAATTCCCTGATATCCCAGTGAATATTTATTGCTCAGCCTACATCACTGAAAGTGACTATCTGGGCATTTTTTCATTACTGTTTGAGGATCTTGCTGTGTGCTAATTGGCTGTTGTGTTTACCTATAACAGTGACTGCTCTTCAAAAGTACCTGATTGGCTGTAAAATGCTTTGGGATATCCTGAGGTCATGAAAACCCTTAAACAAATGCAAATTCTTCCTTTTATATAAATACAAGTTCTTTCTTTTATATAAATACAAGTTCTTTCTTTTCTTTAAATTATTTGAATATAACGTGAGAGAATATTTCAATTTCATTAAATAATGAAACAAAAACGTTTGAAGTGATCACAAAACCCCCTATAACATCTTTTTAAAAAAAATGCAGCATTTAATAATCACCTATGTTTATACCTTTACTTGTGATTTCTGTGTTGAATTGTTTGCAAGTTTGTTACTATTAACTCAGTATAAGAAATTACACAATGATAGTTGGATATTAGTTGCATATGATGGGACTCTATACTTTTTATGGTTCACAGCATAGCTGAAATAAGAGTGATGCTGTCTGTAGATGGAAATCATTTTCTATTCACCAGTGCGCTCATTCCTCACCTTGATGTGCATTTTAAAAAATAAATCTGAATGTCTGGAAGAAAAATAACAAGCACGACGCTAATAGATCAATCCTCTTGGGTCGACACGAGTTGCCGTTCCAATCTCAGCTGATCTTTCCTTGTGGGTATTTTAATGGTGGCTGCATTTCTTTCAGTGCCTGGGTACTGCTGGCAGTGTGGTGTATGTAGCTGACAACTTGATCAGCAACACTTATGGCATAATAATAAAAGCAAAATACTGCAGATGCTGGAAATCTGAAACAAAAACAAGAAATGCTGGATTCACTCAGCAGGTCTGGCAGCATCTGTGGAAAGAGAAGCAGAGTTAACGTTTCGGGTCAGTGACCCTTCTTCGGAACACTTATGGCATATTGTGTTTGTCCAGCCTCAATGCAAAATTACAAACTTTTACCTGCACATCACAATCTCATCCATTAACATCTGTACTAAACTCTTAGCACTTATATATCAGAGAGCACTGCATTGTCTTGCAGAACGCAAGCATAAGCACTGGGGAAATTTCTACTCGCAACAACAATAAACATTCTTTCCTGCCAGCATTCTGTTCTGTAGGGTTTTTGCAGCAGTAGGGGTCGTGTTTTTAACTTCTTCACATTTCCAGGGAACACATCTTGTACTGGACCACCTTGATAGATCAAAGTGATGTGATATGATGAAAGAAAAATTCAATTTACAGTTATTATCTCGAAATGGAATCTCAATGTTCAAATACCAGTGGCTAAATATTACAATGGAACCGAATTAGCTGATGTTATCTATTGCAGTACAAACCGTCAGCTCATTTTTACTGCAATATTAATGTTACTTAGAAAGCAATCTTTATTTTACAGCGATATTATCACAGTGATGTATTTTTCCATGCTACAGAATCTACAAAATATTTTACACATTGCACCTAAGGATACCATTAAGATGAAGAACTCTGATTATGTGATGTCTTAATTCCAGTTATTAATTAAAATCCAATTCACTTAAAAGGCAATGCTTATGTAATTAGTTCACAATAGCCATATTAGTAAAAGGTTGATGTTCGCTGAAGGGGACGTCTGTTCATCTTCTAAGCCATATTAAGCCTTTGATCTACATTTGAATTTTTACTCTGGAATGGAATTGTACACAATTGATAAACAATTTCTGACAGGAAAATTAAATGATGTGAAAGTAATGTGGCAGTTTAAGGATTATAATACACAGTACTGCTGATATTTTTGGGAAGAGTATATATACCTCTGAATAAGGTAGTTCCCAACTTTCCCATGAATAAGGGTTGTTGTATCTCCTTGAGCATATCATGATATGTACATAGTGACATTTAAGTGTGTATAGGCCTGAGAAGGAGGTCTATAATGAATTAAAAGCTCAGTATTCTTAATGGTAAATTTCACTATTTGGCACTAAAATGTACTTTGAAATGATGGACCACACAAAAGATCCTTTTATATGTGTGTTTCCTGCCGTTTGTACTTCATCATACTATTCCTCTTAATACTGCACCCAAGCTGTCTGGATTTAGGCAACTTTGAGAGCCCCCTGTAACGAGAGTGTGCACTTCGTATTGAGCAACAGAAACTCTGCTTGTATGGATTTCTCTGTAGTTTGGTTTGGAGATTCTTTAGCATGATGATAGGTTTCCATCAGACTATTTCTCTGCTGTAACAAGTAACCTTCCCCAACCCCCCACCCCCCACCCACCCACATCTGGAGCTGAGATATTTTCCATTTGTTTTTTTTTAATGTCCAGAGTAGCTGATATCTGGAATGGGAGGGTGCAGGAGAGGAAAGTGTTGCACCACACTTCTGACAGAATTTGTGTGTGATCTCTTATCTACTCTCTGGTGCTGTAGGTGTTCTTATAGTCCAGGACATCTATACAACCTCTGGGAGAGCAAAGGAAGCATTGATGGATGGTCTCATGGTAATGGTGCATCCATCATATCTATAGAAAGCAACTAAAAGTGGCCATGGTCTTATGCAAGATCCTTTGTGTTAGGATGGCTTCACACTATAATCCAGAGTAATACCTGACTTGACACCAGAGTGAAGAGGATTGAGATGCCATGGAAGATGCAGTCTCTCTCCACTTCACTTCACTTCCAAGTTGGTTTTATCCTGAACATGGGGTTCAGACTCTACAAGCTTAACAGTGGTGGGAAGTCAGAACCATTTTGCACTAAAGCTAAACTTGTAGAATGAACGCTCTGTAACTGAGAACACATCATGAATTGCTTTCATCTATGTTAACAGCATGCGCCAAAACTAGAATCATTTTGAGTTGTGCTTTAATATTTAAACTGCATTTAGAATTAGAATTAGAAGTGTCTAATTTTTATAGCTTTGAAGCTAGATTGAGGCACGAAATGAAAAGGAAACCATATTCTTCTTGCTGTATCTTAATTTTGTTTTATTATATAACTTCCACTTTGACACGACTATTCATTTAGGCTTTAGGACATTGGTTAAGAATTAATTCACTTACTTTCATCATTATGATTGAAAACTTTAACGTTGCATGTCCCAACAGTTCTTATATTACAGACTGTCAGAAACCACTGGTTAAAACAAGTTGTGAGAGATGTAACAATTGGAATTATATTCCATGAAAAAGTCAGACAACTGTGTTTTATTTTTGGCTTCCAAGGATAGATTTTTCTTTTACTTGATGAACAGTGCCATTCACATTGTCACTCTGCATCTTGACCCACACCAGGGATATCTTTAAATGAGGGATGAATTGCCACAGTTGGAGATTGGAGTTCTAGCAATGACATAAATTGTGAGGTTATTTAATTACTCCTGAGAATAAAGCAAAAAAAACTATATATTGAAAGTTCTATAAAAATTTAATTGTTTAACTTAACAAAAGGCAACATTTCCATTTTTTAAATATAACTTAAGAATCCCAGTTTGAACCAGCCCTTTATTCTATGGTGCTCATACCTCCGTGAAATTAAGTTATTGGAAAAGCAGCAATTCCCAGAACCTTAACCTATCTCTAAGCATGCACAGCGAATGCACCTGCCAGTATTATTCTGCTATCCTTACATCTGTATGTGGCTCATCATTGTATTTAATGACGACAGCTTATATTTTTGCCTGGCAGCTGTAAAAAAGACACAAATTGAAATTCAGCATGTTGTCCATGAGATAAATCCCAAGCCATGGGTCCTGTGCATTAAACCTCCTGGCATGTTCAATGATTTGTTTGCCACACCTCATTTGATGGCAGGAATTTTAGGCCACCCCAGCAAGCTGGATGGTGGTATGGGGGGTGGTGTAAAATTGAGCGGGAGGCTCTGGGAGGCCTTCCTGCCTCCGCTGCACTTTACGTGGGCCTGGGGTGGGGGGGGGGGGGTTGAGACACGGGCCGCCTGCCCCAGGCCAATCAAGGCCCTTAAGTGGCCACTTAAGGTCCTTCGCCTGCCTCCAAGGGGATTTTACTCATAGCAAGCGGGCATCCGGGAGACATGAATGGCCGCCCAGTGAAAGCTGGCAGCCTCTCAGCGCCCCGGGGGTGGGCTTTGACAAACCAGCTCAGGGTGCCGGATTGAGGGCCGCCCCCGCTTCCCCAACCACCCCCAGGACCCGAGATGCCCCCCTTCCCCCCACACGACCATCCTTGCCTTGTCAAGGCGTGCCTTATTACCCCAGCAAGGCAACCCCAACTTACCTGTGGTCCTGGCTGCATGTCCTTGGCTGGGCTGCAGTCCCAGCAGTGGCCACCACTCCTGGTGGCACTGCTGGGACTAAGAGCTGACGGCCCAATGATTGGCCAGCAGCTCAATGAGGCGGGACTTCCTCCCTCAAGCGGGTGGAAATCCCACCTCAGAACAGTTAAAGCCTGGGGATGTGTAAAGTGCGGGACGGATCCACGGGCCAGGCGGAAGTGGGTTAACCACCGACATTTACTTCGGTGGCCAGCTCCCATCCACCCGATATAAAATCCATCCCATGGTCTCTAAGCTATATGCTGTCAATCCCTCCTGGTTGCTGTGTACATATTGAGCCATAGTTTTTTTTGTAGTGTTTATTCTGTTTGGGTCATTTGCATCTTTTTTATTAGCAATTAGGGCTCATTCCAGGGTAAAGCTTAAATCTCTACAGTGTCAACTCAGGACAAGTAATTGCCTCAGTAATGTTTGCAAACACAGCTGCTAATTAAAAGTGGCAGAAAATACAAGGTAACTCAAAGAGAGTATTGATTTGCTTTTGTTTCCAGACAGTAAGTGACATTCAAAGAAAGGATTTAAAATGTCAATGTAAATGCACAGCTGGCTCTGACTTTTTCCCTCTTATACTTGAGTTACTGAAAATCAGTTACATGAAATAAAGCCATACAATCCAGTAAACTGTCATAGTTGTAGTATTTGGAGTTTAATGGTGGGTTGATGAGTGTTTTTGGAAGAATGCTCACCTGCCAGTTGATTCTCAATATTGTTGTTTTGCCAAGCAAACATGAATTGTGCAATCTCCAGCCCCTACATCAACACCATTTAAACTGACTGGCAATTAAATGATTTAAGCCATTTACACATGGAATTGCAATCAAAAATTGATAGTAAATAGAGACTTTCCAAGGAAAAGTCTCTCTCTCTCTCTATGATGATTACACTGGTAAGGCAGCCTAGTGATTATGGTACTGGACCAGCAGCCCAGAGTTGACAGCTGGGATTTTAATGGGGCAACAGGGATCTCAACCACCGGCTAAAGTGCCAGTGAGAGCCCCGCGTCACCTCCTCTGGGGAAGGCCCACCAAATCAAGTGCCAATTAGGCACTTAAATGGACAGTGCGGGCCTTCCCCAGGATCAAGGACGGAAGTCCCGCCCTTTGAGAGTTGTCAGCCAATCAGAGGTTGGCAGCTCTTTCACTGAGCAATGCCACCACAAAGGCGGTGGCTTCTGCCGGTAATGCACCTACCGGGAGCCATGGATCTCCAAAGACCTAGGCCATAGGTAAAAGGGGTTTCGCAGGGTGGGTGTCGTGGGGGGAAGGGTGGTGGTGTAGGGGAGTCGGCAGCAAGGGCAGGGGGGTGGCTCTCTGTGGGCCATCCCTTCCCGATGCCAGGTCCTTCGTTCAGGCACTAAGCGCCATTTAATGAGGGACCCCCTCCCCACCCCCGGAGCTGGAAAGCAACCCACACAGGTCTGCTTGGTGTGCTCCTTGTGTGGCGACGGACTTATCCGCCACTGGGCTGATACCAGTGGAGGCAGAATGAGGGCCTTAAATGGGTGTTAATTGCCAACTTAAGGGCCTCAATTGGCAGCGGAGTGGGAAGGCAGTTCACAGGCCTTCCCACCCCAGACTTAATTTGGGTAGAGGCGGGAAGGTGGCAAGGTCCCCACCCGCCACCACCCTGCCCGATTATACGCTCTCCACGCCTCCAAAGTCACCACAGTGGAGAGCATAAAATTCCCCCCACTAGTTCCAATCCCACCATGGTAAGTTGTGAAATGAAATGAAATAATTTTGGTAATTTGTAATGTCAGGAAAAATAACCATGAAAGTTTCTGGACTATTGTAAAAACCCAAATGGTACACTGATGTCTTACAGGGAAAGGAACCTGCCACCTCTACTGGAGTTCAGTATCATGCAAGCCACCTAGCTGTAAAATATTTCTCATAGGTTAGTCATATTCACAGAATCATATCTCAGAGTCATCCATCACCATTACTTGGTATGTCCTGTCCCACCGGCAACGTAGCACGATAGGGCAGGGGTTTACAACCAGGGGCTCTGCAGCTCCCGAGGGATCCATGAGAAGGTTTCAATGGGTGCAAAAAATGAGCCCAGAGCTTCGGTGCACATCATATATATTGATCCATCTGATTATCTGTTGTGGGATTTTGCTGTGTTCAAATTTGCTGATGGTTTTTAACCATGTGACAGCAGCCAAGTTTAAAAAAAAATTGTGCTGTGTTATGCGGGTCTGTGGAATTTTTATAACACTAGAGGGAGGCCTGTGTTGGAGGAATCTGGAATTACAACAAAGGAAGACTGTCCCAAATAGGATAGCAAAGCATCCTATCCAAAAGCTTACAGTTCTGCCACAGTGGGGAAATTGGTTGGGCTGAATTTTCATTCTGGGGTCGGGACCCCAATGTTAGGTGCATTTCCGGGTCCCAACGTTATTTTTGATGAGCAAACCAATTAGTGGCCATGGGGTGCGCTGGCCGGCCAATTAGTGGTGGCAGTGGAGCAGAGAAGGTGGGAGAGCAGTGAGGCAGATGTGATTTAAAGGCAAAATGGCAGACATTATTATGGTTCAGAGGGAAGTGGAAGAAGCAGGAGAGCAGTGGCAGAGCAGAAGGACAGGTACCCATTCAAGGGAGGCTCTGAGAATTAGTGAGGCTTCCCTTGATGTTCTCTTGGAGGTGGCAGCATCACAGCATGCCATTCTGTTCTCAGAAAGCAGCAGGAGAAGGCTAGGCAGACTGACCAAGCAAGCCTGGCTAGAAGTGGCAGAAGAAGTGAGTGAACATAGCGTGATGCGGAGGACCTGGATTCAGTGCCGCAAAACACTTTAACGACCTTTTGCAGACTCCCAAGGTGAGTGCAACACTGAATCCAGAGGACAGGCCTCCAGGTTCGCAATTACAAGCATAGCATGAGGGCGCATTGTCCTCCAAAACAGTCAAAACATGTGTGCCCAGGAGCATTATAGAGACATGGGCAAAGCTTACATCACTATAAGAGTGCAGCAGGCAACTCTGAAGACAATAACATCACATGTGTTAGTGCAGCTGCAAGTAGTGAAGGACTATGGTCCTAACTCTCACCCTCTTCACCTTGCAGGAGAAAAGAACGCACGGCACTGGAGAAAGGGCTCACTCAATTTGTGGAGTGTCACATCTAACCATTCCGACAGCCATGGAGGAGGCGGCCCTTGATCTAGCCAGGGTGACAGTGCATGAGGGAGTGGGCAATGACCAGATGGCAGTCCATGCAGAACAGGGTGAAAGGATGTGATCATCTCCAGGTGAAGGGGATGGAACTCCCTTCTCCCCGGTTGCCTTCATGCATTAGATCTAACGGGGTGCTTTATCTCTGCAGAAGCAGCTGCTGACAGAGGTGATTTAGCATAAATATCTTCTTATGTCTCCCACAGGGACAGATGTGGAGGGGGAGCCAAGACAGGCGGGAGACGTCTTCATCATCTTCTGCAGAGGAAGAAGAAGTGAGTGAGGCTGCACCATCACACCAGTCAAGCACACCCTCCACCAGCGCAGATACACACACCTCAATGGGCCCTCATGCAATTTTAAAGCGGGTGGCACAGGGTGAGCAGCACTTCATGAGCGAGCAGGAGGAGATGAGGGAGGCAGAGGCAGCAGTGGACAGCGTCCATTGGAGGATACAGGACAGAGAAAGCCATGCTCAACTGGGCGGAGATGCACAGCCTCGGAAGCCATACACAAGGTGGGTATTCCCAGCTGATATGCTTACCCAGTGTTAAGAGTTCCCTGAGGCATGCAGAGTCATGGAAACAGAATGGAGGGGTCCATTCATCACATGAGCACTGTCATGTCTCAGGGTTTGGTGCACATGAGATCCTCCATTGAGAGAGTGGCCAAGGTCATGGAGAGCCATTTGCAGCACCACTCTGAGTGGATGCAGGAGAAGTTTGCTGACGTGCACAGAATGTATGACATTCTGGAACATTGACTGGTCACTGGCGCAAAGATCCATGATGTGGGTGCCTGTTGCAGCCCAGCTGCTGGTTCCCTCAGATGCTCCATCAAAGAGCTGATGGTGTCAGAGACGATGTTGAGGGCTCACCACTCGTGGGGCTCTGTCATCAGAATCTGACACCTTGGCTGCGGAACCATCTACAAAATGAGGTCTTGTGACAGAGGCTGCCCCTGTATTGTCACTGGTGGAGTAGGCTTTGGAGGTGCCTCGAAGACAAAGATGACTGCCATGGGCATCTCAGCCACAAGCAGACACAAGAAACCAAGCTGTCTCCAACTCATCCCCAGCCACAGTGGGGAGCACCCCATAGGAGCAGTCACTAGCGAAGACCACTGTGTCAGTAATTTCACATTGCGGTTTATTTAGGTGACACGTTTTATGTTTGAGTAGTTATGAGAACGCAATACAATGGATGTGGTGTTTTTTGAACAGAAGCCTCTGTGCTTCTAGTCTTGAATGAAATCAAGGTAAAATACGGAAAACATGGGAGAGCCACGCAAAGGTTTGTGCTGGGGGTAAATGTGTGGCCAGTGACGACTTGTGCCTCGTTCATTGTGTGGAGCAATGGGAGACTTCTGTGTTGCGTGGCTGGTGGATGCACTACCTGATTTAGATAAAGGTGAGTATCAGACCCAATTCCCTTCCAAGGTGAGGCACCCTCAGGAGAAGCGTTCCTGGATAAAAGCTGCCCGAGTTTCCCTGCCATCATGCTCAATGCATTGACCTCTGATCCAGTCCTGTGGAAGCCCTCCATTGTCTCTTCCTTCTTCTCTTCTCCTCCTCCTCCGAGGAAATGTGCTGCTCCACCAATTCTCTCTCTTTAAGGTCCACACCTCAATGGAGGGTCAGGTTATAGAGAGAGTAGCAGACAACTATAATGCAAGAGACCCCTGAGTGAGGGTACTGAAGGGTGCCACCTGACTAGTCAAGGCACTGGAACTGCATCTTCAGAAGGGCAATGGCCTGTTCGATGGTGGTCCTGCTGATGAGATAGCACATCAATGGTTAGGCATCTCGGTGTCAGTAGCCATCTTTTCAGGGGATATCTCTTGTTCCCTAACAGCCATCTATGGAGTCTCTTGGGTCCAATGAAAAGCTGCAGCACCTGCAATTGCCTGAGGATGAAGAAATCATGTTTGCTGTGATCTGACATTTAGGGAGTGAAATCCCTTCCTATCGAGGAAGCTCCTGTCTACTCAATCAGTGCCTTGATGGCCACATGGATGTAATGAATGACCCCCTGCACCTGAGGGAATCTAGCAATGGTGGTGAATCTCACTGCCTTCTGTGCTTTTGGAGCTCTCTGTAAAGCGCAGCCCTTTTGAACAGCGCATTTGTGACTTGCCTTATGCAATGATGGTCAACCGCTTGAAAAATGCCACCCAGGTCAGCAGGTGGAACGATCCAGATGCAAAGAAGTTCAGAGATGTTGTGACTTTTACAGCTACTGGCAGGGCATGCCCATGAGCCCTGCTAGCCTTGAGTTGATCCTCAACGAGGGCACACAGGTCAGAAACCGAATTCCCGGACAGACTCAGCCTCCTGTGGTACTGATGCTCTGATATTTCTAGGAAACTTATTTTTCTTCGGTACAACCTGTTTTGAGGGTATCGCCTTCACTGTCTCCCAGCCCCTCTGTTTAAAAAGTGAATGTAATCTGTGAAGGGTATCTCATAGTGTCAGTGAAAATTGGAGGTGTTATGACCGAGGTGGGAGGAGTGCAGTGTCCTTTCTAGTTCCACTTCTCCACAGGTCACAACATATATATAAATGTTTACCCAGTTACTGATGCAGTCAATCATATACCAACCAGATTTCTTTAACAAACAAGAAAATGAACAGTTTATTATAAAACAAGACTTATCCAGTAATGAAGCAAAGCATGAACACACAGACTGAAATATGAAAGTTCCCTTTTAAAATACCCCACACACAGGGCTGGATTTAGTTCTTCCCCCAGGTGTTGGGGTCCATGGCGGGGGGGGCCTGAAGATTCCTCCAGGAACGGGTCGCCACACACCCCGACGCTGGGAGGGCCCGGCGTTATATTGACAGCAGAGGCGAGGCCTCACGGCGGCCCCCCTCCCCCACCGCTTGGTGACGGGCCCCCCATTTGCATATTTAAATAAATTAAAATTAATGAATTAATCATACTTATGTTGCCGCCTGAGTTCCCGCTCCGATGTTCGGCCCAGTGGCCGGCACACCCGTGCTTTTAGATCCCAGTCTGGGGAAAAGAGGTGCCACACTGGTGGGGAGGGTGGAAGAGGAAGTTTCTCAGTGTGGGGTTGGGGGAGTTGCAGATAACAGGGTAAAAGTAACATCATTAATGTAGGGGTTGGTGGGAAGGGTTGGAGGTTAAAGTTTATGTAGTTTGGTGGGGGGAAACGGTCAGATTGTAAAGGTAAGTGTTTTTGGCGGGGAAAGGGAAAATTAATAATTCCATGGTTATTGGGAGGTGGGAGAGGGGCAAAATAAATGTATTTAATTTTATCACTTTATCTTTAAGTATTTAAATCTGACATTATGACATTTAAAAATGGTGTCAGCACCTGCGCATAGGCAGCTGATGCCACTGCCGGGGATGGACAGCCCACCCTTTTCACGTGATTGGGGGGGTTGGCATACCCCAGCCATTCAAATGAGCTGCCACATGAAAGATTGCGGTGGCTCCGTGACGTGCAGCCCGTGTGGGCGGACTAACATTTTTGTCGCCCACCGCACAGAGGATTCAACCCACAAATTCACACACACGTTGAAAAGTATAAAGAAATTCTCTCTGCAGAGCTCTGTTACAAAAAAAGACAAAATAAAATACTTTGGCCAAATACTTGCTAATTCTTGAAGAAAAAAAGAGAAGATATGGAAGGATGTCAGTTGTCCCTTTTGATCTGGTATCTGGGTATATGGTGATGGGTCACTGGGATCGTTACAGAAGCAGTTCATTCTGGAGATGTCATGAAATAGTCTGGTAGGCTTTCCAGGAGAAATGCGACATCAGGGGCTTTCGCTATCACTCTGGTTTTGCAGGGTTTTTTCAAAGACAGGAGGAAAGAGGAGCTGACAGACTGGACCTCTCAGGGTCTCTTTGCAGAAAAGATGAGCCAGGTGTTTTTTTCTTGACAGATTGATCATCCACTGCTTTTCAAACACAGTCGACACCCCAACTGAACCAAAACAATATCTCAGAAGTGAAACTCCAAACAGCAGGTCAGGACCTCCTAACTCTTAAAATGTCACTTCTCAGTTAACATCTTCCCCAGGTCACCAAGGTTTCTGTTGTTTCTTGAGCTTAAAGCACACGATTTCCAGCAAAGGTTGTTTTCAAACAACATCTCAAATGCCCTTTCAGTGAACTTTTTAAAACAAACATATCCATGGAATCTTTTCAGTTTTAAACTACAAGTCCTCAAAAAAATATTTAAAAATGGAAGCACCTTCATAACAGAAGGTGGTGGATCTCTTACTTTGATTGTCCAAATTGGTTTATCATACTTATTGTGGCATTGATCTCCTGCCTTGAAAGTGACAGAGATACTGCTCCCTGTGAGTAAAATGTGTCCAGTTTCTGCAGCTGCATGCAATTTAAAAGTCTTTGTATAAAATTAAAAATACCAATGAAAATACTTCAAGGTGAGATTTCCTACCCAAGATCCATTTTTTCAGCAATTTTCAAAGTAACAATTTTACAGAGTTGCTGTGCTGTCTAACTGCTGTATAGTCTAACTGCTTAGAATTCTGATTCCATGATGGTAGTGCTTGAGAAATTATGCTACTACATTTTTGGAAGCGCATTTTCATACCAATTGTATGCCATCATGAAGGTTCATCCCTGCTACACCATAAAGCAACATATAGCAAACTTTTTTTTACTCTAGCAATTCCTATGTTTATATCTCTTTCCACATGTTTCGGATGACTGCTTTGGATGGCTTCCTTCCCTACAAACCCAGTGGGTGGTCTCTCCTTAGTATGACCTAGTTGAGGAGCACCTACATCTGAAAGGTTCTGGGCTTTCCTCCTTCTGCCATCTCTTTCTTGATACCTTCCTTGCGAGCCACTTAAAGCACAAGGAAGAGGCCATGATGAAGTTTTGAGAAGCAAAGGAATTGTTTGGTTGAACATTCTTGAAAAATCTGGAGGAGGAAACACACACACCACAGAAGACATCACTTACCTTCCATGTTTCCAAAAATTTGTTGCCAGCTGAGGTTGCTGCAGGCTTTTAAAACCAGCAGCAGTAGGTCCACCTGCTGCAATGATTTGCTCCTGTGTCGCAGGGAATTTATGCTGCTGGCCACTACCATCTACTTAAATATGCTCACCCCATGAACTCTGGTGAGGTCAGGAGCACAAATCACTGGTAGTGTTGGTCCTGACCAGTCGGCGTAATTGGGGCACAAAGTGCAAATGTGGATTTGTCGGGCTTATGGTTTTAAGACCTAAAGTGTCCTAGTCTTACGATCCGCTGAATGGCTCAGAGGCAAGAGTGCTACCGACTAAACAAAGCTGACACTGGTGTCGGCACGCTACATAAGGTTCTTCATCTTCTCCTACTATGCTGCTTCATGTGCATTTTTCCTTTACTTAAGTTTTTACTATCCAGCAATGAAGGGAAAATTAAGATATTGGCATTGATGTGTTCTGTGGGTTAAAGATGTATCAGAATACGTTGTAAAACAATTTTTTCTATTTTTCAGTGATTGCCTCTAAGTTCTCCTTGATTCACATCATTACTTGGCCTACAGGACAGTAGGTGACCTTCTCCTCAGCCTTTGCTTATAAAGTTCATGTGGGTGGCCCAGAGAACTTTCTCGGTGCCTTCCTGCTGACAGAAAGTATCGAGTGTCCATTCACCGTCATACTCATACACTAGCAGAGATTAGTAAGTTGCCACAGGGGAATCGCACATAGCTCTTCATAACAGTGCATGGATACACTATTTGCTACTGACTTATTGATAATTAATAGTTTAAAGTAATTATCCCTTTCAGTTACAGTTTTCACACGGTGCTTTCCCAGGAGTGCTGTTAACAGATGTAAACAAAAATGAATTCTCGTTACACCAGAATGTCCTCCCTACATTATATCGCAGCTTTTAGATACCAATTATAACTGCTACCCACAGAAACCACTTCCTCCAATGGAAATTAATTGCCTCAAGGGCAAAAGTCAAAAATGATATGGAGCACTGTGAGTAGAAAGGAGTGCTTTTGCAATGTTTGCATTTCATGGGAAAAGTTGTTGAGTAAGCAATAAGAAATGTAATTGTCTGCAAGTCAAAGTGGGAATTCGCACAGTAAAACTGACATTCAGTTTGCCCAAAACAATTTATTTTCTGATTGTATTTGACGAACAGAGTGTCACCTTTTTCTGCTCTCAATTCTTCCGAAAGATCAGTGTGTTCCCCACGGACACAGAATGAAACCTGCCTTAATGATCACCTTCCTACAGAAGTCAGGAGTGTTTCAGTCTATTTTATTTTCCCCACTGTATTTATTAAGAACAAACTCTTTGCTATATTGCAAGTTACATTTGCAGCATGCAAGGTCAGATTTTCATTTAAGATTAAATAATGCTGCTACCAGTAATGATAGAAGTAATAGCAAAAAGGCAGGATCAGAAGTTCAATTTAACATTCTTAGGCTGTAATGTATATTTACTATGGGAACATACTCAAGCACAAAAGAGATATGTGTTTCGCGTTGTTGATGATACATTAAGAACAGTCAGGACTTACATTGTTTTGTGTCGACCCTTCACAGATATCCCTGAATTGTTCGAGTTTTTTGTTTCCTTTCATTTTTGTTCCATTATAGCCACTGTGTATTAGTTTTCATTTCTTCTACTACAACTGGCGGACTGACATATGAGGGGAGATCGAGTTGGTTAGGATTATATTCACTGGAGTTCAGAAGAGTGAGGGCGGATCTCATAGAAACCTATAAGATTGTGACAGGATATGACAGGGTAGATGCAGGAAGAATGTTCCCGATGGTGGGTGAGCCCAAAACCAGGGGTCATAGTCTAAGGATACGGGGTAAACCTTTCAGGACTGAGATGAGGAGAAATTTCTTCACCCAGACAGTGGTGAGCCTGTGGAATTCGCTACCACAGAAAGCAGTTGAGGCATAAACATTGTATGTTTTCAAGAAGGAGTTAGATATAGCTCTTGGGTCTAAAGGGATCAAAGGATATGGGGAGAATGCGGTAACAGGTTACAGAGTTGGATGATCAGCCATGATCATAATGAAAGGCGGAGCAGGCTCGAAGGGCCGAACGGCCTACTCCTGCTCCTTTTTCTGTGTTTCTATGTAACATTCCTTCTGCCTGACACTACCAGCATCACTGTCACAATTCAGCCAACTGGATGCACCCATTCCCTTCATGCAGGGAGATGAATTAAGCATGTTCTTTGGCCACTCGTCAAATTTGCTGATTTTCACTGTTGTACCTTGGTCAACTTGCTGTTTATAAGCAATTTTTTATTCATGGTTACAATTTTGCTGTACCAGGCCTTCCTATAGTTCTATCTCCTCAATTTAGTCCTTCCCGCATTATTTTGAGGCTGTGTTTACCCATGGTCTGGGAGCAAGGCAGAATTAGAGATGGGAGAAAAAGTCCTAACCGATATGCAAATTTTGTTAGGTTGTGCTTTAATAGTTGCACGACAAATATATAAAAGATCAGTGCCATGTATATAGGGATCAATGAAAATTAGAAGAACTTAAAGGCTATGAAGCCAAATGTTAGATTTTATATCCATGATGGTGATAGCCATATCTATAGTAATAATATCTACAATACTGGGCCTGGTTAGTAAGGCATAAGGGAATAGTAATTTGAATTAGTTTTGACAACGCTAGTTGAGAAAGTTACTTCTGTCAACCTGTCCTATTGAGAAACAATAGAGTTGTGCATTCACTCTCACTGGGATGAATTTTCCAGTCCCCCGAAGACGGGAATAGAGGTAGGCAGGCTCCAAAAATACCAGCATTGGGCAGTGTGTTGATTTCAAGGCGCTGATCCTGGTGCCAGCAATAATGAACAGAGTGGGGGGAGGATGGGTCAGGAATCCCAGACTCCCTCCAATTCAGGCCAATTATGATAGTTTAAAAACCCATTTTGACCTTTTAAGGGATTGCAGTTCTGATTTTGAAAGAGGTGCATGGGCAACACCCACCTTCTAAAACAGATCAGCTGGGGTGAGGCAGGTACAGAGTGGGGAGCCATGACTGACTCCCCTAGGGTCACACCGCGGCCCCATAAAAGTGTCAGTGGGGCATATTGGGAACTCATCCCTTAGTCAGGCACAGTACAAGTGGCAGGTAACAGGGAGAGTGGGCACGTAATGCTTTGAAGGGGGTCGGCAACCCCTGCCATCACAGGAGCAAAAGAGCAGGGGGCAAAGGCTCTCGAGGACAGTTGGGAAGCCACCTGCCCAGAAGGAAGGCTCCAGTTGGCAATGGGGGCACGAATGTCAGAATGTCATGAGGGCAGAACCCCAAGCAGCAGGAGGGTATAAGTTGGTAGAGAGGGGCAGGAAGGACATGGAGGCCATACCCTCAGCACAGGATCTACCACTAAAGATGGAGCTACCTGGAGATGACTGAGACCCAGTACTGCAGGAGACGGCAACTCATACAACATCCGTACCCTCATCGCCGATGACCTTGCATTTCACATCACTGATCACCATGCCCTGCCAGTGGCCATCAAAGTCACTGTGGCCTTGGACTTCACTGTTGACTCATTCCAAGGATCAGCTGCAGACCTTAGTGGCATCTCACAAATGGCTACACACCACTGCATCGCGCTGGTCACTGATGCCATCTTTGCCAGAGCTAGACAGCACATTCATTTAACAACAGACATGGCTTTGCAGAAACAGAGGGTTTCATTGGGTTTTATCTCCATCGCTGGATTATTCCAGGTTCAGGGCATCATCAATTGCACTATGTGGCCATCAAGGCACCTAGTGGTCGGCCGGTGAGATTCATCAACAGGAAGGGTTTCCACTCCTTCAACGTCCAACTGGTCTGTGACTAGAACAAGAGCTTCGTCCATTTTTGCACTCACTTTCCTGGCAGTTGCCATGATTCCTTCATCCTCTGCCAGTCCAGGCTGCCTCAGATCTTTACTCCAGCCCCCACAGTGTGTGGATGGATCCTAGGGAACACAGGAATTCCCTTGAAGAGATGGCTATTGACCCCTCTGCAGGAGCACCAGACAGAGGCACAGAGGTGATAGAACCAATGCCACCTGCTCATCAGGACAACCATTGAGCAGGTCATCAGGCTTCTAAAGCTGCCATCCCATTGCCTGGACCAGTTAGGCAGTGCCCTCCAATACTCTCCTGCAAGGGTCTTGGTCATTGTGGTGGTCTGCTGCTCTCTCCATAACATGGCTATCCAGAAATTTGTGGATCTTGAGGAGGGTGAGGCCCTGGAAGGAGACAGTTCATCAGGTGATGAGCAACAGGTGAAAGAGCAAGAGGAATTGGAGGCAGAGGGAGATGACACTGAACAAAGAGGTGCCCCTGCCACCCTCCAGGAACAGGACCGAACTCCTATCCTTCACGGCTTTCAGAATTAGATCCAGGTCAGCATTGATGAAGCAAGGGTCTGTCCTGCCCGGGTACCAGGCCTCTGGCTCCCCGAGACATCTCACTTCCCTCCGATGCAGTGAAGGTTTTGGCACAAACCGCGGATCTCTCCCTCAGGAAAATCAACAGCTTCAGTGATGGCTACCAGGGGGTGTCTAAATGAATCCCACCTCTATTCCCATCCCACTGGCTTTAAGTGGACAGTAAACCCATCTCCATACCAATTAAGGGCTCACCCCCGTGAAAATCTGAACCTTTAATCAGTTTCCCATCGGAGGCGGGTTTCTGATCTAAAAACAGACCCGGCTCCAGTTCCCCACCTCCATGGTGAAAATTCAGCCCATTGTTTCTTACACAGGATCAAACCATGACGAATATTTCACCTGTGTTCATAACTATTTTATATCATTTAATGGCTCGGACCTTGTGGTAAGAATAACGGTAAAGCTATCAGTCTTCACTGTTATCAAAGAGTAAATCAAACAACAACTTCTGGTGTCCGCAGATGCACAGTTAAATGTGAAATTTAGGAAGTTGCTGTCCAAGTTACCCTGTTCCACCACAAGTTTCGCTACACCTGTACATACCCAATAGACTTGCATTCAAATACATGCAACAGCGTGACGCTTTTTTTTTGTTTTTGTTATTCTTTCATGAAATGTGGTGTAATTGACAAGGCCAATATTTATTGTCCATCCTTAATTGCCCTTGATAAGGTGGTGGTGAGCCACCTTTTAGAACCACTGCAGTCCTTGTGGTGTGGATACACCCACAGTGATGGTAGGAAGGGAGTTCCAGGATTTTAACCTAGCGACAGTGCAGGAACAGCGATATAATTCCAAATCAGGATGGTGTGTGACTTGAAGGGGAACTTGTAGGTGGTGGTGTTCCCATGTATCTGCTGTCCTTGTCCTCGGTAGTAGAGATCAGAGGTTTGGAACGTATTATTGAAGGATCCTTGGTGAGTTACTGTAGTGCATCTTGTAAATGGGACACACTGTTTGCATTTTGCACCGGTGATGGAGGGAGTGACTGTTTAAGGTGGTGGAAGGGGTGGTAATGAAGCGGGCTGCTTTGTCCTGAATGGTGTCGAGCTTCTTGAGTGTTGTTGGAGCTACACTCATCCGATAAAGTGGAGAGTATTCCATCACACTCCTGAGTTGTGCCTTGCAGATGGTGGACAAGCTTTGGGGAATCAGGAGGTGAGATACTCACGACAGAATTCCCAGTCTCTGACCTGCTCTTGTAGCCACAGTATTTATATGGCTGGTCCAGTTCAGTTTCTAATCAATGGTAACCTCCAGGATGTTGATAATGGGGGATTTATTGATGGTAATGCCATTGAATGTCATGGGGAAGTGGTTAGATTCTCTCTTGTTGGAGATGGTCATTGCCTGGCATGCGTGAGACACAAAAATTACTTGCCACTTATCAGCCCAAACCTGAATGTTGTTCATGTCTTGCTACATGCGGACATGGACTCCTTCAGTATCTGAGTTTTTTATAAATGGTATTGTAAACACTGTGCAATCATCACCGAACATCCCCACTTATGATGGGGAGAAGGTCATTGATGAAGCATGATTGGGTCTAGGGCACTTTCCTGATGTCATGCAGTGATGTCCTGGGGCTGAGATGACTGGCCTCCAACAACCATGACCATCTAACTTTGTGCTAGGTATAACTCCAGCAAGTGGAGGGTTTCCCCCCTGATTCCCATTGATTTCAATATTACTTGGGCTCCTTAATACCACAGTTGGTCAAATGCTGCCCTGATATCAAAGGCAGTCTTTCTCACCTCATCTCTGGAATTCAGCTTGTTTGGACCAAGGCTGTAATGAAGTCTGTGGCAAACTGAGCATTGATGAGCAGGTTAGTGGTGAATAAGTACTGCTTGATAGCACTGTCAATGACCCCTTCCATTACCTTGCTGATGATTGAGAGTTGGCTGATAAGGTGATAATTGACCGAATAATCTGTGTACTTTCACATTAGATACTGAGCATGCCAAAAGAATGTGAATTTTTAACAGCATGGTAAGTCTTAACTTCTGCCCAACAAACTCTCTTTCTCTGAAAATTAACTTTTATAATATGGAATGTTAGTCCTTCAGATTTTAATTATTGTTGGAGACTTCAAAAAATAAAAAAAACTCATTTTTTAATTTTCTGTCTCCTTTATCGTTCCTGCTCTTATTCCTATGTCCCCCGTCTCTTAATTTTGCTTTCTTGACATGATTTTACATTGAATTAAATTTCTCAGATTCTCTTATCTGATTGGTTAATGAGGCACCCTGTTGCTTGCCAGTTCACACATGTCCCAGATCCTCTGCTCAGAGGGCCTTGCTGTTTTGCCTCTCTAATTACCACAAGTCACAGTGCAAAAGCCCACAGAAAGTCCATGAGCAACTTTAAATGGACTCAGCAGCGAGCACCTTTTATTTGGCGCTGACTGCAAAAAACAAGCCATTATTTTTTAGACTCACCCATTAGTCTTGTATTTTCTGGGCCTTTAAACTAATACAAAGATAGTCGAAAGGCTGGCACAGAGATTGAACACAGAACTTTATTGGGAGGCTTCTTTTTGCTTCTGCTTATACATGCTACTGACTGAGCAACATGGCTGCAGCATGTGATATTACATCACTTCCTGTGATGACCTACATATTTTCATAAACATATATTCAAATGATTAGACTTATTATCAAACATATTATCTTAACATACTTCTTAACAATGTACTATCACACAACTAGAGCCTATGGCCGGAATTTTACCCCAGGTGGACGGGAGCCGGCCATCGACTGAAAAGTCAGTGGCGAACCCGCTTCTGCCTCGCCTGGGGATCCGACCTGTATTTTGCGGGTCCCTGGGCTTCAATTGGTGTGAGGCGGGACTTCCACCCGCTTGAGGTAGGAAGTCCTGTCTAATAGAGCTGCTGGCCAATCAGTGGGCCAGCAACTCTTGGTCCCAGCAGCGCCACCAGAAGTGGAGGCCACTGCTGGGACTGCAGCCCAGCAAGAAGACAAGATGCCTGGGAGCTGGGAAGGAAGGTAAGTTTTGGTTGCCTAGCTGGTGGTAATCAGTCGGGCCCCGGTGAGGCAGCAATGGTCGGATGGGGGGGAAGGGGGCGTGTTGGCTCTTGGGGGTGGTTGGGTAGGCAGGGGCGGCCCTCCATCGGGCACAGGGTGGCTGATCATGAGGGCCACCTCAGGACGCTGAGAAGCCACCTGGTTTCGTTAGGTGGCTTCTCCCGGCTTCAGGACACCTGCTTGCCACGAGTAAAATCCACATGGAGGCGGGCGAAAGCCCTTAAGTGGCCGTTAAGTGGCCACTTAGGGCCTTGATTGGCCTGGGGCGAGCGGGCCATTTTTCGCCGCCGCCGCCGCCCTGCATAAAGCAGCGGCGGAGGCAGGAGCGGGTCGGGAAGGTATCCTGGTGCCTCCCACTCCATCTTATGCCACCCCCACACCACCATCCCGCTCATCGGGGTGGCGTAAGTTTCCGGCTTATGTTTCAGATAAATTTGTGAGAAGAACTGTTTAATTGTCGGACCACCAAGAGTTTCACTTCATAGAAAAAAATCTTGTTTGGGCATAACCAATGATATCCAAGTCAGATGGTCAGCCAGCATGGACCCGATGGGCCAAATGACCTCCTCAGTGAAATAATGAAAAGAAACAAGATTTTCTGTAAGACCTGAACTGAAACCAGACAGTCCAAAACCTGTGAGATGAAAGTGTTTCCAGTTGAATCGGTACCAGATCTCACCAGTTAGCAACTGGGAAATGAGGATCAGGACGACTTCGTAAACCAGTTGTTGGACTTGATTTATAGATATTGTTTAAAGAAAAAAGTGTCAGTTGTTATTTTGCCAAGTGTGAATACTCTCAAAGATAGTTGTTTTTGAAGCTGCAAAATTAGTGTACCTGTAAATAGTTTATTTTTCTAAAAGGGGGAAGCAGTGTAAGATATTCCTATATTATGAGCATGCTCAGTGTGTCATTAAGCATGTGATATGGACACCTTGGTGTTGGTTTTTTGTCAAGTTTCTCCCAATATATAACAATTAAGAGGTTATTAGCAATTTGTTGGCCCAGCTCAATGCCATGTTTGAGTCATACATCACATAGTGTCAAACCAAAGTATGAGATGACCTTCTGAAGGGATTCTAACACCACTGAGTTGCAATGAGTTCTAAAACTACCTGTGTAATTGTGTCCTACGAGTCCTCTTTAGCGTGTGAGGACTAGTACATTTTTCCGGGGCTCTTTTCATTAGAACAAAGAGAGTCAAGTGGAGATATTCAAAATTGTGAGTGATTTTGATAAGTTACATAGGGATTTTTTTTTATTCATTCATGTGATGTGGGCATCGCTGGCTAGGCCAGTATTTATTGCCCATCCCTAATTGCCCTTGAGAAGGTTGTGGTGAGCTGCCTTCTTGAACTGCTGCAGAGCTTGGGGTGTAGATACACCAACAGTGTTGTTAGGAAGGGAGTTCCAGGATTTTAATCCCTCTAATCTTGACTCAGTAACTATAATCATAAATGTAAAATAATCACCAAAAGAATGAAGAGATAGGCTAGCAGAGTTTTGTTTTTACACAATGTTGTTGGAATTTGGAACACCCCACCAGAAATACTGATGAAGGCAGAGCCCATAATTGCTTTTAAGATGGAAGTGGGTAAATATTTAAGAAAATAATAAAAGTTTTGGGAATGAGACTAAGCCGATAGCTTTTCAGAGAGTCAGCACAGACATGATGTGTTGAAAGACAACTCTCTACGCTGTAAAATTCAATGATTCAATGATTGATGTGGGCAAGATACATTAACTCGTTCTTAATCTATAATACTAAATTTAAATTAGTATGATACACAGAAGACCACAGTCTGCTCAACATGGAAACAACTTCAATTTTATACAGTTTCAAAGATTATGAAGTAGGAAAAGTGGTCTAATGTTTCATGCACAAGAAAGTTTGCACTTGCTATAGTAGATAGATAAAATAGGAATTCTGCATCTCACTAATTTGAATAAAGGCCAGGCAAAAAAAAGGAAACTTATTCTGAACTCTCAAACCTACAGGCACATTTTGTGTGGATCAGCAATAGCATCAGTTTTGCATTGACACAAACTGTGTGGTATAATATGCATTTGAAGTTACTCAAATCAAATTTAGGAAATTTTGAAGATTGAATTTTAATTGCTTTAATCTTTATAGGAAGTTCCATTGACTTTTTGTGAACATTAATATTTAACTGGCACAAAGATATCTATTTAGCAACTCAAAGAAGCTGTGAGAAAACTCAGTTAATCAGCTTTTATAGAAAAACTTTGGCACTGAAAGAATGCCCTAGGATAGGAATTTCTGACATTAAGCGTTTGTCCTCTTTTATATCCCATATGCAATTTTAGAACATGGCAGTCTTCAAATTAAATCCAATCCAATGAGCTGAGTTCTGGACATGCATACAGAGAGTTTGGTTTTCCCTGCCAAGACAGCCAAGACAAAAGCAAAGTCAGCAAGATAGCAAAGGTCCATCAGCTCTGTGTCACTTCAAAATAGCTACTGGTTTTGTACTAGTACCTTTGATGTAATTCTTTTAATTGTTTCAAATATTCATATGACTTAGGACTCCATAGTCTTTCAAACAAATGGCTTTCAGTTTTTTGTTTTTTGGCCTTCTTGCAAATATTCCCAGATCCCTTGCAAATATCTTCCAGAAATGTTCTGCAAATATTAACAAACTCTGAGGAAATCCTTGTAAACATTACCGCATCTGGGGACCCCATGAACATTATAAGTCTGTGTGAAAATGTTGATACATTTGCAGAGACCTCCTGTGCTAATTTCCAGAAGATAGTGCCACCTAACCAAAGGCAAAGGGTGTTATCACTACAGCAATGAAAACAGTGTGTGAGAAGTCAATATGTACAAAGATCTGAAAATAAATGGACCAAAATCCAGTGACCTTGAGAACGATTCGGCATCCCCTCATGATCTCCCTGCTATCTGAAGATCCTAGTGTGAAAACCTAGCCCTGCTATATCTGTGAATTTATACTTACTGACAATTGGCAACAGTCTTCAATTTAATAGCAATGTTCATTTCCATCTCGGCATGTGGGAAGATCATTCAGCTCTAGGTTCCAGTTTAAAAAGCAATACCTGCAGTATTATTGTGCCCCTGGATACCTATTGTCTCTTCCAGATATTCATAGTCATCAGGATTCCACAACAAGAGGTGAGTCAAACTACTGCAAGCAATCTGATTCAAATCATAATTTTTCTGAAAAAGCACAGTATGTGCATCTGACAAAATATGTGATTGACACGGATGACTGGATTGCAAGGAGTAAAATCTCTCTGTGTCATATTAGAATGTGAATGCTTAATGTTTTCCTATCAACTTCCTCCCTCTGCAATTTGAACGGAGATGTTAACCTATTTAAAATAAACATGTTACAGCCTCAGTTGAAACTCGGGCGAAAGGAGTTTCGTACTCACACATTAAACATTCATATAGTGACAAAGCAAATGCCATCTGAGAATACAGGTGTAATGTAACTGCTGAGAGAACAAGAAACACTGGAGGGCAGGCTTTGTGAATCCAGCACTGCCAGAGGTTACATAAACAAGCAAAAGGTATTAGAAAAACAGGCCACAGTGACAAGATATGAAATCAGTTTGGGACATTGCCAGCCATTGATAGAATCTCCATTAGGAGAGGGAATGACTTGAAGGAACCACTGCATAATGAGACAAAGAAAACCATGGGAACAGTATCTTCTATGTTAATGAGAAACGGGACAGTAGAAAGTCATGTGTTGTGAGGTAGTGGTCAGTCATTACAGCTCTAGCTGAAAGGAAAAAAATATCATTCTTGAATAGGTGCAACAATGTCAAATCCATTGTAAGTTTTCCAGTACATCACCTGGGTATAGCCATTATCTCATCCTGTGCATTAGGTTTGAGCACTCTGCTGCCTGTTTCCGAGTAACCCCATCATCTCATGCACATCAGCCAAAAGAAGAATCCAGAGACACCCATCTATGGCTGTTTGCTCTTAAAGGAGCCCAGGTCTGCTAAACTGTCTGCAAAACCATTTTCAAATTGTTTATAATGATGGAGACAATGATGCAATTATATAAATTGTATGACTAAAAATTCAGCACTATGCCACTGATGAACATAATGATACAAAGTTATGAGTGGCATGGACAGAGTGGATAGTCAGAAGCTTTTTCCCAGGGTGGAAGAGTCAGTTACTAGGGGACATAGGTTTAAGGTGCGAGGGGCAAAGTTTAGAGGGGATGTGCGAGGCAAGTTTTTTATACAGAGGGTGGTAAGTGCCTGGAACTTGCTGCCAGGGGAGGTGGTGGAAACAGATATGAAAGCAACGTTTAAGAGACATCTTGACAAATACATGAATAGGAAGGGAATAGAGGGATATGGGTCCCGGAAGTGCAGAAAGTGTTAGTTTCGGCAGGCATCAAGATCGGTGCAGGCTTGAAGGGCCGAATGGCCTGTTCCTGTGCTGTACTGTTCTTTGTTCTTTGTTGATACGTGACCAGTCGTTAAACCTTGCCAATGCTATACCAGACTGACCTTGGTTAATCTGTTCTGTGATTTCACATTGCCTGATATAAACAGAAACAGTCAGCACAAGGACTGCAGTAGTTCCAGAAGGCAGATTATCGTCATATTCACAAGGGCAATTAGGGATGGGCAATAAATGCTGGCATTGCCAGCCAGGCTCACATCCCAAGTCCCAATAAAAAAAAATGGTGTAAAGGCACTCAGCTACTGGATCAGCCATGCCTTCGCCTGGATGCAGCTACTGGGTTTCCTGAGCCCCAGGAAATATGGATGACCCCAGTTAAATTTAAATAACTGAATTAAAATATGGCTGCTTTTTAAAATTTGTTCCTGGGATGTGGGCGTCGCTGGCTAGGCCAGCATTTATTGCCCATCTCTAATTGCCCTTGAGCAAGTGATGAACTGCCTTCTTGAACCACTGCACTCCATGTTGGGTTGGTACACCCACAGTGCTGTGAGGAAGGGAGTTACAGGATTTTGACCCAGCGACAGTGAAAGAACGGCAATATAGTTCCAAGTCAGGATGGTGTGTGGTTTGGAGGGGAACTTGCAGGTGGTGGTGTTCCTATGCATCTGCTGCCTTTGTTCTTCTAGGTGGTAAAAGTCGTGGGTTTGAAAGGTACTGTCGAAGGAGCCTTTGTGCATTGCTGCAATGCATCTTGCAATGCATATGGTACACACTGCTGCCACTGTGCGTTGGTGGTGGAGGGAGTGAATGTTTGTGGATGGGGTGTCAATCAAGTGAGCTGCTTTGTCCTGGATGGTGTCAAACTTGTAGAGTGTTGTTGGAGCTGCACCCACCAGGCAAGTGGAGAGTATTCCATCACACTCCTGTCTTGTGCCTTGTAGATGTGGACAGGCTTTGGAAAGTCAGGAGGTGAGTTACTCACTGCAGAATTCCTAGCCTCTGACCTGCTCTTGTAGCCACAGTATTTATATGGCTACTCCAGTTCAGTTGCTAGTCAATGGTAACCCCCAAGATGTTGACAGTGGGGGATTCAGCGATGGTAATGCCAGTGAATGTCAAGGGCAGATGGTCATTGCCTGGCACTTGTGTGGCGCGAATGTTACTTGCCACTTATCATCCCAAGCCTGGATATTGTCCAGGTCTTTCTGCATTTCTACACAGACTGCTTCAGTATCTGAGGAGTTACAAACGATGCTGAACATTGTGCAATCATCAGCAAACATCCCCACTTCTGACCTTATGATTGAAGGAAGGTCATTGATGAAGCAGCTGAAGATGGTTGGGGCTAAGACACTGCCCTGAGGAACTCTTGCAGTGATATCCTGGAGCTGAGATGATTGACCTCCAACAACCACAACCATCTTCCTTTGTGCTAGGTTTGACTCCAACCAGCGGAGAGTTTTCCCCCTGATTCCCATTGACTCCAGATCTGCTAGGGCTCCTTGATGCCATACTCAGTCAAATGCAGCCTTGATGTCAAGGGCAGTCACTTTCACCTCACCTCTTGAGTTTAGCTCTTTAGTTCATGTTTGAACCATGGCTGTAATGAGGTCAGCAGCTGAGTGACCCTGGCAGAATCCGAACTGAGCGTCAGTGAACAGGTTATGGCTAAGAAAGTGCCGATTGATAGCACTGTCGTTGACACCTTCCGTCACTTTACTGATTGAGAGTAGACTGATGGAATGGTAATTGGCCAGCTTGGATTGTCCTGCTTTTTGTGTACAGGACATACCTGAGCAATTTTCCACATTTCCGGGTAGATTCCAGTGTTATAGCTGTACTGGAACAGCTTGGCTAGGGGCGCAGCAAGTTCTGGAGCACAGGTCTTCAGTACTATTGCCGGTATGCTGTCAGGGCCCATAGCCTTTGCAATATCCAGTGCCTTCAGTCATGCGGAGTCAATCAAATTGGCTGAAGACTGGCATCTGTGATGCTGGAGACTTCAGGAGGAGGCCGAGATGAATTATCCACCCGGCATTTCTGGCTGAAGATTGTTGCAAATGCTTCAGCCTTATCTTTCTCACTGATGTGCTGGGCTCCCCCATCATTGAGGATGGGTATATTTGTGGAGCCACCTCCTCCAGTTAGTTGTTTAATTGTCCACCACCATTCACGACTGGATGTGGCAGGTCTGCAGAGCTTAGGTCTGTTCCGTTAGTTATGGGATCGCTTAGCTCTGTCTATTGCATGCTGCTTACACTGTTTGGCATGTAAGTAGTCCTGGGTTCTAGCTTCACCAGGTTGATACCTCATTTTGAGGTATGCCTGGTGCTGCTCCTGGCATGCCCTCTTGCACTCTTCATTGAACCAGGGTTGGTCCCCGACTTGATGGTAATGGTAGAGTGGGGGATATGCCAGGCCATGAGGTTAAAGATTGTGGTTGAGTACAATTCTGCTGCTGCTCCCGATGGCCCACAGTGCGTCATGGATGCCCAGTTGTGCATTGCTAGATGTGTTCGAAATCTATTCCATTTAGCACAGTGGTAGTGCCACACAACACGATGGAGGGTATCCTCAATGTGAAGATGGGACTCTGTCTCGGCAAGGACTGTGCGGTGTTCACTCCTACCAATACTGTCATGGACAGATGCATCTGTGGGAAGCAGATTGGTGAGGACGAGGCCAAGTATATTTTTCCATCGCCACCTGCCGCAGACCCAGTCTAGCAACTATGTCATTCAGGATTCGGCCAGCTCGGTCAGTGCTACCGAGCTACTCTTGGTGATGGAATTGAATTCCCCCACCCAGAGTACATTCAGCGCCCTTGCCACCTTCAGTGCTTCCTCCAAGTGGTGTTCACCATGGAGGAGTACTGATTCATCAGCTGAGGGGGAGCGGTAAATGGTAATCAGCAAGAGGTTTCCTTGACCATGTTTGGCCTGATGCCATGAGACTTCATGGGGTCTGGTGTCAATGTTGAGGACTCCCAGGGCAACTCTCTCCTGACTGTATACACTACTGTGTCTGTCCTGTTGGTGGGACAGGACATACCCGGGGATGGTGATGGCAGTGTCTGGAACATTGTCTCTAAAGTACCAATCCATATTTAAATTACCAATCCTCCTTTTTGGAGCAGTTTGGTCGCCGCCCATCTTCCTATTGCAGTTAAAACCAGAGGTGGGCTGGTTGGAGGTTGGTTTGTGTCACAAATCTGATTTTTAAGACTTTAACCTTCACTCAACCCATTTCCTACTATTGTTTTTGTTAAAATTCCCCTGTTGTCACTGTTGTTGTGCAGTAAACATTGCAGCCAATTTGTGCACAGTACTGTCTCACAAATGGCAGTGAGATTAATGACCATGGAACCTATTTTAATTATTTTTTTAAACAGATAATTATGGGCCAGGAGAACACCACCCCCCCAGCCCCAAACTGCCCCCAACCCTCTCTCCAGTGTTAGAAATAGTGCCTTGGATTGTATATGTCCCTCAAAGAGAAGATGGGGTCTTAGCTTAGCTCATCCAAAATGCATTGCCACCAACAGTGCAGCATCACCTCATTACTGCATTGGAGTGTCCAATCTAATGGAACCTTCCCCGAATCTAGGGAATTTTGGAAAAGTCAAACCAATACATCAACTATCTCACTAGCCACTTCTTTTAAGACCCTAAGATGAAGTCCATCAGGGACCCAGGGAATGGGAAATCATGTTTGATGAACCTGTTGGAGTTTTTTGAGGATGTTACTAACAGAATTGATAAAGGGGAGTTGGTGGATGTGGTATACTTGGATTTTCAGAAGGTTTTTGATAAAGTCCCCCACAGGAGGTTGGTTAGCAAAATGAAAGCACATGGGATAGGAGGTAATATACTGGCATGGATTAAGGATTGGTTAACAGGCAGAAAGCAGATAGTAGGAATAAACGGGTCATTCTCGCATTGGCAGGCTGTGACTAGTGGGGTACTGCAGGGATCAGTGCTTGGACCCCAGCTGTTCACAATATAAATCAATGATTTGGATATGGGGACAAAATGTAGTATTTCCAAGTTCGCAGATGACACAAAACTAGGTGGGAATGTGTGTTGTGAGGAAGATGCTAAGCAGCTTCAAGGGGATTTGTACAGACTTAGTGAGTGGGCAAGAACATGGCAGATGGAATATAATGTGGAAAAATGTGAGGTTATCCACTTTGGTAGGAGGAATAGATGTGCAAAGTATTTCTTAAATGGTAAGAGATTGGAAAGTGTAGATGTACAAAGGGACCTGGGTGTCCTTGTCAATAAGTCACTGAAAGCTAACATGCAGGTGAAGCAAGCAATTAGGAAGGCTAATGGTATGTTAGCCTTTATCGCAAGAGGATTTGAGTACAGGAGTAGTGAAGTCTTGCTTCAATTGTATAGAACCTTGGTTAGACCGCACCTGGAGTACTGTATGCAGTTTTGGTCTCCTTACCTTCGGAAGGATATTATTGCCATAGACGGAGTACAACGAAGATTCACCAGACTTGTTCCCGGGATGGCAGGAATGTCCTATGAAGAGTGATTGGGGAAATGGCCTGTATCCTCTCGAGTTTCAAAGAATGAGTGGGGATTTCATTGAAACCTACAAAATACTTAAAGGGATAGACAGGGTAGATGCAGCTAAGATGTTTCCCCTGGTTGGGGAATCGAGAACCACGGGACACAATTTCAAAATAAGGGGGAAGCCACTTAGGACAGAGATGAGGAGAAATGTTTTTACTCAGAGGGTTGTGAATCTTTGGAATTCTCTCCCTCAGATACTGTGGAAGCTCAGTCATTGTGTATGTTGAAGGCAGAGATTGACAGATTTCTAAAAACAAATGACATAAGGGGATTTGGGGATAGTGTGGGAAAAAGGAATTGAAGTGTATGATCAGCCATAATCATGTTGATTGGCGGGGCAGGCTCAATGGGCTGAATGGCCTACTCCTGCTCCTGTGTTCCTATGCTCCTATGCCAGCCCGCAGCTCCAACAATTTGTTCAGTACCACTTCCCTGGTGATTGTAATTTTCTTGAGTTCCTCCCTCCCTTCCAGTTCCTGACTTACAGCTAATTCTGGGATGTTACTTGTATCTTCTATTGTGAAGTCCGATGCAAAATATCTGTTCAATTCATCTGCCATTTCCTTATTATCCATTATTAATTCCCCAGACTCACTTTCTATAGCACCAACGCTCACTTTGTTAACTTTTCTTTTTTAAATATCTATAGAAACTCTTACTGAGTTATGAGATTAATGACCAGTTAATTTTTGCTTTGCTAGTGTCAGTTGAGGAAGGAATATTGGCCAGGGCCTTGGAAGAACTGCCTTTGCTTCTCTGCTGATCGTGCCCTGGCATTATTAAATCACCCGAACAGGCACTGTGCCTTTGTTTTGATGTGTCATCTGAAAGATGGCGACTTCAACAATGGAACACACCCTCGTTACTGCACTGAAGTGCCTGCCCAGATTATGCAAAGTTACTTTGCTGAAAGGATGAAAACAGGCTCCAAATGGCTGCTGTTTTAATAAGTCGCAATGAGGACAAAATTGGATAGCACCAAAAAATGGGCACGGGGATCACGATGCACAATTACCCTGGGTTGGATTTTATGGGCCCCCTGAGATGGGCTTGGAGGTGGGGAGGCCCATAGAATTGCGAAGGGAGGCAGGGGTTGAGCGCCGATCACCTACCCATCACCAAGCGATTTTGTGGGGGGTGGGGGGCAGGATAGGCTGATAGCCTTCCTGCCCAGAGGCCAATTGAGGCTCTTAAGCATCCTATTAATGGCCACTTAAGGACCTCTTCCTGCCGCTGCTGGGATTTAACCAGCAGCAAGGGGTGCCTCCGCCATGCAGGGAGGATGCCCAGTAATACAAAGTGCCCTCCTGTGGGCTTGAGGTGGGGGGCGGGGCGGGGGGGGGTTCTCCTTCATGAGCAATCTGTGGTCCACGGAAGACACCCACCAGGAAAACTCCACCTCCCTGGTATCTCCTCTCCCTCCACTTAACGTTCACCCTCCCACCCCTCCCTAACCAGGGCCTTCCAGACTGGCTCTGCAGGCCTGCCTCACCTACCTCTGGTCTGAGTTCCAGCGCTGGGCCTGGAGAATAGCCCCATACCCGTCGAGTGGGGCAAGCAAGCCCATAGTAATCCTCAGGGACACAGGGGCCACTCGATCCCTTTTACTGGGAAAAGGTCTGATCTTTCCCCCAGAGAGTGCAGTAAACACCAGAATATTGGAGGGCAGTGTATGCCTGTATTTTTACGTCTGGTGCACTTGGAGTGTGACCTAGTTTCGGGACCGGTGACCATAGGCATTGTCCCTAGTTTGCCTGTGGACGGGATTGACCTGCTCCTAGGTAATGATCTGGCAGGGGCGATGGTGGTAGCTTCTCCAGTAGTAAAAGTGAGCCCAAGGTCAGAGAGTCCGGGCAGTGGCAGGAGATGGTCCCCTGCAGTTCCCCTGAATGTGTAGTGAATCAGGTTGTGACCAAATGAGCTTCCCCAGATGAGTGAGTTGGCACTGCAGGCAGATGACCATGAGGTCTGTCTGTTTGAGACTTTCTTTGGAAGGTTAGAAGACCCAGGGAATTAATTACATTAATCTTCTCTAGCTGAGGCTCACCTAGCTGGAGCCAGTACTGAGAGAGTTAGCTCAGGCTGCCCAGTCTGAAATTGAAGCAGAGGGAGTCCCTGACTGCTACTATTTAAAGAATGAGGTACTGATGAGGAAGTGAAGTTCACCTCACAGACCTGAGAACAAAGAGTGGACAGTGGTTCACCAATTAGTGGTGCCGCAGAGGTACTGGAGAGAAATATTAAGAATAGTCCATGAGATTACAGTGGCTGTACATGTCGTATATGACAAACCAAAGCCTGTATAAGACAACAGTTTGACTGGCCAAAACTAGGTGCGCAGGTTCTCAGATGCAGGACTGGAATTCCAGATGAGGACGGATGACCTGTACCCACAGTGGGGAAGGAGTCCACCTCACCCATCTGTCTCTTTTCCCTATGGCAGTTAATGCTGCTCTGCCTCTTCATGTCCTCCTCTCATTCCTCCTGCAGATCAGTTGGTCCCATAGCAAGGTGCTCATGAACAGTGTATTATAGCGGTAGGTGAAGTCCTAAGAGAATTTCCGGAATAAATGCTGCTCAAGTGTTGATGAAGTCCACACAAATTGTCACAGCAAGTCTCCCGATATGTTTCAAAGTCCTCTTCAAACCTCCAGCAGCAAGTGAACAGTTTAAGGGTGTTGTACCTTTAAGTCGTGCTTGAAATCCTGGGCAATGGCCTTTCCCCGCAATCTGCTGTTTGCCGTTAGGAGATGGCGTTAGGCCAAGTCCTAGCCACCAAAGTGCCATGCAGATCCTTCATGCGGCTGTTTCTAACGCTAGCTTCAATTCTTTTACCAAGATGCCATCTTGCCCTAAACATGGGCTGAACTGGCTTTTCAGCCCAAGATCCCATCTTGCCCAGCTTGGAGGCTCTTTAACGCCTGAAGCAGCCATCAAAAATCACTTCCAAAATATTTAAATTATGGAGTAGGCTTTAAACCCATAACCCTCTGAATAAGAGGTGAGAGTCAGACTGACACTGATGAACAAAGTGGGTTTCTATAGTTTGATAACACACAGTTAAAGTATCAGATTACTTTGGACTCTTTAGAATGTACAGAATGTGGAGGAGAAAACATCCCACTGAGTTGAACACACAAATCCTTGTAGTATTTCTCAATCATTGTAATAAATAGCACTAACCCACTCACCCATGCTGTTAATATTGCTTCCTCTTTCTTGTCTGGGCTGGCATTTAATACAAGGTACCACTGGGGTAACAGATGGCAACTGTTTACATTCTGTAGATGTTATTGGTACAAATTTAATGAACTATGAATTTTTTTTTAACGACAGCAATATGTTTCTTGGCATGCTCGATGGAACAATTCAACGTTCTGAAAGAAATTAGTCATGTTCAGCACAGCTACCTTATACTCTACTAAATATGACTGCTGGGCCAAACATGTGCTAATAGAAAGCCTCCTAAAGGTTAGCTCTTGGCTGACCAGGTAGGTCAAACTGGCCAGTGGTGTTAAAACAGCGTTGTGTATATCAGGTGGAATTTGGTTAGCTAGATAGTAAGATTTTACCACCAGTTGAGTGTTCATCAAAGTGAACTAATTGTAACATTCCTGCAGACAAGAATCTGCTTGGCTGGAAAGAATTACATTATCACTATAATTTAAAAATAAATCAATGCAGAAGCAGAACATAATGAACCTCGTAGGGGCTGTGTTGATCACTGAGGCAATAATATGCACTATATTCAGTTATTGACTCGATGTGTTTAATTTTAAATTAACAGCAATGTCTACACAATTTATAATCACTTAATTGCATTTTTACACCTCTTCATAAAGTTTCTGAATCCCACCATTATGGTATCAGAATTGGATATCAATTTTTCATGATTACTCTCCTAGGTAACGATTGACATTAGGAGTGATTATATGCAACAAGCTTTCAGCGTACTGGGAGAGGAAAAACACTAGGAATATTATAAATGCTCCAAGCAGAATCATAAATTGATGCCCATGAGGCCCATTAGATTAGCAGTTCTACATTATAGAGTCAATATGACATAGAAGGAGGCCATTTGGCCCATCAAGTCCATGTCAGCTCTCTGTAGAGCAATGCAGTCAGTTCCATTCACCCGCTCTATCCTTGTAGCCATGCAAATTTATTTCCTTCAAATGCCTATCCAATTTCCTTTAAAATCATTGATGGTCTTTGCTTCCACGACCCTCATAGACAGTGAGTTCAAGGTCATTACCACTCACTCCATAAAAAAGTTCTTTTTCACATCCCTGCTATATCTCTTGCCCAAAACCCTAAATATGTGTCCCCCAGTCCTTGTATCATCAACTAATTGGGAACAGCTTTTCTTTGTCTAACTTATCTAAACCTATCATAATCTTGTACACCTCCATCAGATCTCCCCTCAATCTTGTTATGAAAGTGCTTCCATTTTTTGTGAAATATTTTTGGATGATTCGTATTTAAATTGTGGAAATGGAAGGGTGAAGATTTCATAGATGTTGGACTTGGTTTTTTTGTTGAAAGTTCACTGAAAGGACACTGAGGGGTCTTGTTTGAAAACAAACCTTTACTAGATATCAGATGCCTTAAGATAAATAAAGAACAGAAACCTTGGCGACTTGGGGAAGATGTTTACAGAGGAGTGACATGTCAAGATTTATGAGGGTCAGGAAATGGTTTTGCTTCTGAGATATTGTTTTGGTTCAGTTGGGGTGTTGAAAAGCCTGCTGAAAAAGAAACCCTCAGCTCATCTTTCCTGCACCCCTCTAAGAGACCCAGAGAAATCCAGTGAGTCAGCTCCTTTTTCTCTACCTCTTTGAAAAAGCCCTGCGAATCCAGAGTGTGATAACTGAAACCCCTGATAACCACATTTCTTCTGGAAAGCCTACCAGACTATTTCTCGACATCTCCAGAACGAACTGCTTCTGAAAAGACCCCAGTGACCCATTGCCGTATACGCAGATGCCAGACCAAAAGGGACAACTGAAATCCTTCCATATCTTCTTTTTATTCAAAAATGATCATTTATTTGGCCAAATTATTTCTTTTTTTGCCTTTTTTGTTGTAAAAGGCCTCTGCAGAAAGAATTTCTTTATTTTTTCAGTGTGTGTGAGTTTGTGTGTGGGTATTTAAAAAGGGAACTTTTATATTTCAATCTGTGTTAATGCTTTGCTTCTTCATTACTGGATTAGTCTTGTCTTTATAATAAACTGATAATTTTGTTGCTTATTAAAGAAACCTGGTTGGTATATTTTATTCTGGGATAAATAGTAGAGTATATGATTGACCGTATCGGCGACTGGGCAAACATTTAAAATATATGTTGTGACATGTGGAGAAGTGGAACTAGAAAAGACAGTACTCTCCTCCAGCCTCAGTCGTGTCATATAATTGGGGGCTCTGTGCAGGATAACCCAAAGCTGACGACGTCCAATTGTAAGTGGGGTAATAACAGTTGAAAAGAGGAAAAGGAAAAGGAAAAACCTGATTTCTTGTGTATTAGAGTAATGCTTACATTACTGGACTGGAATTGACAGTTGCTACGACCTTCCTGGAGAAGGAGGACTTATCCCTGAGTGTTTGAGAAACTCAATCAAGGTTAGGCTAATAGCATTGCCAACAAAATTGGGGTTAGAGTTAAAACCATGAGCTAAGAAAGCAGACATAATTGTAGTAATAGCACAGCATTTGCAATTGGAAGAACGCAAAGGCGATCCAGATGGTAGTTCAGTTGAATTAGCTAGGATTCAGTTACAGATGAAGCAGCTTGAGCTTGAACAGAAAAAAACTTGAGGTTGAACAGGAAAGAAAATTGACAATGAAGAAACTTGAACTTGAAAGAGAGGAAAGGGAAAAAGAAAAAGAGAAAGAAGGAAGGGAATTCAAATTTAAAAATCTGGAACTAAGACAAAGGGATTGCCATGATGCCAGTGAAAATTTTGGTGAGGAAAGAAATGACCCCAGCCCAGTAGAGAGCTGTTTAAATTTGTGCAAGCCCTCCTGAGTTTGAGGAAAGTGACGTAGAGGCATTTTTAATTTCTTTTGAAATGATAGCCAGACAGATGAATTGGCCGAAGGAAAGCTAGACACTGCTAATGCAGAACAGGTTGATGGACAGAGCTCATGAAGTTTATGCTATGCTTTCTGAGGAGGCTTCTGCAGATTATGAGATGGCAAAAAAGGCTATTCTCAATGCTCATGAGATAGTCCATGAAGGTTACCAGCAAATATTTCAGAACCTCTGGAGACAGCCTGGGTAGACTTATATAGAATGTGAGAGGGTAATGCAAATTCATTTTGATCACTGTACGCGGGCACTAAAGGTAGAGGCTATGTATGAGAGCCTTAGGGAAATAATTCTCCTGGAAGAATTTAAAAATTCACTCCCTCCATTAGTAAGAAAGAGAACCAGTAGGTTTCAACAGCTAGGCAGGTGGCTGAGATTGCTGATGATTATGAACTTGTTTACAAGCTGAAACCATTTGTCTGTCATACCCACAAACCCGAGAAGGATAGAACATAGAAGGATAAAAGGAAGCCAGGTACAAGAAGGGACAGCTGGGAATGCCCCGGGTTCTCCTCCTCAGGCCAGAAAGGGAGATGCTGAGGGTGGGAGTGAGGTCCAAAAGCCCAAGTGTTACCATTGTCACAAGTTGGGACACCTTTGTGTAGAATGCTAGAAGTTGTGGGGTAAACTCTTGGGACTTATTGAGGTGCATAAGGTCAATGCCGAGAAAGGGATCCTGATCGAGAGTACGACAGATCAGGCTGTAGCTCTGACTGCAGCTGTAAAGCCAAGTACAAAAACTGCTGTGAGTGCGAGGATCCTGAACAAGATACCTGAGAGTTATAGGGATGTCTTATCAAAAGGAAAAGTAACTCCTTATCGCTCAAGTGAGGCAGGTAAAGCTGTAGTTATACTTAGGGATACAGGAACCACCCAAACCCTTTTGTTGGGGAAAGGCATAACTATTCCATCAGAAAGCAGACTGAATGCCAAGGTTTTAGTGAATGGTATCATCGGGAAGTATATAACTGTATCTTTGTATTGTGTGCACCTGGAATGTGACCTAATGTGTAGAACGGTAACCAGAGGAGTTGTCCATAGTTTGCCAGTAGATGGAGTTGACTTACTCCTGGGGAATAATTTGGACGGAGCTTCTCCTGTAGTCACAGAAAGACCAAATGAAGTCAAAGAGACAGAACAGTTGCAGGAAATGGTTTCAGGGATTTTTCCTTCATGTGTAGTGACCTGAGCAAAAATGGCTAAGCAAGTTCAATTGTCGGAGGTAAAATTGGTACCACAGACAGATAACTGAATATGTTCTTTGAGAATTTGGATAATCTGAAGGAAATGTTTAGTAAGTTTTCTCTGATCAAGGCTCAGCAAGCTGGTCCAGAGTTAAATAAAGTGACACAATCGGCTCTAATGGAAGCTGCGGCAAAGGGAGTTCCGGAAAGCTACCGTATTAAAAATGGGTTGGTGAGGAAGTGGAGACCTCCTCACGGAGCCGCGGACGAAGAATAGATGGTTGTTCATCAGATAGTGATACTGTTCAAGTATCATCGGGAAATGTTAAGGATAGACCATGAAATTCCTATCGCGGGACATGTGGGGATCCAGAAGACCCAATCACATATAGGTCGACATTTTTACTGGCCAGGTCTTTCCAAGGACATGGTGCAGTTTTGTAAAATGTGCCATATGTGCCATATTGTGGGAAAACTGCAACCTGCCATAAAACCAGCACCTCTAATTCTCTCTCATCCAGGACAAAGCAGCCTGCTTGATTGGCACCCCATCCACAAACATTCACTCCCTCCACCACCGATGCACAGTGGCAGCAGTGTGTACCAGCTACAAGATGCACTGCAACGACGCACCAAGATTCCTTAGACAGCAGCTTCCAAACCTGCGACCTCTACCAACTAGAAGGACAAGGGCAGCAAATGCATGGGAACGTCACCACCTGCAAGTTCCTCTCCAAGTCACACACCATCCTTCCTTGGAACTATATCGCCGTCCCTTTACTGTCATTGGGTCAAAATCCTGGAACTCCCTTTCTAACTGCACAGCGGGTGTCCGCTACCCCACATGGACTACAGCACTTCAATAAGACAGCTCACCACCACCTTCACAAGGGCAATTAGAGATGGGCAATACATGCTGGCCTAGCCAGTGACGCCCACATCCCATGAATGAATAAAAAAAACAATTTTGGGGAACCATTTAGTAAGGTGTTGGTAGACTGTGAAGGACCTTTACCGCAAACTAAAGCGGGACTTCAATATATACTCACTATCATGGATATGGCTACTCGGTTCCCAGAGGCCAATCCCTTGAGAACAATTTCTACTAAGGTAGTGGTAGAGAAGTTAACCCAGTTCTTCATTAGATATGGATTATCGATTGAGATTCAGATGGATCAAGGTTCCAATTTTATGTCTAAAACTTTCCAGGAAGTTACGAATAATTTGGGTATAACACAGTTAAACTCTTCAGCATACAACCCACAGACACAAGGTGCTTTAGAAAGGTACTATCAGACCCTCAAAACAATGATCTGGGCATACTGTCATGAATATCCCCCTGATTGGGATAAAGGGCTGGATTTTACGTTGGGCGGACGGGAGCTGGGTCCCCAGGCTTTAATTGTTCCGAGCGGGACTTCCACCCGCTCGAGCGGGACTTCCACCCGCTTGAGTGGGATTCACGCCTCATTGAGCTGCCGGCCAATCAGCGGGCCGGCAGCTCTTAGTTCCAGCAGCACCACCAGGAACAATGGCCACTGCTGGAACTGCAGCCCAGCCAATGACAGATTAAGACCTGGCAACGGGATTACAGGTGAGTTTTGGTTGCCTTGCCGGGGGTAATCAGTCAGGCCCCGGCGAGGCAAGGGTGGTCGTTTGGGAGGAAGGTGGAGGGGGTGCGTGTGGGTCCTGGGGGTGGTTGGAGAAGCCAGGGCAGCCCTCAATCGGGCACCCTGTGCCCAATTTTCAGGGCCCACTCCTGGGGCGCTGAGAGGCCGCCAGCTTTTACTTGGCGGCCTTTCCCGGCTCCAGGACTTGCCATGTGTAAAATCCACGTGGAGATGGGCAAAGGCCCTTAAGTCTTCATTAATTGGCAACTTAAGGGCTTTGATTGGCCCCCCCCCCACCGCCCTACATAAAGTGGGGTGGAGGCGGGAGCAGGTTGGGAAGGCCTCCCGGAGCCTCCCACTCCATTTTACGCAACTCCCCTACCCTGCCACCATCCGGCTCATTGGGGTGGCATAAAATTCCAGCCAAAGGGCTAGAATTCCTTTTGTTTCCCACAAGGGATTCACCTAATGACTCTACCGGTTTTAGTCCTTTTGAATTAGTTTATGGACATGTGGTAAGAGGTCCTCAAAAACTAATCCAAAAAAGATTTTTAGAACAGAGGGATGAAATGTTTGTGTTAGATAATGTATCCGTGTTCCGGGATCGGCTCACGAGAGCCTACAAAGTGGGTCAGGAACACCTTAAAGCTTCCCAACCAACAATGAAGAAATGGGTAGACAAGCATGCCAAAATATTTCAACCAGGAGATGAGGTGTTAGTATTACTGCCTTTACAGGGTGAACCGCTGAAAGCATGGTTCAGTGGTTCCTATGAAGTGGTTGGAAGAACTGGTAAAGTAAATTATCTGATTGACACCTCAGATCGCTGGAACAATAATCGGCTATGTGATATCAATATGTTGAAACAATATCGCCGGGAGGAGGATAAGCAAGCACACATATGCCAGGTAGTAGGAACAATGAAGGATGAAAGGGATAGTGAGGGTGAGGCAGAAAGAGGCCCAGACAATTCTCACATTGAACCTCCTACTATCCGGTCAGCTAATACTGAATTGTTAGGTAGATTAGACACTACGGGCTGGATTTTATAGAACCCTCGATGTCATGACCCTTGGCAGAGGGGCATGAAGATTACCCCGGATAAGGCCCACCACGAACCTCAACGCCGACAGGCCCGCCCGATATGCCAGGAGCGGCAAGGCCTTGTAGTTGCCCGCCCGCCGTGCAACGACTAGACTGCCATTTAAATATTTAAATAAATTAACTCATCTGAATAAATGAGTACCCGTCGCCTCCTGAAGTCTCGCTGTGATCTTCACCCCAGCAGCTGGCACTGCCGCTCCTTCAGATCCCCGCCTGGGGAACTGAGGTGGAACACTGGTGGGGAGGGGGGGGAAGGTAAGTTTCTCAGTGCAGGGGAGGGGTACAGGGTCAAGTGAACATCATGGGGGCAGGGAATGGTGGGAAGGTTTATAGTTTAAAGTTTGTGCAGTTTGGCACATTGTGAAGGTAAGTATTTTGCAGGTGGGAAGGGAAAATAATTAATCTAGTTGATAATTGGGGGGTGGTGGGAGAGGGGCAAAATAAATGTATTTACTTATATTAATTCAACGTCACTTTAAATATTTAAATGTCCCAGTTGGGTTGACAGCCCTTTTAAAATGGCATCAGCGCCTGCGCATAGGCAGCTGACGCCATTGCCAGGGATGGACAGCCCGCCTCTCCACATGATTTTGGGGGGGGGGGGTGGTGGGGGCGGCCCGACCCTGACTATTTAATTGAGCTTGGAATCGCAGTGGTTGTTTGGCGTGCAGACCGCACGGGTGGGCCACCATTTCTTTGCTTAGAAAAATTCAGCCCGATGCTTTCATATTTAGATGCAGAACAATGAGAAGCCCTAACAAGACTACTCACAGCATTTAAAGGAGTCTGTCCAGTCATGCCTGAGCCTAAACCTGATTGTTCAACTAGATTCTGCATAGACTGCAGAAAGGTTAATGCAGTAACAAAGGCAGACTCCTACCTAATTCCTCGCTTGGAAGACTGTATTGTCAGTGTGGGCAGTGCACGTTTCTTGCAAAAATAGATTCATTAAAAGGATACTGGCAGGTTCCTTTAACATCCCAAGCTAAAGAAACAACGTCCTTTGTCAAAACCAGACGGTCTTTTCCAATGCCGAGTGATGCCATTCGGGCTAAAAAATGCAGCAGCCACTTTTCAGAGACTAATGAACAAGTGATAGCCAGTATTCCTAACTGCATAGTTTACCTTGATGATGTTCCTGTATACAGTGACACTTGGAAGGACCACTTGGAACAACTAGAAGCTCTGTTTAGAAAATTACAATCAGCTGATTTAGTAATAAACCTTGCTAAATGTGAATTTGCAGAAGTGAGAGTCACCTACCTTGGGCATATAGTAAAGCAAGGACAAATGTTGCCAAGAACAGCAAAAGTACAAGCATTGGTGGAGTTCCCTACCACTAAGACGAGCAAGAAATCATGAGGTTTTTGGGAATGTGTGGTGTCTACCGCAAGTTTGTGCCAAATTTTAGTACTATAGCTGCTGCACTGACAGATTTTCTTGAAAAAAAGAAAACCAAGGTAATGTGGTCAGGGGAGTGCCAAACATCTTTTGATGAAAGACATTTTGATTAATGAATCAGTGTTGGCTGCCCCAAATTTCATTAAGCCCTTCAAGGTAACAATTAATACTAGTGACCTGGGGGTCAGTGCAGTCCTGTTACAAGACAATGATCAGGCTTCGAAAAGCCAGTGGGATACTTTCCCAAAAAGTTACATCAATACCAAAAGAAATACAGTGGAAACAGTAGGGGGAAAAAAAACATCTGGGCTTATTACTAGCTCTTAAGCATTTTGAAGTCTATGTCCACCACGACTGCAGAGAAACACTGGTGTATACTGATCATAATCCCTAAGACTTTGTAGGAAAAATTCAGAAACCAGAGTGCCAGACTATTCCGATGGAGTTTACTATTGCAACCTTATCACTTAAAGTTTATCCACATTGCTGGGCAACAAAATGTAATTGTGGCTGTTTAGTCTAGGATTTAACGTTGCTTTGAGTTATCTGAGTGCAAAGATGAACTGTATTAGCTACAGGTAAAGAGTGAGTGAGAATGAGTGTGTAAGTGTCTTTTAATGTTTTTCATATTTTTTTCCAACTCTTTGTAATGAAACACATTTAAAATGGCATTTCATTCCTCCAAGGATGGAAAGTGCTTCCATTTTTTTTGTTAAATATTTTTTGAGGACTCATATTTAGATTGTGGAAATGGATTCATTTTGGAAGGCTGAAGATTTCATAGATGCTGGACTTTGTTTTTTGTTGAAAGTTCACTGAAAGGACACTTGTTTGAAAACAAATCTTTACTGGATATCACATGCCTTTAGAAAACCTTGGTGACTTGGGGAAGATGTTTACAGAGAAGTGACATGTCAAGATTTATGAGGGTCAGGAATTGGTTTTGCTTCTGAGATACTGTTTTGATTCAGTTGGGGTGTGGACATTGTTGAAAAACAGTTGGTTTTGTAGCCTGCTGAAAATGAAACCCCCAGCTCATTTTTCCTGCACCTCTCTAAGAGACTTAGAGAAATCTAATGCGTTAGCCCCTCTTTTTCTAACATTTAAGAAAAACCCTGCGAATCCAGAGTGTGGTAACTGAAACCCCTGATACCACATTTCTCCTGGAAAGCCTACCAGACTATTTCTCGACACCTCCAGAATGAACTGCTTCTGAAAAGATCCCAGTGACCCGTTTCCATATACCCCAAGGCCAGACCAAAAGGGACAACTGACATTCTTCCCTATTTTTTTTCTTTCAAGAATTGGCAGTATTTGGCCAAAGTATTTCTTTTTTTTGTTTGTTTTCTTTTGTAAAAGGCCTCTGCAGAAAGAATTACTTTATTTTTTTCAGTGTGTGTGTGAGTTTGTGTGTGGGGTATTTAAAAAGGGAACTTTCATAGTTCAATCTGTGTGTTAATGCTTTGCTTCATTCCTGGAAAAGCCTTGTTTTTATAATAAACTGATAATTTTGTTGCTTATTAAAGAAAATCGGTTGGTATATTTTATTCGGGGATAAAGAGTAGAATATATGATTGACAGTATCAGTATCCGGGTAAACATTTAAGATATATGTTGTGACCTGTGGAGAAGTGGAACTAGAAAAGACAGTGCAGTCCTCCCACCTCAATCGTAACAATCTCCTTTGCTCCAAGAAGAACAACCCCAACTTCTCCATCCTAACCTTGTAGCGAAAATCCCTCATCCCTGGAACCATTCTAGTAAATCTCCTCTGCACCTTCTGAAGGACCTTCACATCCTTCCTAAAGTGGTGACCAGAACTGCATGCAATAATCTAGTTGTGGCCTAACTTCTCAGCTTACATACTCAATAAATCTATATGACACCGAAAATCCCATATGTTTTGCTTAGTCCTCTCTCAATATGACCTGTCACCTTCAAAGATCTATGCACATGAACCTCCAGATCTTTCTGTCACTGCACACTCTTTAGACTGTGTCATTAAGTATATATTGCCTCTTCCTGTCAGGCGAATTTTTCATTTCATTGAAGCCAGCAATCTTTGAGGCTGCCTGCTCATTTAAGACCAAAATTTCAGATTGTCCTAGCTTCCAGCTCCAATTTCGACTTTGAGCTTGACCTCTACCTTTCCCAGATTTTTCCACTTCTTCTCATGTCACGATCCATTTGTCTCTCCCAGCTTCAACCCTTATTCCTTGCCCTAGTCATCTTGCGTTCTCCTTGGCTTCTCCATCATTTCCTCTGTCACCCATGCATGTTTCAACAAATGTGCCATTTGATGCTAGGAGTTCAGATCCACCATGAGAGTAATAGGAAGATTTATTTATCCCAGATAGAGGTAGTCCCAGGATAGAGCTCTATCCCAAAACAGAGGTACATCCCGGGATAGAAGTATATTCCAGGAAACAGGCTTATTCCAGAATAGAGGTACATCCCAAGATAAAGGTATGTCCCAGGATGAGGGAACAATCCAGGAAAGAGGTACATTCCAGGATGGACGTACATTCCAGGAAAGTGGTACATCCCAGGATAGAGGGATGATCTGGGATAGAGGTACGTCCTGGGATAGAGGAATATTTCAGGATAATGGTACATCCCACAATAGAGGTTTATCCTAAGAGAGAGGCACATACCAGGATAGATGTAAGTCCCAGGACAGAGGACCATCCAGGGATAAATGTACATCCCGGGATAGAGGCAAGTCACAGGATAGAGGTACATCCCATGATAAAGCTATATCTCGGGATAGAGGTATGTCTCAAGATAGAGGTACAATTCCAGGACAGAAGGACATTCCAGGATGGAGGTGCATCCCGGGATAGAGGTACATCCCATAATAAAGATATATCCTGGGGTAGAGGTGCATCCCTGGATAGTAGTACATCGCAGGATAGAGGTACTCCCCCGCTCCCTGAGATAGAGGTATATCCCAGGTTAGATGTATGTCCTGGGATAGAAGTACATTCCGTGATAGAGGACCATCTCAGAACAGAGGTACATCCTGGGATGGAGGTAAGTCCCAGGATAGAGATAAGTCCCAGGCTAGAGGTACAACCCATGATATATGTATATTCCAGGATACAGGTATGTCCAAGGGTAGAGATGTATATCCCAGGATACACGTGTTCCCCAGGATAGAGCTACATCCCAGAATAGAGGTACATCCTGGGATACAAGTGCATCCCATTATATAGGTATCTCCCGGGATAGAGGTACCTCCCAGGATAGAGGTATATCCCCAGGTAGTAGTATGTCCGAGGAAAGAGATACATCCCAGGGTAGAGTTACATCATGGGATAAAGATACATCCTAGGATAGAGATAGAACCCACAATTAAGGTATATCCCAGGACAGAGCTATGTCCCAGAGCAGAGGTATCTCCCAGGATAGAGGTACCTCCCAGAATACAGGTACCTACCAGGATAGAGATACGTCCCAGGAGAGCAAGGTATGTCCCAGGATAGAGGTATGTCCCAGGATTGAGGTACCTCCTGAGATAGTGGTACGTTCCCAGATAGAGGTAGATTCCATGATAAAGGTATTTCTTGGCATAGAGGTACGCTCTGGGATAGAGCTACATCCTGGGATAGAGATGCAACTCGGGATAGAGGTATGTCCCAGATTAGAGGTATACATCCCAGGATCGAGGCACATCATGGGATAGAGTACGTCCCTGGATAAAGGTCATAGAGTCATCTATGGCATAGAAGAAGGCAATTCAGCCCATCAAGTCCATGCTGGCAATCTGTGGAGCAATCCAGTCAGTCCCACTCCCCCACTCAATCTCCATAGCCCTGCAAGTTTATTTCCTTCAAGTGTCCATCCAATTTCCTTTTGAACTCTCCACTTCCACCACCCCCATGGGCAGTGAGTTCCAGGTCATTACCACTCACTGTGTAAAAAAGTTCTTCCCTCAATTTGCCCCTGCATCTTTTGCCCAAAGCCTTCGATCTGTTGTTATGGACAGACAGGAGATGGGGTGAATGACTTCTACTTTTCACCTCTCAACTGACTGTAGACAGTGTTTAAAAAAAAAATTGTTCTAGTCCCTGAATGTTTTAGAGGTCAAATAAACAAATGACAGGTTTTCTCATAGGATTGAAAGAAAGATAAATTATTTATTAAACAAAACCTGAAAATATTCACAACCACACCCACTCACACATGCACACAGCACACACAGAAGAAGAGCTAAATTTGAGGATAGCATGCTTTTAAATCCGATTGTTGAAAAGAGTTTACTTTAAAACCTTCTTGGTTTTCCAGGAGGAATATTTTGAACAATGGTGCAGGTTGGTGTTCCTTTTCTTGGTTCACTGAAGTATTGCAGATTCCTCTGGTTAAGATTCAGTCAAAGTCAATGGCGAGAAATCCTGTCACGATTTCTCGGGGGGAGGTTTTCAATGTCAATTTGCTGTCTCTGCCTCTGTGATTTAAATATATTACAGGCAGGGTCTTCTTCTTGCCTGGAATAGATCTTTCAGCTTCCTTGCTGGTTGGCTTCTGGTTGTGTCTTTCGGAGAACTCTTTTTAAAGAAAAAACCTTATGAGGCTTGGTTTTGGTCAGGTCACCATAGATCCCTTGGTGTGTTCATACAATATCTTGGAAAGTGTGGCCATCATTACAGAATGGGGTTTGAAGGTGGCTTATCTTGATAAAGTGGTGCTATGGCCCATCTATTATCTTACCGTTGAATCTGAAGTCTCCCTGTCTGCGAAGGCCTTTGCCAACCCAATACTTGAACACAGGAGTTACTTCACATTGAATTGGCTGTTTAGCATTTTAATATGCCTTCTCCAGGACTAATCCAGGCGTGATGATGGGTTTAATCTCCAACAGTCATGAAGCATACAGGAGGGGTCACTTGACCTCTTACTCCATCTTGTCTGCAGCAAATGTGTGTCCATTCTTTGAAGTTTAGTTCATCAGTTCATTTTTACATCTCATAATTGCTCCAATTCACTTTAGTTCATAACTGTTCCTCATGTAAGCATGACACTGTGTCTCCTAGTCCTTATATCATCAGGTAATTAGAATTGTTTTTCCTTGTCTAACTTATCTAAGCCTGTCATAATCTTGTACACCTCTATCAAACCTCCCCTCAATCTCCTTTGCTCCAGGGAGAACAACCCCAGCTTTTCCAACCTAACCTTATAACTAAAGTCCCCCATTGCCCATCCCTGGATCCATTGTGGTAAATCTCCTCTTCACCCTCTGAAGGACCCTCACATCCTTCCTAAATTGTGGTGACCCGAACTGGATGCAATACTCTAGTTGGGGCCTAACCAGAGCTTTATAAAGGTTCACCATAACTTCCCTGCTTTTGTACTCTATGCTTCTTTTTATGAAGCCCAAGATCCCATATGCTTTGCTAACCACTCTCTCAATGTGTCCCACCACCTTCAAAGATCAATGCACATGCACTCTCAAGTCCCTCTGTTCCTGCACCCTCTTTAAAACTGTGCCATTAAATCTATATTGCCTCACCCTATTCCTTCTGTCAAAATGCATCACCTCACACTTGTCTGTATTAAATTTCATCTGCCACTTGTCAGTCCATTTGCCTAGCCTATCTATATCCTGTTGCAGGTGATTTGTATCATCCTCACTGTTTGCACTCCTCCAAGTTTGATTATCCAAGATCCAGGTCATGTATATATAACAAAAGAAAAGTAGCAGTCCTAGCACTGACCCTTGGAGAACACAACTTGTTTACCATCCTTCAGTCTGAAGAAACAACCATTCACCACAACCCACTGTTTTCAGTCCTGAATCCAATTGTTTTTATCCAATTTCACACAGACCATCCTATTCCTTGAGCCTCAATCAAGCCATCTGGACCAGATGACCTATCTACCCTAAATACAACCAAACTTTCCAATATCTCCTCCCTCTCAATTTTTACCTTATCCATTACCTCTACTTTCTTCACTTCTATCTATATTTTGTCAGATTCCTCTTCCTTATTACATCCTAGGATAGAGGTGTATCCCAGGATAGAGGTATACCTTGGGAAAGAGGTACATCCCAGGACAGAGCTACGTCCCAGTATAGCGCTATATCCCAGTGTAGAGCTACCTTTCAGGAAAGAGGTATATCCCAGATTAGAGGTACGTCCCAAGATAGAAGGGTATCCCAGTAAAGAGGTAGGTCCCAGTATAGAGGTACAGCTGAGGATAGAATTACATCACAGGATGGAGGTTTACCCCAGGAGAGAGGTACATCCCAGGACAGAGGTACATCCTGGGATAGAGGTATATTGACGATAAAGGTACATCCTGGAATAACGTTATGCCCCAGGATTGAGGTACATCTTGATTAGAGGTACAACCCAAGATAAAGGTATAGTTTGGGATAGAGGTATCTCCCGGGATAGAGGTACATCCCAGGATAGAGATACCTCCCAGGATACAGGTAAAGCCTTCAATGAAGGTACATCCCAGCTCTGTACTTGAAAACCATAAAAAACAGAGTTAGTCAGTGAAATTATATTTTAAAGACATACAAAGACAAATATATGTTATATATTGAGAAAATATGCAGATATACAGAACAGGGAGAATATAGGAAAAAGATGAATAGAGAAAGAGACAAAGAAGCAAAGAGTTAAGGACGGACATCAGAAAACATATGAGAGGGATGCAGGGAGGGATAAAGAAGAATTGGATTGGGAGGCAATCGGAGCGACAATTATAGGAAGAAGATGACAGATTTTAAAAATATTTTGTCCATGAGCAATGCTGGGGGATGTCAACTCATACACTTATAATTCTTGTAGTTCTGTTCTGAAGGTCTGGCTGGTTAAGATAGTAAGTATCTGAACTACACTAAGAAAGGGGAATTTTTCCAACACCTTGGAGGCAATTTTGGAGGTGGCTGGCAGTGGAGCGGGATCTGGAAAAATGGCAAAAAAAATGAGTTGTGCCTATTCTCTGTCGTGTTCCCAAATTCAGCCCCAAAAGCTCCATTTGTCTGTGCTGAGGTAGCTGATTGCTATGATGCAGTATCCCTGATAATGGAGGGATTGAGGACATTATGGGCTTAATTTTCCCATTCAAGTCATGAGCCCGACATTGGACTGAAATCCGGGTCACGAATCCAGATGTGCGTGTGGCGTGATATCTAGTGTGTGATCTTCCTGGAGGAGGCCAATTGAGAAGGCACTGCCTCGAGTGCCACCCAATTAGGATTTTTCATCATTGTTCTGAAGCCACCTTTGGTGAAAATGCGAGGAGGCAGGACCCACTGTTTTTGTTTTGCTATTTTCCTAGCCCCCACACCTCCAAACACACCTCCAAGGTGCTGGGAAAATTTCCCCTATAAGACTGTACTGGCTTATTGTGGTGAATGGATGACTAGCTTTCTGACACTAATTATTTCGAATTTTGCAAAAAAAAATGGGCACTTGGGTAAGATATTGGACTTTGGCCAGTACACATCGGCTGATAACCCAGCAACGAGTCAATAAGAACAAGAAGGTATTTGGAGCTGGTAGCTGCTCTATTTCTCTAGAGGCAAAGGGACAAAGCAGAGAGCGTAGGGAGAGCATAGCGTAACATACCAAGATCAACGTAAATTTGGCAGATATTCACACATAAACAGGGCACTGTCATGAAGGTGCTTCCATTATTAATAATTTTGAGGACTTATGTTTAAAAGACTGTGGAAAATACCTGAGGAGATGCTGGCCTTGTTTTTTTTTAAAGGGTCACTGGAAGGACACTTGGGACTTTGTTTAAAAACAGACACTTATGTCTTAAGCTAAGTAAACCGCTGAAGTATTATGGACTATGGAACTGTTTGGAGTTGTTTACAGAGAAGTCACATATGTAATTTTATGATGGTCAGAGATTTTGGTTTCATTTTTGGATTGTTTGGAGCAGTTGGGGAGGCAGTGGCTTAGTGGTAATGTCACTGGACTAGTAACCCAGAGACCCAGGGTATTGCTCTGAGGCCATGGGTTCAAATCCCACCACAGCAGAAGGTGGAATTTGAATTCAATTAATAAATCTGGAATTAAAAAGCTAGTCGAATGATGGCCATGAAACCATTGTCGATTGTTGTAAAAACCCATCTGGTTCACTAATGTCCTTTAGGGAAGGAAATCTGCTGTTCTTACCTGCTCTAGCCTACATGTGACTCCAGACCCACAGCAATGTGGTTGACTCTTACATGCCCTCTGAAATGGCCTAGCAAGCCACTCAGCTAGGGCAATTAGGGATGGGCAATAAATGCTGGCCTAGCCAGCAACGCCCGCATCCTATGAATGAATAAAAAAAAAAGTTGCTATGTATCCTGCTAAGAGAGAAGCCACCCAACTCATCCTTTGCCATCTGTTTTGAAAAATCTTCTGAATCCAGTGTGATAGCTGAAACCACTCATGCAGTAGTTCTCCCAAAAGGCCTGCAAGACTACTCCTCAACATCTCGTGAACAGAATTGCTCCAGAAAGATCCCAGTGGCAGCTGTCTACGTGTACCCGAATGCCAGACCAAAAGTCATCTGGAATATTTCATATATTATCCTTTTTATTTGGCCAAGGTATTTCTGTTTTTGTAAAGTTGATCTCTGCAGAGAATGCTTCTTTATTTTTCTTTAACCAGTGTCTGTGTGCATGTGTTGGGTTATTTAGAAGGGAATATATTTATACTTTCATATTTCAACCTGTGTGTTGATTGGCTTTGCATCTTTATTGAATAAGTCTTGTTTTATGATAAATTAATAATGTTGATTGGTTATTAAAGAAACCTGGTTGTTGGATTTGTATTCTGAAATGGATCAGATAAAAGTATATAATTGGCCATATCCATAAATGGTTAAAATATTTTTAGATATATGTTGTAACCAGTGGAGTAGTGGGACTAGAGGGAAACAATGCATTCCTCCAATCTCAGTCGTAACAGCACCCCGAGGAAACTCCTGCCACAAGTGATCCATAATTTGACCTTGACTGTTAAAATTGATAGTGATTTTTGATTTTTAATGACAACATTTCTTTTGTTACTGCCTATACAACTTCCCGTCTTTTATTCGTTTAATAGGAAAATAAATCAGCCTACAAATTTGACCTCTCCTGACAACAGGTGCACAGTGGGTGGGGCACAGAAAGCCCTCCAGTCAACACTCCACTGCCAGTGGGAAGACCTGGCTGGCGAGTCATGGCTGTGGTGAGTAGCAACCTGGAGGAGACGTTGCTCAGGGTTCCTTCATACCTCATCTTCTTTTCCCTTCTTATTTCCATCTCATCCCATGAAAAAATGCAACTGCTTTCACCGACCAATCATCTCTCTCTCGCTCTCTCTGTTGCTTTCATGCTGCAAACAAAGGCTTTTTCCTCTTTTATTTCAGTTATCTATAATGTGGAAATATCACTGTCACTTCAGGAAGAGGAGGGGGGCCTTCCTGAAGATGCAGCCTCACTTGATCTGACCCTGTCAAGCACCAATTCAGAGACTGGCACCACACATGTTAAGCTAAGGAGGGGTCTTCAAATGGTGAATCACCAGGCCCAAGTGTGCAGGAGTTAGGGCAGGAGGAAATGATGGCACAGGTGCCAGGCCATTACTGGGGACAGGGGTGATATCACATACTAGCCCTGCTGCAGAGGGCTCAAATGCTGACTTTGAGGGCCCTGGCATCCGAAGAAAGCTGATGGACATAACCTGGAAATGCGAAGTGCATTGGGCAGCCTTCCAGTGACTTTTCACACAATAGCTCCATGGAGGAGTGCAGCTCCAACTTGTATCAAGGTTTGGTGCAGAGCATTGACAAGATGGTGGAGTGGTCAGCACCATGAACATGACAGTAGAATCCACCATGGTGGAACCTCTGCTGACAGCTCTAACAGCTTCAATGGCACATGACAGATCAGACAGCTGCCATCTTGGCCGTGAGGAATCAGTACAAACTTCTTCTCAGTTTAAGAATTAAGTATTATAATTCAGAAAACAGGCCAATCAATAGCCAGATGTTAAGCAGCAGCTTAAAAGGACAAACCAGTAATTAACCTATAGGCAGTGGATGAACCATTTCAGTAGCTCTGCTGGAAAGTCTTCCTTGACTGTTAGCATTACGAGTTGCTGAGCAAGTTCATCATCTAACACGTCAGGCGTTGATCAGATTAGTATCACAAAGGGTCTTACAGAAAGCATAGGACCTTCATTAAATATTTGAATCATCAATTCATATATTTCTGGCATGTACACTGGACAGTTATGGAGCAGCCCAGTCCAGTAGAGCGGGTGGTGCACTTTCAGGGCTGAATTTTTTACAGCCAATTAAGGCGGGTTTGGTGGTGTTGGGGAAGGAGAATCGCTGCAGAGCCAGCCGACCCGAAACCTGGCGCCATTCTGTAGTGTCCCAATTTGCACAGAGGCAGGGAAGTACGATGGTGGTATTGATGTCCCGATGTGACTAATTTAAATTGGTGAAATGCTACTGAACATGAATTTAAATGTAATTATTTCCGAATTAATGACCAGACCATTTTTTTGTAGATGGGATGCGGCATTCAGGTGCCTTCAACTTTGCAACAGTTAAAAGCTGGCAGCACCAACTGTGCCTCGGAAAAGGGAATCGAGGTGCCCCATGAAAATGTTTTAAGCGCCAGTTGATGAAACAACTCTTCATGGTTGACATTGAACAATGGATGTGGGAGCAGGAATCTGCTGACAGGAATAACTGGCGCTCAGGTTTGAGTCCTTAAGATGTGAAGCTGCAGGAGAGAAATGTCGAAATCAGAAGGAAGCTGCTTCTGTCTGGGTTCCCCTAGATCAAGAATTCCTGTGCCCCAACTGCTCAAAAGTCTGCAGATCTAGAATTTGTTATGGGTTACTTTGTGTTATCTTAAGCTACACAATGAGGTACATGGATTACAGTTTCTTAAGGATCTCTAGAAGGTTTATTAACAGCTAAAACTAATACACACAATGCAGGGCAAACTATATACAGAACCTTCATCCAGGGTGTAGCAGTGCAGTGTGATTATGGATTCTAGTCACATGACTACATCTTGGTATTTAGCTCATTAGCATACTGAGTTCTTAAAGGGACATCACTCTTAAAATGATCATACAACAGAATTGGACTGTTTAGTCACCAGCCAGCATGCCAGCACCCATAGAGCCAATTTATCATCACCAAGGCAAGAGGCCTCAGTGCTGCGACGAAGAGGAATCCTGACCATTGCTGCATAGGCTAAGTGGTGGTTCTGCGGCCATTGCTGCTCTGCTGATGTAGGGTCTGCAAGGGGATTGTGTGTATCAGGGGATCTGCAAGGGGGCTGTGTGTGTTGGGGGATCTGCAAGGGGGTTGCGTGTATTTGGGGGCTCTGCGAGGGGGCAGTATGTATAGGAGGTTCTGCAAGGGCCTATGTAAGGTGTATCAGGGGACATTAGAGGATCTCACAAATGCTGTTTTTAATTGTGTTTTGTGTCTTACAAAGATAGAAAAGATGGTAGCCCAATAGTAACGTATAGTCTTGAGGCACATCAGGCATTCCGCTGAACAAATAGTGATAAGCATAGTTGCCAATGTAGGCTTGTCTCTGCATTTGAAGGGAGCCAAAGGCCCCAGGACAGCGGCCATGGGTCTCATACACCCTGTGCTTCTGGATCCCCTTGGCGTGTTGAGGCAGGACCATGTGGCAGCTGTGTCTAATCCTGAAGCTCCACAATCTGAGCAGCAGCAGCCAGCCAGGCCAAGAAGGGTCCATGTATGCCAGACAGTCTATAGGACTTGCATCATCTACCTTCAAATGTCCAAGCGACATTGTCAGTGAAAACTACAGTTCTCCAGGGCAGCTGTCACTGACTTTTACTGCCTTTTTCAGGATGACTTGCGACCTATGGGATTCGGGGGTCACCCTGTGCCATTGGCTCGAAAGATTACCGTGGCACTAAACTTCTACACGTCTGGATCTTTCTCAGTCAGCAGCCCACCACTGCACCAAGGAGACGACCAATGCCCTGTTCAAGAGGGCTGGCGACTATGTGCACTACTGGACTGACCCTGACAGTCAAGCCAAGAGGGCCATCAGGTTCAAAGCCATCGCTGGATTCCCCCAGGTGCAAAGTGCAATAGATTGCATGCACGTGGCCATCAAGACTCCAATGGACCAGCCAGCCACATTCATCAACAGGAAGGGCTTTCATTCAACCTGCGACCACTGAAAACTTTTTATGCAGGTGTGTGCCCGCTTCCCAGGAAGCGGCCAGGACATCTAAATATTTAGACATTCCCAGGTGCTTCAGCTTTTCTAACCTCCACTCGCCTTCAGCGATGGATTCTCGGGGACAAAGGCTACCCTTTGAAGACCTGGCTTCTGATGTCCGTGAGGAACCCTCGCAATGCAGCAGAGGAGAGGTACACCTTTTCCTTGGTCCACCTGAGCAATCATCGAGCAGTCATTGGGCTACTGATGGTGAGGTTCCACTGCCTCGATCGATCTAGTAGAGCCCTGCAGTATGTCCCAGAGAGGGGCTCGTGTATCTTGGTGGTCTGCTGTGCTCTGCATGATCTAGCACTGCAGATGGGGGAGGCCTTACAGGAGGAGGATATGCCTGAGCAATAATCTTCCTCCAACAAGGAGGACGCAGAGGAGATACATGCGCAACTTGCAATGGATGATGATAACACCGCGATGGAGGACAGACATGTTGAGCTAAGAGACTGCCTCATGATGACTCACTTTCAGCCACGCTGATGTCCACTCACTGAGAATCCAATAAAAATTCACTTTCGTGTATGTAGTCTCCTGCCTCCTTTCCATCTGTGTTCCCTGAATGCCGACCAGTTGAAATGCTCGCTGGTGCCTATGAGAGAACATATGTTAATGAGCTCAGCAGTCACATTTCCATGATAATGAGGGCTATGGTCACATTGGCACTGCACTAAGGGGTGGGGGTCAGAAGCTCACAATTAAGGCTCTTGGAACATTGTTTTCACAAAATTATGGCTAATGATTGGCACAAAAGAACGTTTAATTATAGAGCATATGTGTCACCCGTGAATATCCAAGTGTGGCCAGGTGTTTTTGTTAATACATTTACAGTTGCTCCTACATGGTATGACCCCTACGCTAGCAGCTGGGCTGGAGACAGGCTGCTGATCAGTACGCCCCTTGGTCTGAGATGACTTTGGTGGGTGCCCTCTGGGTGCCTGAGGCCTGGAGCACCCCAGTTTCCTGAGGGCATTCTGCACTGGTCCAGGACTCTCCTCAGACATTGCAGTAGCTGGAGCTGGGCTCACTGGCAGAGGGGATGAGGAGCTGGCGTCGACACTGAGAGAACCCTGAGGAGAGCCCCTAGATGTGGAGAGCAGCCTCTCCTTCCCATTCAAGGCTCACTTGAACCTCCCTGCTAACCAGAGAAGGATTAGGAATGGGAGAGGTCTCCAGGCTTATGGTCCTTCTCTTACCTTGCCATTGCTGATTTGAGCTCATGGCCAAGGCGATGATGGAATCTGTGGAATCTGGCTCTCCATGTGGTTTGCCGATCTCTTGATGGAGGAAACCATGAGCTTGTATGCCTGGGACATGGCAGCAGTCATGGCATGGATGGACTCCTTCATCATCTGCTCATGACTGCACATGGCCTCTGGAATCTCCAACAGATGTTGCCTTACATCTCTCTCCAACTCCAACATTCCCTGTGATGCTGACATCAGCCTGGGGCTCAGCATGGGCCTGATCACTCACAGTCCTCTGACTGTCGATGGTCTCAGCTTTCTCAGCCAGCTGCTCGGGTGTGTGTGCAGTGCTCTCACCAGTTAATGACCCTGATTCTAATGCCGATCGATTACCCACCGAGATGAATGTATCTGCACTGATGGAAAATGCAGTCATGCGACGGCGCATCCTCTGCGTGGTCCTCTTCCTCCTCAGAGGTTGACAGGAGTCCCTCTGGGGCTCCTGTCACCTGCGAATGCTGACCTGCATGAGAGAACAGAAGTATATGTGGATTAGGCTGCATATATCCCATTACGGCAAATATCCCTGAGGTGGTTCTCCATCATTCATGAATGTTTCAATGAATGGTAATAATCATCATCTTGCGCAGGGACTCCAGTTTCGCTGTCTGATAAAGCGCATCCGCCCTGGCTCCCTGCCAGTTCTAAAGCCTCTTCCTCAGTGTGGATTAGACGACATATGTTGGGAACTCTTCCACCAGGGGCGGCACAGTGGCGTAGTGGTTAGCACTGCAGCCTCACAGCTCCAGCGACCCGGGTTCAATTCTGGGTACTGCCTGTGTGGAGTTTGCAAGTTCTCCCTGTGTCTGCGTGGGTTTCCTCCGGGTGCTCCGGTTTCCTCCCACATGCCAAAGACTTGCAGGTTGATAGGTTAATTGGCCATTATAAATTGCCCCTAGTATAGGTAGGTGGTAGGGAAATATAGGGACAGGTGGGGATGTGGTAGGGATATGGGATTAGTGTAGGATTAGTATAAGTGGGTGGTTGATGGTCGGCACAGACTCGGTGGGCCGAAGGGCCTGTTTCAGTGCTGTATCTCTAAACTAAACTAAACTAAACTAAGGAGTGGCCTCCTCCCTCCTGTTATGGGCCCTCTTTTCCTGCCAGATGAAGGATGGAGAAATTCTAAATTGGCATACGTTTCACCATGACTTTTCTGCTCCTATAGGCCCATGATCACCAACCAAGGGATCTGCTGTATCTCATGATGACACACGCTGTCGTGGGATTTACTGGGGCTGAGCTATGAACGAGCATGGCATATATCCCAGATGCAGCCAAGCATCTGTCATGATGAGGTTATAACCTCTCTGTCATTGCGCTGGCAGTGATACCCTCACCATGTCCCACACCCTGTAGTGACATCCAAAGCCCAGAAAAGAGTATTAAAACATTGCATGTACTTTGGCTGAATGCAGGAGGTTATTGACACTCTTCCTGCAATAGACCAAGTTGCGTCGGATGACCCCACTGCTGCTGACCTCCTCTGCGATCTCCACTCAAGCTTACTTGGTTAGGCGAGAGGGCTTCTTCTTGCCATTGCTGAGGAAGAAAACCTTCCACCGCTCCCTTGCAGCCTGAGGAGGGAGGCAACACTGAAGGGTGGGGCTACCCTTTATCCACTATCTGCCATCTTCTCTACTCTTCCTGGAGGGGGTTGGGGGTGGGGGCTGCTGTAGGGTTGAGTATCGAAAGAATCAGTGCTGTGACTTTTTATGCTTAACAGCAAAATGACCTTCTGTTGACGGTAAGGCAGGAGTGAATGCAGGGCTGGCATGCTTTTAAAAATGGCACCAGCACCTGATCTGCTGTCAGCTTATGCTGCAATTGGCCTCTCGCCTCCCACCCCTGCCACATGATTGAGGGTGACCAGTACCTCCATTAGGTAAAATGACCACCCGCCACATAACTGTGGCAGTGCGGTCACACACGTGACACACGGGAATGCCGCCATATTCTGCACCCGCTGGCAACAGCAGGCTTATTAAATTCAGCCCTCAGTGTGGAATGTGTGCCTGCTTAGGTGTCCATTTCACACCTGAAAAATGCGTGCGAGCCCAACGCACTTCTAGGTCATAAAATTTATTCTGGAAATAAAGCTATGCTGAATTTATTGCTTGAATATTCTTTGCTAGTGGAAATGTAGGTGTGAAAATATAGTGCTGCTACACAAGCATTTAAACAAACACTAATGTAGGTGGTGGTCAGAAAACAAGTCCAACCACAATGGAGGCAATGCAATGGTACATCAGAGGCTCGTGTTATATATTTTTAATTATTTAGCATTAAATGCACCATTCATGACATGTTATGCAAACTTCAGTGTGCTTCTTATGAATTAGTTTGTGGTGTAAAGCAACCATGTACAATGTAACACAGGCAGAAAACAGCATCTGGTGAAGTGGAGCACTTTGCTCATGAGAAGTGGATTTAATGAACACAAGACACCTCATTGTGTGAATCAAGGGGCTGAATATGTTGCAGGTGAAATTGCTGACACTTTGCATGAGCTTGGAGTTATTTGTTAAGGTATTGAAAATGTTGCATATTTTCTTTTTGGTTTTTATAAATTTATAATCATCATTATTATTGCTGCAGTTAAGTATTTCAAATAGAATACTGTGAAGTATTAAGCAAGAGGATTGCAAGCATCTAGAAAGGATAAGGCATCTGAATAGAAATCAATTTGAAACAGACAGATCCAAATAAAACAAACTATGAATGCTGTTTCAGCATCTAAAGCCTGAGTGTGATGAGGATTACTTTCAGATGGAATTTATCAGAATCAGGTGTATGCAGTCGTGGAATTTGACCTTTTTATTGTGCGATGGAAACCCCACATGACAAATGGAAATATTAATTTCATCGTATGAAACTTTGCCTGAAACTTTTGCTGGACATTGTTACAAATAACTTTTTAAACAGAAAAGAAAGCAGCCAAGATGACCACGGCAATTTACACATGAATCAGCAACAGAGCAGACTGGAGACAAAGGATTGACTCAACATAGCCAGAACAATGGGATGTTCTCTGAATAAATTACGTAAAATGGTTTGGTCAACACGGCTGTCAAAAGCCATCGACACCCATTGACTTTGAAAAAGCCAAACCCCCTATAAAGTATGTTTGAACAACTTGAGAGGAGAGCCTTGAATTTCAAAGACACTTTCTGCAAGCTTCTGATTCAAATACAAAGAAATGGTCACATCACATGACTGCTTGGGCAACTCTGGAGACTTATGAGTGGTGACTCAGAAGACAGTCAGTAACTGAGACCCGACAAGAAAGCATCTCTCTCTCTCTCCCTCGCTCCAGTAAGGTGCCAGAGAACCGTCACCTGCAGCTACTAAACCTCAAATCTATAGATCCTTACAGTCAACAAATAGGGCACATAGATAAGGCCCTCTTCTGCCTTCCAGAACCAGAGAAGCAAGCCCAAACCACGTGTAGCCCAGCGAGGACTTCAGGACTACAATTTCAACTAAAGACACTGAGACTCAGTATTTAAATTCCATTTATTATGGACTCTACTGCAACCTCCCAACTCTGTTTTCCCTATTAATCTATTTCTGTGTGCATGTGGCTCTTGTGTAAATGTGGGCCTAGATGCATAGTGAATTTTAGTAATTTTAAATCAGTTTAGAGTGATAAGGTTAATAAACTTACATCTTTCTTGTTTGAACTCAAGAAAACCTGTCTGATTGGTTCATTTGCAATTATATTTACAAGCGCTCACTGAGTTGGTAAGTTAAATCACTGTGTTAAAAGGATAAACCGTGTTGCAGTCAAACCAGAGAAGGGCGAAGGGGAGCCTGAGACCCCTGCCTCTCCTGGTTGGAACAGAAATTTGGGGGCTCATCTGGGATTGTACCCACAAACAAACAAGAAATTGGACGTGGGGAACCAAATTGAACCTAATCAACAAAATACTGGTTTTCTTGTGGTTTGTGTTGCTAGAATGCTAACACGTCTGCATCTGAGGCCAGTACCTTCCCAAGCCAGGGTTAAGTAACTTGGGATAAGTTAAAAACCCTATCTATGGAAGAGCTGAGGAAGGTAGCTGGGAAGTTTGGGATCACTTTCTGTGCCAAAGCTAAGAAATCTAAGCTCCTAAGACTTGTGGCCAACCATTTTTCTTCAAACCTGAAGAGTCAGAGACAGGGTTGGAGTCAAACTCAGACAGAGTAATGTTTGCAAAAATACAATCAGAACAGACAAGACTTGAATTGGAAGGCAGGGAAAAAGAGGGAGGAAGAGAGAGAAGAGAAAGAAAAAGAGAGAAGAGAAAGAAAGAGAGAGACAGGAGAGAGAAGAAGAATTTTTCAGAAGGAGCAGGAGGAAAGGGAAATAAAGCAGCTTGAATTAGCTAGGGGACAAAAGGATAACCCCAGTGAAAGCATGACCAGTATGGAAGCCACACTTAACTCAGGGCCATATGCTGAGCTCTTAAAGTTCTCCCAATTGATCCCAAAGTACAATGAGGGAGATGTGGAAGCATTTTCGTCACATTTGAAAAGCTTGCTAGACAGTGAAAATGGCCATCGGAAAGCTGGACACTATTGCTACAAAGCAAACTATCAGGAAAAGCCCATGAGGTTTATTCCCTATTGCCAGATGAAAGTTCATTAATTATCAATTGACTAAAAATGCTATCCTCAGGGCATATGAGCTAGTACCAGAAGCGTATCACCAGAAATTCTGAACCCTCCGGAAACAAGCTGATCAAACTTACCTCGAGGTTGAGAGAAGGAAGCAGCTGGCTTTTGACCAGTGGTTAAGGGCCCTTAAAATACAGCCCACATATCAAAACCTCTGAGGGGTGATTCTACTCGAGGAATTTAAAAACTCTCTCCCTCTTTCTATAAAGACTGATGTAGAAGAACAAAAAGTGCACAGAGTGAGGCAAGCTGCAGTTCTGGCTGATGAGTTTGCTCTCATATATAAGTCCGTACCCCAAGGAAAACCCTTCCCTAGCCACCCCCACAATCCCAAAAAGGATAAGAGGTGGGACGGTGATAGGAGCCCAAACAATCCTGGGAGGGAAAGAAAAGCTGGACACAATGGGGACCCTCCTCAAGCAAAAAAAGATAGTACTGAAAGCAGGAGTGAGAGCAGGAGACCATCTGTTTCCATTGTAACAAGGCAGGTCACCTCAGAGCTGACTACTGGAAACTATGGGGAAAGCCTGTAGGGTTTATCATGGCACACCCACCCAGTGCAGGAGAAGGGACCCTGATGGAAAGCACAGCAGAGCAGGCTGCGGCTTCAACTGCAAAAGCAGTAAGACCCAGAAAAAATACTGCTGAGTGTACAGGCAAATTTAACAAGATCCCTGAAGGTTATCAGGATTTTGTGTCCAAAGGGAAAGTAACCCGGATAGGATCAAGGAAAACCCTAAGGCTTTCTATAGGTATAACAGGAATAAAAGAATGACTAGAGTTAGATTAGGGCCAATCAAGGATAGTAGTGGGAAGTTGTGTGTGGAATCAGAGGAGATAGGGGAAGCGTTAAATGAATATTTTTCGTCAGTATTTACAGTAGAGAAAGAAAATGTTGTCGAGGAGAATACTGAGATACAGACTACTAGGCTAGATGGGATTGAGGTTCACAAGGAGGAGGTGTTAGCAATTTTGGAAAGTGTGAAAATAGATAAGTCCCCTGGGCCAGATGGGATTTATCCTAGGATTCTCTGGGAAGCCAGGGAGGAGATTGCAGAGCCTTTGACCTTGATCTTTTATGTCGTCATTGTCGACAGGAATAGTGCCGGAAGACTGGAGGATAGCAAATGTTGTCCCCTTGTTCAAGAAGGGGAGTAGAGACAGCCCTGGTAATTATAGACCTGTGAGCCTTACTTCGGTTGTGGGTAAAATGTTGGAAAAGGTTATGAGATAGGATTTATAATCATCTTGAAAAGAATAAGTTCATTAGAGATAGTCAGCACGGTTTTGTGAAGGGTAGGTCGTGCCTCCCAAACCTTATTGAGTTTTTTGAGAAGGTGACCAAACAGGTGGATGAGGGTAAAGCCGTGGATGTGGTGTATATGGATTTCAGTAAGGCATTTGATAAAGTTCCCCACGGTAGGCTATTGCAGAAAATACGGAAGTATGGGATTGAAGGTGATTTAGTGCTTTGGATCAGAAATTGGCTAGCTGAAAGAAGACAGAGGGTGGTGGTTGATGGCAAATGTTCATCCTGGAGTTTAGTTACTAGTGGTGTACCGCAAGGATCTGTTTTGGGGCCACTGCTGTTTGTCATTTTTATAAATGACCTGGATGAGGGTGTAGAAGGGTGGGTTAGTAAATTTGCGGATGACACGAAGGTCGGTGGAGTTGTGGATAGTGCCGAAGGATGTTGTAGGTTACAGAGGGACATAGATAGGCTGCAGAGCTGGGCTGAGAGATGGCAAATGGAGTTTAATGCGGAAATGTGTGAGGTGATTCACTTTGGAAGGAGTAACAGGAATGCAGAGTACTGGGCTAATGGGAAGATTCTTGGTACTGTAGATGAGCAGAGAGATCTTGGTGTCCAGGTACATAAATCCCTGAAAGTTGCACCCAGGTTAATAGGGCTGTTAAGAAGGCATATGGTGTGTTAGCTTTTATTAGTAGGGGGATCGAGTTTCGGAGCCACGAGGTCATGCTGCAGCTGTACAAAACTCTGGTGCGGCCGCATCTGGAGTATTGCGTGCAGTTCTGGTCACCGCATTATAGGAAGGATGTGGAAGCTTTGGAAAGGGTGCAGAGGAGATTTACTAGGATGTTGCCTGGTATGGAGGGAAGGTCTTACGAGGAAAGGCTGAGGGACTTGAGGTTGTTTTCGTTAGAGAGAAAGAGGAGGAGAGGGGACTTAATAGAGACATATAAGATAATCAGAGGGTTAGATAGGGTGGATAGTGAGAGTCTTTTTCCTCGGATGGTGATGGCAAACACGAGGGGACATAGCTTTAAGTTGAGGGGTGATAGATATAGGACAGATGTCAGAGGTAGTTTCTTTACTCAGAGAGTAGTAGGGGCGTGGAACGCCCTGCCTGCAACAGTAGTAGACTCGCCAACTTTAAGGGCATTTAAGTGGTCATTGGATAGACATATGGATGAAAATGGAATCGTGTAGGTCAGATGGTTTCACAGGTTGGCGCAACATCGAGGGCCGAAGGGCCTGTACTGCGCTGTAATGATCTATGTCCTATGTTTAACCCCATACCCCTCGAGTGGGGCAAGCAAGTCCATCATCATACTCAGAGATACAGGGGCCACCAGATCCCTTTTGCTAAGAGAAATTAGCAAGGTAGTGGAATCTGAAGGGTTAGAACCAAATGTTGCAGAAACAATAGCTAAGGGGTCAAAGCTTGTGCACAAAGGAAAACTTACCCTAGACAATTATGGAAATTTGCAGACACCAAGCTTCCCCAACAACCACATGTTTATTGAGATGCCCATCCCCAGGTTTTTGCGAGCTGATACTAAAGAAACTTTAAATCCATTGTACAATACCTAGCCATCCCAGACTAACCTCAAGGGGAAAAGAGCTGTTTAAATCAGCACTGCTGCTGCAGAGAAAAAGACAAGCTGCAACAATTTTCAGGTTTCTGAGTGGATGAGAGTTAATGAAAAAATGCATGTGTGTTTTCCTGTATTTTCTCTGTTTAACTACTATAATGAAATGCTCCCATTGTCGAATTTCATTCGGCGTGGTAAGGAGGTGTGATGGAAACACCACATGCCAAATGGAAATATTAATTTAATTGTATGGAACTTTGCCTGAAACTTTTGGTGAACATTATTACAAATAACTTTTTAAACAGAAAAGCTAGAGGCCAAGATGGTCACGGCAATTTGCACATGAATCAGCAACAGAGCAGACTGGAGACAAAGGATTGACTCACCCTATCCAGAACAATGGGGTGCTCTCTGATTAAATTACCTAAAATGGTTTTGTCAACACGGTGATCAAAAGCGAACGACACCCATTGGACTGAATTTTACGCCGCCCCAGCTGGTCGGATGGTAGTGGGTGTGGATGTGGGTGGCAGAAAATTGAGTGGGAGGCTCTGGGAGGCCTTCACGCCCCATCCCGCTCCCGCCAACTTTACAGCGGTTGGCGGTATTTTACCCATGGTAAGCGGGCATGCTGGGGACGTGAAAGGCCACCCAGCGATAGCTGCCGGCGTTTCCGCATGCAGGGAATGTGCCATGGCAGTCGGGCAGCCTCCCAACCCACCTCCAGGACCCAAGTTGCCCCCCGTCCCCACAAATGACTACCCCTGCCTCACCAGGGCACGATTGATCCCCTGGTGAGGTATGCCTAACTTACCTTAACTCCTGGCTCCATGTCATCGGCTGGGCTGCAGTCCCAGCAGTGGCCACCACCCCCGGTGGCACTGCTGGGACTAAGAGCTGCCGGCCCGCTGATTGACTGGCAGCTCACTGAGGCAGGACTTCCTCCCTCAAGCGGGTGGAAGTCTGCCTCAGGACAATTAAAGCCCGGGGACCCGTAAAATGCGGGTCGGATCCCCGGGCTAGGCAGATGCATGCTCACCACCGACTTTTATGTTGGTGGTAAAATCCAGCCCATTGACTTTGAAAGAGCCAAAACCCCTACCATGTATGTTTGAACAACTTGAGAGGAAAGTCGTGAATTTAAAAGACCCTTCCCGGAAGCTTCTGATTCAAACACAAAGAGCTGGTCACATCACATGACTGCTTGGGCAACTCTGGAGACTTGTGAGTGGTGACTCAGAAGACAGTCAGTAACTGAGACCTGACAAGAAAGCATCTCTCTCTCTCTCTCTCTTTCTCCAGTAAGGTGCTAGAAAAGCCTCAACTGCAGCTACTAAGCCTCAAATCTACAGATCCTTACAGTCAACAACTAGGGCACACGGATGAGGCCCTCTTCTGCCTTCCAGAACCAGAGAAGCAAGCCTGAACTGTGTGTAGCCCAGTGAGGACTTCAGGACTACAATTTCAACTAAAGACACTGAGACTCAGTATTTAAATTCCATTTATTATGGACTCCACTGCAACCTGCCAACTCTGTTTTCCCTCTGTAATCTATTTGTATATGTGTGTGACTCTTGTGTGTATGTGGGCCTGGATGCATCATGTATTTTATTAATTTTAAATCAGTTTAGAGTGATAAGGTTAATAAACTTACATCTTTTTTGTTTAAACTCAAGAAAACATGTCGGATTTGTTCATTTGCAATTATATTAGAGGAACAGGAGCAAGTACTCACTGAATTGGTAAGCTAAATCACTGTGTTAAAAGGATAAACCCTGTTGCGGTCAAACTAGAGAAGGGGGCGAAAGGACAGCCTGAGACCCCTCCACGCCTGGTTGCAACAATTGACTATTTGGCCAGTAAATGTAAAGCCTCATTAAAGCTGTTGCCAATTGATTAAAAAATGTGATGGATGAATGAAGTGCCAGTTTGCACCATAGCTGTTCATTTTGCTGAGTTGCCAATCTCATCTGGGAGTTGTGAATTGGAGGCCAGGGGTGGTACTTAATGGATACAGGAGTCTCGGCCACTGGCTGAAGAGCTGGCAAGAGCCCTGCATTGCCTCTTCTCAGGGAGTCCTGCCGCACCACATGCCAATCAGGCACTTAACTGGGCAGCAGCTGGCCTTCCCTGAGTTTAATGACCCCGGCACCAGAAGTCTTGCCCACTGAGAGCTGCTGGCCAATTGAAGGCTGGTAGCTCTTTTACTCAGCAGCACCACTGTGGAGGCGGTGGCTTCTGCCAGTAAAGCATCCACCCGAGGCCCAGAATCATTGATAGAACCTGGATATAGGTGAGGGATGGCAGGAGGGGTTTTGCGGGATGGAGGTCAAGGGGGAGGGGGTCAGAGGTGTAGTGGGGTCGGTAGCAAGGGGAGTTGTGTGACACTCAGTGGACCCCACTCTTCCCAATGCCAGGACCCTCACAGGCACTAAGCACCTTTGAACGAGCGACCCTACCCTGCTGGGAGCCGGCAAGCAATCTGTAGGGGTTTGTTTGTCATGCTTCCCATATGGTGACAGGTCCATCTGCTGCTGGATTAATACCGGTGGTGGCGTGATAAGGCCCTTATTTGGGCATTAATTGCCCACTTAAGAACCTCAATTGCTGGTGGGGCAGGAAGGCCATCCGTGGGCCTTCCGGCCATGGACTTAATAGGGGTGGAGTTGGGAAAGTGGCGGGGTCCCCATCCGCCACTATCCTGCCTGATTAAATGCTCTCCCCTCCTTCAAACTCACCATGGAGCAGAGCATAAAATCCAGCCACAAATCATAAAACCAAGGAAGGAGGAAGAGGAAAAGGCAAAGTAATCACCTGTATACTCTGCTGTATGTCCAAACAGTACAGCTTACACCAGATCTCCAGCCTATCCCTTTCAGCTACAGTTGGAGAAAGTCTTGAAAAAGGAAGACAGTAAGCTATAAAACCTAGGTATATATGTTCATTGATTGCTGTAACTCTACAGTGTGTGTCAGATTTTCAATATCTCTAATTTAGATATTACTAACAGTGTACTAAGCTTATTTTTCCCTTGGACTCCTCAGGACTCAGCCTTCTTGTCAACTGACTGGTCTAACTTTATTTTTGTTTCTTTTCCTTATTCACATTTTTTGCAAGCTCACTCCTCATTTCCCTGATCTGTTCCATATTCTAGTGCGGTGTTTAGCTTGAAGACTCAATGCCTGACAGGGATCAATTTTAACTAGTGGAAACCAGGTTATGAGGTGGGAAGGAGAGGTGGTTAAAATTCAACACAAGATTTACCCACTCCTTCTCTGCCCTGATCTGGTGACTGTAATTCTAACCCTCTAAGCCATAGGGATCCTTTTTAACTATGCAAATAAATCTCCAATGACAAATTGGCCCAATCTGCTATTTAAACTGAGGCCTGAGCAGGAGACCAGGATGGTTTCCCAGTCAGGCCAAACCTGCCATGAACCGCAACCAAAGCCAGAAGCTTTCCTGTTCATTTTAATGGACAGGTTGGTTAGCGGCACATTAATGAGGACCGTTGCTGGAGCCTCACTACAATTGCTCCCAGATGAGTCGGCCACTCACTTTGTTGCATTCCTGCCAGGGAGTTAAAATTGAGCCTGTAGATTAGAAACCAGTCACAACATTGTGTGTGACCTTGCAGACCTTATTGCTTTATCTTATAAAATGATTGAGACACTGAAATAAGAAATAGCTTTCTCTTTGTTTTTCTCTTGTATCTTTTCTTTGCTGACCTATTTATAATAAATTAGAATGAAGGAAATTGTAAGTTGGTTGGAAGATTACATGCTATCCTGTGTCCAATTACACTCAAAATACATTACGAAAATAATCCTACGAAGCTGATTAGATTTAAGAAATTTCTGAATCTCTTGGCCACTCTGAATTTAACTCTTGCAAGTTGTTTGATTTGACTTGGTGTAGTTTATTTTCTGCACATATTCTTATGCTGTGCTTGAAATGATGAGGTGTTCAAAAAGATTTCACCAGACACAGATTCTCATTAGTCTGTTCACCCAGCCTATTTTAATATTAATTTGTTTCTTTCTCCTCAGCCATTTTTAGTGTTGTACATATTGTTGTATCCCTCACCAAAGTGAGCAGAGCAAATACATGTTGCATATATTAATTAGTTAAAAGGACTAATGTAAATGTTATCCATAGAACAAAAAATGCATCACTGAAACTCCATAAACATCGTAATTAAAATGATGTTTCCAAAACAAGGAATTTTGAAAAAGGTTCATTTTATATAACTTGTCCATTTGAATGAACAAATAAACAGAAATATCAACATATTTGTGAGTGACTTTTTAATAATTCTGCGGCATTGCAGAAGTGACAGAATAAACCATTTTTAATTTTAAAAAATAAAAAATATTTAAAGGTTGCTGGGATTATTCTTGTAGTCTATGTGAAACAGTGAATATACCAGTAACATAATGCAGTCAAACAACATCTTGTCATGCTCTGATGTGATGCCATATCAGTGTCAGCACTGTCATCATAATGTTTGCATGTTTGCTGTCCCTGTCCTGCAATGTAAACATATGGAAAGACTCTATGCCAAGGGAAACTTGTTTCAATAAAAAGAGGGCTTGAAGGTAGGGCTTCTGTGAAGTAGTGGATGCATCCTCAGGGGATATGAATAGCTGTAGTACCATCCATGGCTTCAGCTAATTTGCTAACCACCCATTTTATTTGGAATAAAATCTTCCAGTAAAATATGACTCATTCCCTAAAATGGAAATGAAGTATGGCTTGGTACCAAAAAATCAAAAGGTTTAATTTCTGTTGCTAAATGCAATCGTACACATTAAACATTTTAACGTTCCACTGAGTAGCTTTACTTCCCACTGGTGGTAAATTAATACGCATAAAATGCTCTGAGTTCTGTTAGTGCTTGTCTGGTAAATGGAGTTAATTGACCCATAGTTAACCACCCAAATAACCTTAATAGCCACAGATTGGATAATTTTCCCTAATGCTTTATAACCGAAGACATTGGTTTTCATTAACTGGAAAGTACATTTCATTGTTCCTGAATAGCAAAAAAATGAGAAATTAGTACCCAGAGTTTCTATTATATAATAAGGAGTAATTTAATTGTACTGGGTGCTATTTCATTCTACTCATGGTAGTTTCACATAAGTGGGTTTGTTACATTTAGATTTCAATGTAAATTTAAGATAGTTGAGGGGTGATCGAATTGAGAATTTTAAAACAATAAAGTAATTCGATAGTGTAGATACAGGAAACTATTTCCTCTGGTGGGGGTATCCAGAACAAGGGAACACAATCTTAAAATTTTAGCTAGGTCACTTAGGAATGAATTCAGGAAGTACTTTTTCCACACAAACAGTAGTGGAAATCTTGAACTTTTTCCCCAAATGGCAGTGGGTGCTGGATCAATTGAAACATTGCATACTAGGTGTGATAGATTTTTCTTTAGTAAGGATATCAAGTTATAAGGAGCAAAGGCAGGTAAATGGAGTTGAGGTTCAGGTCAGCCATGATTTCATTCAAAGGCAGAACAGCCTTGAGGGGCTGAACGACCTTCTGTTTCTACCTTCCTATATGCTTACATTCATATCTAATATCATACAGTTAAGGAAAAAGCTTCATATCCTTGTAGTTACTTTTAATAAGTGGTTTGATTCAGAGCATTAGTTCATTTTGTGCAGGTACTGGACCCAAGCCAACCTGTAGTACAACAAAAGAATTGAACAGGGAAACTAGAACATCAGAATACCAGTTAAATGTTAGTAGAATGAACATTCAAGAACTGTAATGAAGCTGCTGTCAAATCATGCAAGAATAGAGAAGTTCTTATAGATCCATGATCTTCATAGTACCATATGTTTCTATTATCCTGAGACATGTATTCCAGATAATACATAAAGTGTTTTAACTAATGAGATATACTATTATTAAAGACTGGGAATATGTGCTGAATTTTCGGGCCCCGCCAAAAGTGGGAACGGGGGCGGCTGGGGCATGAACATACCGGAGCCAGCAGGCATGCTAGTTTCCTGATCCCATTCCCAGCAAGAGCCATTTTTACCGAGGTGGGCTTGGCACTGCCAGGGCTACCCCCCACACCACCCCCCACCCCCAGGAACAAGGCGGGTGGCCAATTAGTCTCATTAAGGACCTTGTTAACCACACTTAAAGGAGGCCAACTGGGATCTTCTTGTCAACCTCCCATTTCCCAACCTGACGGGGGGTGGGCAAGTTTTACTGCCTAGATGCAGGCACCCAGCAGCAGGCCGGGGGCCACTGCTCCAGGTGGGCCTACAGGCCCTCTCTGCCTGCCTGGGTGTGGGTGCAGCCAAAGTGCCGTCCTGTAGAGGAATCTTGCCACCCACCCCCTCCCCCTCCCCTGAATCCCTCTCCTCCATCATCGTCCATGCCATAGTAGTGGCCTGGCTGCTAAATCTGCTTTTTATTTAAAGTTTTAAAAAAATTGGTGTGATGGCACCACCATGTTGAAGTGCCTTCTCAGTTACTTACCCTCTAATACAGCCTCTTCACCTCTCAAGCTAGAAGGCCTCTGATCGGTCCTCCAGCTTCATGAGCCCACCTGTCACCCTTAACCTGTCTCCATGCCAATTAAGAGGGCACCTTCATGAAAATCCTAAAGGGAGACTGCTTCACCACCAGGGCTGTATTTGGAATGTAGAAACTGTTCTGACTTCAGTTTCCTACCCCCAGAGGGAAAATCCAGCCCAATATCTTTCTTTGTCCATGGCCTTTAGTACCTGTGATTGCTATAATGTTATTTTGATTTTCCTATTTATGAATAATCACTTGGAGATGGTAATAATTGTTTGTAACTGTGTGATCATTCACAGCTACTTCTGCTGGAAGTTAGCCAAAAATACATGCTAAATGAAACAGATCTAGAATTGTTATTGTGCTGTGCGAATAATAAGTTTGTTGCCAATGAGTGTGCAAGGCATACAATTATAGTTTGAAAATTATGTAATTATTTAGGATTGGGTTATGGGTGTCTGACCAGCTATAAGATCAATACACAAACCTCCCAGGATAATGTACATACATACTAATGGCAATCAATAAATCAATTGTTACTTGTCAGCAGCAAGCGAGATGAAGTGGTGGGCTCATAAATGTAGGTATAAATTTATTTAATTCAGAGAACAACATTTCAAATTAATGGAGATCTTAAGGGCAATGACTACTTAAAGGATCTGCTGTTAGGCTAAGACAAAATACGTAGCATTATTATCAATGTCTTGTGCATTCACGTTTATGTTTCACATTGACACAAAACAGTTTTGCTCTGCACTGATGTTGCAGCTATGGAGCAAATGCAATCTGAATTTGGAGTCAGGATCTAACCTAACACTAGAAGTAAGGGGAGTGAGATTCTCTGGAAGAGGGAAGCTCATTCTATCTCACTTCTGAGTAAGAAGAGGTCTTGACACCTGATTTATTCTGCACCAATTTAGCATCAGTGTGAAACTGCAAAGCACCAATGTCAATCTTACAATATAAATGCACAGTTAACCTGATAATGAAAAATTTACCTATAAAGTGTTGGCCAGCCCAGATAAATTCCAGTCTGCCAGCACTGGACAATTTTACAGCCAACTGGTTCTGGAATAAGCACTGACATTACAGCTATAAAAGTTAACTGGTTGTTTGGAGGAGCAGAATTACTATAATACTAACAGTTATTTTTTTTAAAATCACAAACAATACCTGAGCAAAAAAAATGGTTGTAACCAGGTTAATAGAGACATTTCATATAAATATCTATTATAATTACATCCAGATTATGAGTACATTTGGAAACCAAAAAATCTAATAATGAATAGTGAGCATGGTCTTCAAAAAGGGAAGGTTTTCTTTGACCAACCTCATTGAACTTTTTGAAGAGGTATCAGAGGGAATTGACAAGGGTGATGTGGTAGATGTAATTTATCTATATTTTCAAAGGGCCTTTGTTAAGGTATCATATAATAGATAATTTAATAAGGTCATAGAATGTGGAGTCAGTTGTCATGTAGCAGAATGGAGAGCTAGATGGCTTCAAGACAGACAGCAGAGGGTAGGGGATAAGGATAGTTATTCAGAATGGCAGAGATAGGAAATGGTGTTCCAAATGATCAGTGCTGAGACCAGTGATATTCACAATTCATATTAATGATTTAGCCTTTGGAATCAAAAACACAATTTCTACATTTTCAGATGACACCAAATTGTTTGGGGTGTGGAGGGTGGGGTGGATGTGTGGATGGGGGGGAAAGCCAATACTGAGAAGGACTGTAACAAATTACAAGACGATGTTACATTGCAGAATGATCGTATTATTGGCCAATGAATTTCAACATAGATAAATGTGATGTATTACATTTTGGCAAGAAAAATAAGGAGGTTGCACATTACTTAGAAAAGAAGAATCTAAATGGAGTAGAGTAGCAAAGGGATCTGGCAGTACAGATATACAAACTATTAAGAACAGTGACACAGGTTAACAAATCCCCTCAAAAAACAAGAATATGTGTTTATTTCTAGAGGGATAGCATTGAAAGGTAAAGAAGTTATGCTAAACTTATATTGGATGTTGATTAGACCACACCTGGATACATTTGGTACATATAATTCTGGTCACCATATTATAAAAAAGATGCAGAGACACTGTAGATGGGGTAGAAAGGATTTACAAGGATGATACCAGAAATAAAGGGGTATATCAATCAGGAGCAGATGAACAGGCTGGATCTCCTTTCTGTTGAGAAGAAAATGCTGATGGGTGGCCTAATGGAGGTCTTTGAAGTTATGAAAACTTTTGATACAGCAGATACAGAGAGAATGTTTCCACTTGAGGGGCAGAACAAAATTAAAGGCCTATCAATATTGTTATTGGGCAGTGTAAAATGGACATTCAGAAGAAACATGTGACCTCATGCCAATTCTGCCCAGAGACAAGCCAGAGATCTTGTTTACCGTGAAAACAAGGAACCCAGAACAAAGACCCTTCTGAAAGCAGGTGCAAGGTTGTAACACCCAAAGGACAATGGGTTTTGCTCTCCCAAACTCTCAGATTGTAAACAGAGAGCCAGGAGTTCTAAAGTGCAAATTAGAGTTGCAAATTTTGACACAGGGAAACAAAGGAAGGTTCAGGTGGTTTTGCTATGGTCAACTTATGGGCCGGAATTTTACACTGGGCGGACGGGAGGCGGACTCCGACGTAAATGTCAGTGCCGAACCCGCTTCCGCCCAGCCTGGGGATCCGTCCCGTATTTTACAGATCCCCAGGCTTTAATTAGCCCGAGGCGGGACTTCCACCCACTTGAGGGAGGAGGTCCCGCCTCAGTGAGCTGCCAGCCAGTCAGCGGGCCAGCAGCTCTTAGTCTCAGCAGTGCCACCGGGAGCAGTGGCCACTGCTGGGACTGCAGCCCAGCCGACCAAGGAGGATACCAAGAAGCCGGGACTGAAGGTAAGTTTGAGTTGCCTCACCAGGGGAATTGGTCGTGCCCTGGTGAGGCTAGGGTGGTCATTTGGGGGGAGGGGGCGTCATGGATCCCGGGGGTGGGTTGGTAGGCGGGGGCGGCCCTCAATCGGGCACCCTGTGCCGGATTACCAGGCGCCCCCCTCTGGGGTGCGGAAAGGCTGGCAGCTATAGCTGGGCGGCCTTTCATGTCCCCGGCACACCCGCTTGCCATGGGTAAAATACCTGTGGAGGCGGGCCGAGGGCTGTTAGGTGGCCACTTAAGGGTCTTGATTGGCCTCGGGCGGTCACCATCCGACCCGCTGGGGCGGCGTAAAATTCCGGCCATGGACTCTGAGAGTTCTAAAAGGCAAACGACTATTAACGTTTGATCTGGATATATTTGAGAGGCTTTCCTAAGTCTGGAGACTGAAAGGAAGAAACAAAGACCATCAGCGGCTGCACAGCCTGAAGAGAGAGAGACGGGGACCAGTGAGCTGTAACTGAGTAAACAGCTTCTTTCAGATTACTGATACGGCAAAAAGGCTGTTAAGAATTGAGCCCAGTTTGAAGGCTGAAGATTTACGGAGGAGAAAAGACCAATGGGGTCACCATAGATTGCTTTATTAATGGAAGTCCAGTTGAATGTACTCAGAAGAAGTGAACAAAGAGGACTTTGGCTTTTAGAAGGACTGGAAAATTCAACCCACTGCAACTGGGAGGAGTTTGTGACTTTTAATTGCAAGGATACCTTTTCAATGAGAGCACTGTGCAACATATAAATGTGGTGTGGGGTTATCGAGTGTGTCATTAAGTTAATAGAAAATACCTTTCCCTGCAATTTAGTGTAATAGCTGAAAGTCTGTAGAACAATAGTCCTGCCCAATCTGCTCTACGAATGCGAGACTTGGACTGTGTGCCTGCGTGATGCCAAGAAGCTCAACCTGTTTCACTTCAGCTGCCTTCAGAAACTTCTAAAGAGCAGATGGCAGGACAAAATACCAGACACTGAGGTGCTCAACCAAATTGGCATGCCAAGCATCCACACCAGATTGAATATTAAGTACTCTTTAGTTAATGTGGATATTTTTTAGTTTAGTTGTTATAGCAAAAGTCTTAAAATGTGAAACCTCGTGTAATTTTTTTAATCGGTCTGGGGTTCATATCTCTTTTTTAAGTGAACCGTCTCAGCTGAGGTCGTAAAAATATGTTTTTCATCCTTCGAGGTGAAGATGACCACGTCCATCATCTGGGATGTTTCGTAGGGTTCCAGTGAGTTACGTAGATGACTGCTAAGGCTGTCTGTGCCTGGAAGGCTCTGGTGCAAATAGGGCAGGATAACACAGATGATTGAGTTTTGGATAAGTTGCTGGAGTGGGATTTCCTCTCCTCGTGTTTTCTCTCTGCCTCTGATATGCACTTGCTTTCGAAGGAGGCCGCACCCATTTTTATTTGATTCCGCAGGTGCAGCGATCCTGAGCGAGCTTCTCCCAGACATTTATTGACTCCTAGCAGAGCCTTCAGTGTGTCCTTGTAGAAATTGGGGTGGCACAGTGGCGCAGTGGTTAGCACCGCAGCCTCACAGCTCCAGCGACTCATGTTCAATTCTGGTTACATCCTGTGCGGGGTTTGCAGGTTCTCCCTGTGACTGCGTGGGTTTTTGCCGGGTGCTCTGGTTTCCTCCCACAGCCAAAGACTTGCTGTTGATAGGTAAATTGGCCATTATAAATTGCCCCTAGTATAAGTAGGTGGTAGGGGAATTGTGGGGATGTGAGAGGGTAATGGGATTAATGTAGGATTAGTATAAATGGATGGTTGATGGTCAGCATAGACTCGGTGGGCCGAAGGGCCTGTTTCAGTGCTGTATCTCTAAATAAATAAATTCTTTTGACTGTCATAAGGGTGCACCCAGACTCAAGCTTTGGTAAGTGAGTGTCAGGCCCAACTCAATTGTGACTGTTTCAATACGGTGTGGATGCTTGGCATGCCAATTTGGTTGAGCACCTCAGTGTCTGGTATTTTGTCCTGCCATCTGCTCTTTAGAAGTTTCTGAAGGTAGCTCAAGTGAAAGTGGTTAAGCTTCTTGGCATCACGCAGGCACACAGTCCAAGTCTTGCATGTGTAGAGCAGATTGGGCAGGACTATTGTTCGATAGACTTTCAGTTTGGTAGGCAGACTTGATCCTCTTTGTTCCCAGGCTGATGGTTGAAGCCTGCTGAAGGCTACACTTGTCTTCGCATTTCTTGTATGTGTCTCCTCATTGATACAGACAGCTCGAGAGAGCGTGCTGCTGAGATAAGTGAAATTATCCGCTGCTGACAGGTTCTGGTAATGAAACCTTGGGCTCAAGATAGGGCTTTACTGGTGAAGATTAGTACATTTACTTCAGTTTTCTTTGTGCTGATCATAAGGCCGATGTTTTCACATGCATTGGAGAACAAGCCCAAACTACATTGCATGCCCAGCCCTGAATCGACAAATAGCGCACAGACATCGGCAAACAGGAAATCACGAAGTATGTCCTTGGAGACCTTGGAATTTGCCCGGAGTCATCTCAGATTGAGCAGCCTCCCATTCAAAACTAAAGTCCATCAATCATACAGTTACCAAGAAATCAAATACGGAATTCAGAGGAAACTTCTTTACCTAGAGAGTACTGTGATTATAGAACTCGCTACCACAGAGATTGGTTGAAGCGAATGGTTATAGATGCATTTAAGGAGAAGCTAGACAAGCATATGAGGGAGAAGGAAATAGAAGATTATGTTGATTAAGCTAGATGAAGAAAGACAGGAGGAGGCTAGAATGGAACATAAATACTGGCATGGACAGGTTGGACAGAATGGCCTATTTCTGTGTTGTATATTCTATGAATATTGCACCGTGAGATTTCAATCCATTCACTTTTCCCTCAAGATCTCTCCTAATTTCAGTTATTCCCATCTTATTTTTAAATTTTAATTTGAACTTTTGCCCTCACTGGTCTATCCTGACCAATTTTCTTTCAAATGCTATCTCTGATGCTGAACAACTTTAATTGACCCCAAAGCATGAAGCAGAAATATGAAAGTGTTAACTCCCTTCTTGAATGTGTTCAAGTGGCAACAATCAACATAGTACTGAACACTGGAGCTATGCATGGCCTGAAGTGTGAAGAGGACTCCCTTGTTCTGTTGACACTCCCTTTCCTCTGTGTGTTGAAGACAGGAATCCAAGAAACAGAACAATATGTACTCCATTGCTTTCCAGAGAATACATTGATCCATCACTGAGGCTCCCACAACTAAGAGAATGCACCATAAAAAACATCCATTGAAATCACAAGCAGTCTTGCCCAGTTTTCAAAAAGTGTTACTCCCAATGGGGGTTTTTGAATTGCAATGGCTTTTGGCCTTTCATCACCCCAAAACTTGTAATGCGTCATTTTGTGATAAAGTGCCTTTGAGGGTGAACTGCAACACTGGATCCTTGACGACTTTCATTGTATGGAATGTTGATAGATGAGTTTGTATAGATGAGTGGCATACACCATAAATAGAGGCGTTAACCATGACTATCTCCGGAAATCAGTGACAAATTAGGAATCTACTCCATGAGTAGTTCTATGCAATTAGTTTATCGACCTAACTGAAATGGATCCTCAGAGCACTGCATTATGTATGGTCAATATCTCAAAGAAAACAGCCTTTGGGTAAACACTAAATAAGATAAAGACAAGACAATGGAAATAAATTGTCTTTTACACAACTTTAAGCTCACATTGTTTGAGACCCCATTCCACTACTATGCTACAGCATCAATGCTATGGTGAATTCAGTACAGAGTTAAGCTCTTTGAGTGTAAGTTTGCAGCTTATAAGAGCCATTGTACAATGATTAATAACTTTGTTTACCAAGAGGTTGTGAGCAGTCAAGGGGTCAGGTGGTCAATTTTCAGTTCACATCACTGATTTTTTGCTGCATAAAATCTGTTTGAAAATGAAAGTAGAATGAAAATTGCATTTTTATTTATAAATCTAAGTTACAGATGAACCTTCCAGAGTCTACCACCCGAATCAGTAAAATTGAGATACATGTTACATGGAAGTTTAAAGAAGTAATTCTGAGAGTTGGGAACCCATGCGTTGGATTGATTATATGAATATCATGGCACAGTTTATTTTGTGTTTTATTTCCATATGCAACTATAAACAGGGTCTCGCATTCTACCCAATTCTATGTTTATTGGAGTGAAGAGGCTTGCATTGCTTTGGGCAGTATTACTGTTACTTAATACTACAATGTGCAATATCAAAAAGAACTTTTCTCTCACAAAGGGTGATCTGGAACTCTCTTTCCAAAAAAACCTGTTGAGGCTAAGTCAATTGAAAATTTCCATTGAGATTTGATAAGATTTTTGTTAGCTAAGGGTATTAAGTGATGTAAAACCAAGGCACATAGATGAAGTTAAGGTTCAGATCATCCTTGTACTAACTGAATAATGGAATGAGCTTGAAGGGCTGAATGGACTACTCCTGTTCCTATGTTTATCTTCTTCAGCCTTACATGCCTCTGACATCATTGTGCTCTTATAATTCTGAGGATCCCTCCATGTTCATCACTCTGCCATTGGCAGCCATGTATTCAGCTGCTGATGCCAAAGTTCTGGAAATCCCTTCCTAAACGTCTCCGACGCTTTACCTCACTTTCCTCCTTTAAGACGCTCCTTAAAACATACACATTTGGCCAAGTTTTTGGTTACCTCTCCTAATATCTCCTAATGTAGCTCAGAGTCAATTGATTTCTGTTAACGCACCTGTGAAGTGCCTTGGGACATTTTGCTACAATAAAGGAACTTTAGAAATCCAATTTGTTGTTTGATCTCCATGCACTACTTACTCTAATGTGTCCCTTGCTAGAATCTCCCTGTAAGCTTTGGATCTCAGAGGGGATATTGAAATGTTTGTAACAGCTGAAGGGCACCTGTAAACTACCATGGATCCATGTGTCTATAGTTTAGAAGTGGAGGTTACAGGTTTCTAACACTGGAATTGGAAAGCTGCAATATTGGAAAAACACCACGACAGCTTAAACTAATTATATGGGTCATTTTCAGATTTTGTCAACTTATATGGCTTATGCACTGGTCATCCATATGTCACAGGTTCCGCCAGGGCCATTCGGCTCCTGACCTCTTTACAGCTTTGGTCCAAACATGGACAAAAGAGGTGAACTCAAGAGGTGAGGTGAGAATGATTGCCCTTGATATCAAGGCAGCATTTGACCGAGTCCAGCATCAAGGAGCCCTAGCAAAACTGCAGTCAATGGGAATCAGTGGGAAAGTCTTCACTGGTTGGAGTCAGTCCTAGCACAAAGGAAGATGGTTGTGGTTGTTGAGGCCAATCAACTCTGCCCAGGACATTACTGCAGGAGTTCCTCAGGGTAGTGTCCTAGGCCCAACCATCTTCAGCTGCTTCATTAATGACCTTCCCTCCATCATAAGCTCAGAAGTGGGGATGTTCGTTGATTATTGTACAATGTTCAGTACCATTCACAACTTCTCAGGTACTGAAGCAGTCTGTGTCCATTGCAACAAGACCTGGACAATATCCAGGCTTGGGGTGATAAGTGGTAAGTAACATTCGTGCTACACAAGTGCCAGGCAATGACCATCTCCATCAACAGAGAACCTAACCCCTTGACATGCCATTGCTGAATACCCAAATACCAACATCTTGAGGGTTATCATTGACCAGAAACTGAACTGAAGTAGCCATATAAATACTGTGGCTACACAGCAGGTCAGAGTCAGGAATTCTGCGGCGAGTAACCCATCTCCTGACTCCCCTGTCCACCATCTACAAGGCATCAGTCAGGAGTGTGATGGAATACTCTCCACTTGGCTGGATGAGTGCAGCTCCAACAACATTCAGGAAGCTTGTGATCCAAGACAAAGCAGCTTGCTTGATCAGCATCCCATCCACCACCTTATACATTCATTCCCTCCACCACACAGTGGCAGCAGTGTGTACCATATACAAGATGCACTCAGCAACTCACCATGCCTCCTTCGACAGCACCTTCTCAACCCGTGATCTCTATAATCTAGAACAGGGATGTTCAACCTTTTCGCATGAGGGGCCACGTAACAATTTTTGTCCTACATAGAGGGCTGATGAGCAAATTTCAGAAAGATAAAGGCATTAGCTATTTATCTTACAGTTAATCAAAATAACAAAAAATGTGCATTTTTATGAACAAGCTGTAAATAAGAAGACTAATCTATTAAATTACTTTCTCATCACTATGTTGAACATTGATTTATTGAGATACCTGGCATTGTTTTTGCTTGCAGAAGTGGTCAATGTATGCCCGCACACTTAAAGTATTCGGATTGATGTCCATCTGTCAGTACTGATCTTGATATTGTTTAGATTCATTTTTTTTCATTTTTTTTAGGGCAACACAGTGGCGCAGTGGTTAGCACCGCAGCCTCACAGCTCCAGGGACCTGGGTTCGATTCTGGGTACTGCCTGTGCGGAGTTTGCAAGTTCTCCCTGTGACCGTGTGGGTTTTCACCGGGTGCTCCGGTTTCCTCCCACAGCCAAAGACTTGCAGGTTGATAGGTTAATTGGCCATTGTAAATTGCCCCTAGTGTAGGTAGGTTATAGGGAATATGGGATTACTGTAGGGTTAGTATAAATGGGTGGCTGTTGGTCGGCACAGACTTGGTGGGCCGAAGGGCCTGTTTCACTGCTGTATTTCTAAATAAATAACAAAAAAATAAAAGCTGTTTGCAGCAATCTCTGCTGCTGAACAGTGCACTGAATTGAAGGGCATGTTTTCAGAGATTTGGATAAGAGACTGAGAGAACAAACTGACTATAAAATGTCAGAAGGTCATGCTCTGTGAAAGCTCTCTTCATGTCACTTGTATTTCTGACCAGACAGTAACAACATGGCGCCAAACATATACATTCCATATTATATTTTAAAGAGCAGATTATTGTGCAAAAATGGTCATTTTAGTAATCAATGTTTGGTTAATTTGAATCGTTGGTGGAGAGTAAAGCTCCCCGAAAATTTAGTGACTGCAGTGGAAATTAAATCAATTATCTTGAACAAACCAGTTACAGACCCATGAAGGGTGGCATTTTTGATTTTCATTTCTGTATGAGTCAATCTTTTTGCCTTTAATACACAGTTTTCAGAAGAGGAGAGAGAAATAATATAAATGTGTAATTTCGGGGCAGTGGCGGCGGGGCCAGTTCTTTCATGCATATTCTATTTGTTCCGATTGAATATAAAATAAAACATAATATAAAATATAAAATTAAACATCAATATGGAATGCTTTCCTTTATTGGCCAAGGTATATAATACAAAAGCAGGGATGTAATGCTGGAACTGTGTAAAACGCTGGTTAGGCCACAGCTGGAGTATTGCATACAGTTCTGGTAAACGCATTACAGGAAGGTCATAATTGATCTGGAGAGAGTACACAGGAGATTTATGAGAATGTTGCCAAGGCTTGAAGGTAGCAGCTATGAGGAAAGATTGGATCGGCTCGGGTTGTTTTCCTTGGAACAAAGGAGGCTGAGGGATGACTTAATAGAGGTGTACAAAATTATGAAGGGCCTAGATAGAGTAGACAGAAAGGATCTGTTTCCCCTGACGGAGAGGTCAATTACCAGGGGGCACAGATTTTAGGTTATTGGTAGAAGGATTAAAGGTGACATGAGGAAAAATGTTTTCACCTAGAGGGTGGTGGGTGTCTGGAATTCACTGCCAGGAATGGTGGTGGAGGCAGAAACCCTCAAATCATGCTGGAAGGTGGGATTAGATTGGATGGCTAGATTTTTCGGCCAGCGCAGACACAACGGGCTGAATGGCCTTCTTCTGTGCCGTAACTTTTCTATGGTTAGCAATGATTTTTTTCTGTTCTGATACAAATATGATTTATACAGCTAGGGGAGGGAATATGGCTAAATTTATAATTTCGGGCACCTTATCAGAATTAGCCACTTCATCATTGTATGGAATTACAACAAATGTTTCAAATTACCATAATATCAGAACTCAAAATATATAAACAAGCATGTTTTTCAAATTTAACAGGGGATGTGTAAAAACAGCAATATCATAAACTGGAGAAAATGTATTTAATAGACAGTGAGGATGGGTACATGTGCAGACTGAATCTACATGGGCATGTGTCAGCGGTGCACTCACCATAAATGTGGATAATAATCCTTGAAGAACTTCTGATTTTTCTTCATTGTTTTTCTCTTCCTGCAGGGTTCTGTTGATTTATGACATATAAACATCCTTGCCTATTTCCAGCTCCTCTAGCCATTTATTGAGCTAAAGTGCGAATGCTGCCTCTCCACTGGATGCAGCCATGTTGTGTGTGTGCGGGGTCCTAGCAAACCTGTAGCAGCCTGTTGAGGTGCCTGACATTTCAGCACCACTGAGTTTGACCACAAGACAGCCGCCATAGCTGGCGCTTGGTGCTAAAGCGGAGCCAAATTTGAAATTCCAATTGAAAGCTGAAAGCAAATGGCTGAGGGCAGAAACCACACAGCAAGGAGGAAGAACAGCCAGCCCCTGCAGGCTGTATAGAAACCTTTGGCAGGCTGGATTCTGACTTGCAGGCTGTATGTTGGACAACCCAAACTTAGAAGGACAAGGGCAGCAGACGCGTGGAAACACCATCATCTGCAAGTTCCCCTCCAAGCAACAAATCATCCTGACTTGGAAATATATCACCATTCCTTCACTGCTGCTGGACCAAAATCCTGGAACTCCCTCCCTAAGAGCACTATGGGTTTACCTACACAAGATGAACTGCAGCTCGCCACCACCTTCTCAAGGGCAATTAGGGATGGGAAATGAATACTGGCCTAGCCAGTGATGCCCACATCCCATGAAACAAATAAAAAACAGCTAAAACACTTAAGACAAAGAATTTGCTAAACTCAACTGCGCTATTGAAGAATGAACGATGTTGGCTATTATTCTTGATTTCCGATGAAGAATTGGAGAGAAAGAAGTTTCAGAAAAATCTGATTGCTACTATTCAGTTAAGGCAGTCTCTTGTGCTATAATGAATATTGTCATATATTGATCTGGCTGATACCATCCCACACATACTTCCACGGAAAAGCAGCCTCGGAGTAAATAAAAAAATGTAAGACAAACCTCTGCACTGTTGTTACCAGACACAGTTGGGCTGACTTTCATCCCCTCTGCCAGGCAAGAGTGATGCAAAAATGCAATTAAAATAACAGCGAACTTATGGCCACTGTCAGGCCCTTTGCAATTATGAAACTTTACTCCTCAAACTAGCAAACATTTTCATTAGGAAAATGTCAAAAGATTAGTTAATCAGAAATACATGTCATAAAGCAGATTCAAACAATCACCATTATGTGAACAAACTTGTTACATTCTTTGCGTAAATGAAATATTATACTCATGTCTCATGGTTTCCTCCTGTTGAAATGTATACTCTCACTCAATGAGCATGTATCCATGCTTGTGTCCTCAATGATCCCCCTCTGGCAGTGGAACCACTGATAGGAGATGGCTCGTCCCACTGCTGGCATTACGAAGCAGATGATATTATCCATAAAGAAGCAAACTCTTATTGCAGATTGCTCTACTTATTCAGTAAGGTGCATGGAAATGATCCAAACCCTAACCTTATACCAACTTCTCTCACCTGCCAGAATTTGCAGACCAAATAATTTGATTGTTGCTTCAGATGCTGTTAAAACTTTGATCTCCTGAGGCCAGTCACTCATGGTCTTTATTGCCTGTTGATTAAAAGCTAGATTTTGCTCAGTTTTCTTCCTGAGGCATTGGAATTGTCCTTATGATCTCTTGTTCCCTTCTTTGAGTGCTAACGTACAGCTGGTGATTTCTTCTCAGCTTTGGTTTCTTGTATTTGAATTTGGGGTAGGCCAGAGGTGCCAGAGCTGAATTGTGCTGGGCTCCCAGTCATGACCACTTGCATCACCAAATTCAGCACACCTTTCAAGCTGATTTTGCCATTTCTACCTCCACGTTTTCCGGTCTACACTGGGAAAATATTTATTCTTATTGGAATTCTAAAGATTCACTTCCAGCTAGTTAAGATGCTTCATGGTGTTACTTGTCACTCTGCTTTGACTAGTTCAAAACAGTCTGCTGAACATGATAAATAGTATGCAGCTTGGAGGTTACTTCAGCAGCACAGAGGTGTAATGGTTAGCACTGCAGCTTCACAGCTCAAGTGGCCTGGGTTTGGTTCTGGGTACTGCCTGTGTGGAGTTTGTAAGTTCTCCCTGTGACTGTGTGGGACTCCTCCCACAGCCAAAGAGTTGCAGGTTGATAGATAAATTCGCCATTGTAAATTGCCCCGAGTGTAGGTTGGTGGTAGGAGAATGGTGGGGATGTGGTAGGGAATATGGGATTAATGTAGGATTAGTATAAATGGGTTATTGGCTGGCACAGACTCGGTGGGCCGAAGGGCCTGTTTCAGTGCTGTATGATTCTATGATTCCTTCAATTTTATCTTAGAAGCTCAAATTTTTTTAATATGCAAGATTTCACTCCTTTACTGATGAAATAGTTTGTGTGCTTGTCTGAAACAACCACAAAACCTTTTTAGAATAAGAAAGAAAGCCTTGCATTTATGTAGCACCTTTCACGGTCTCAGATGTCCCAAAGCATTTTATAGTTAATGTAGTCATTGGCACAGAAATTGCCACCATTACACTTGAGGAACAAATATCCAGATTCCAATTACACGAGAGAAGAGACATTTCGTATCCAGTTATGCTGCTCTTGCACATCCTAGTAAATAGATCAAGATCAACATAAAAGGGAGCTTATTAACAAGCTGCTGATTCAGTTGAATTTGGAGCCCTTATCTGAAGGCAAATGCTCTCCCGAGAGAGAGAGAGAGAGAGAGAGAGAGAGGGAGGAAAGAAATATGTAAGCTTGTGTCACTCCAGTCAGCTTGCAGGAAACAATTGTAGTCCAGTGCTGACAAAGTCTGTCCTTCCTGTTAATATTAGTTTCGTGTTACTTGCAGTAAGCCAACATGCTAACTGACCTGACACCCACTATTGCACTATTTACTTTTTAATACCCTTACCACCGTTACTGTGCAGCAATACTCTTCAGCAGCCAATACTTGTGTGTTCACTATGATTGTTTAAACTATTTGGATTTGGGGTCAGAAACTTTAAAGGATGACCTTTTATATGAGTGTTAGTCTGAGCTGCTGCAGTTATACAGAAATCAGGTTTGGAATTTTTGTTTTATGAAAGTGTTGCTGGGAGTGGAAAATTGGGAGCACCACAAAACTAACAATGATTCTATGTTAGCAATAATGCTGGATATCTCTTCCAGTATTCATTATGTCAAAGAAATATAATATAATGGAACTATAATATAATAGAAATGCTATATTATAGCTGTGATGTTCACGTAAAGTGAAGCAATTGAAAATATAGGAACTCAACCTGAAGAGTTATAAAAATGAACTTTTCTTTTAAAAAAGTGGATAATGTGCTTCAAAAAATGGTCTCTGAATTTCAAAAGACCTGGCTTTTGTATATTCAAACTGTCTATTATCTGGCAAGGACAAAATAATACATTCAAAACTAAGAGGTGTCAATTATACCCATCCTGAACCCATCAAGAGACATTTTTGAATTGAATGGGTTCTTCTGAAACAACGATGTTGTGAAGTAGCCACATCCTGGGCCATTGTGGGTCACCACAGGGAGGAAGATCTCTCACTCCCAACAGATGTGAGATGTGAGAGACTTCTAGCTTTAAAGGTAGCTCTCTAGAGTGAGAGAGACAGAGAGAGAGACCCAGGAAAAAACATCACCAATGCTTGTCCAGCTGAGAGTTGGGAGAAAATCCAACAAGCCAAAAGAAAGGCGCCCTGCTGTGAATTCTACACGAAAAGTGCTCCACTGTCTTCAAACTGAACTTTCAACCAACAGAGAAATCTACAAATACCCCAGGCCTGCAACTAAAGAGAAATTGACCATTGAGAAAATTCAACAGGTTTACTGTGAACCCAGAAACTTCAGACTTTTTTCCTCTCTGTCCTTTTTGTGTGTGTGTGTGCATGCAAGTGAATGCATGAATGGGTGCAGTTAATCTTCTGTTGTAAACCTACAACAAAAGCTGTCACTGTCTGTTTATTTGACAAATAAAATGCAAAGGGGTTAAAACCCTAAGAACAAAAACACTTCCTGCAGTTAGGTGGGAGTTGAACAGTGGGAACCACCCAAACCCCTCACCACGTGGCCGGAACATAGCACTTGGTCACGTCTTCAAACACTTCAAAATATAATGACTAAAAAGACGTTATAAAATGGGGCATTTTTGATTGAACAATGCAGATTACAGGGCAATGTGATAGAAGCAGTTTAAAATTATGGGATGGTGTTCAGGGTAGATAGAACCAGACTGTTTCCAGCAGTTGAAGGGTCGACAATAAGAGGCTATAGATAGAAGATTAAATTTAAGAGAGTTAGAACAGAGGGCAAGAGGGCAGAGGGCGGCACAGTGGTTAGCACCGCAGCCTCACAGCTCCAGCGACCCGGGTTCAATTCTGGGTACTGTCTGTGTGGAGTTTGCAAGTTCTCCCTGTGCCTGCGTGGGTTTTCGTCGGGTACTCCGGTTTCCTCCCACCGCCAAAAGACTTGCAGGTTGATAGGTAAATTGGCCATTATAAATTGTCCCTAGTATAGGTAGGTGGTAGGGAAATATAGGGACAGGTGGGGATGTGGTAGGAATATGGGATTAGTGTAGGATTAGTATAAATGTGTGGTTGATGGTCAGCACAGACTCGGTGGGCCGAAGGGCCTGTTTCAGTGCTGTATCTCTAAATAAATAAAAAAAACGTCTCTACACAAGAGAGTTGTGTGGTTCTGGAATTCATTTCTGGGGCAGGTGGTTGAGGCAGAAAATATGTCAATATTCAGAATTAGTTTGGATAGGGGAATAAAGAAAGAAAATAAAGACTTGATTTTATGTCACACCTTTCATGACCACTGGATATCCCAAAGCACTGGACAGCCGAAGAAGTACTTTAGAAGTATACTATTCTAATGTAGGAAATGAGGGGAAAGGGCTATGGAAACAGGGTGGGTAAATGTGAATAAGAGGAGAAATGCCAACATAGAATGGTTGACCTAATTGGTCTGCTTCCATGCTCTAATAGAATAAAGAACAGTACAGTACAGGAACAGGCCATTCGGCCCTCCAAGCCTGCGCTGATCTTGATGCCTGCCTAAACTAAAACCTTCTGCACTTCTGGGGACTGTATCCCTCTATTCCCATCCTATTCATGTATTTGTCAAGATGCCTGTTAAACGTCGCTATTGTATCTGCTTCCACCATCTCCCCCGACAGCAAGTTCCAGGCACTCACCACCCTCTGTGTAAAGAACTTGCCTCGCACATCCCCTCTAAACTTTGCCCCTCTCACCTTAAACCTATGTTCCCTAGTAACTGACTCTTCCACCCTGGGAAAAAGCTTCTGACTATCCACTCTGTCCATGTTTCTCATAACTTTGTAAACCTCTATCATGTCGCCCCTCCACCTCCGTCGTTCCAGTGAAAACAATCCGAGTTTATCCAACCTCTCCTCATAGTTAATGCCTTCCAGACCAGGCAGCATCCTGGTAAACCTCTTCTGTACCCTCTCCAAAGCCTCCACGTCCTTCTGGTAATGTGGCGACCAGAATTGCACGCAATATTCTAAGTGTGGCCTAACTAAAGTTCTGTACAGCTGCAGCATAACTTGCCAATTTTTATACTCTATGCCCCGATCCATGAAGGCAAGCATGCCGTATGCCTTCTTGACTGCCTTATCCACCTGCGTTGCCACTTTCAGTGACCTGTGGACCTGTACGCCCAGATCTCTCTGCCTGTCAATACTCCTAAGGGTTCTGCCATTTACTGTATACTTCCCACCTGTATTAGACCTTCCAAAATGCATTACCTCACATTTGTCCGGATTAAACTCCATCTGCCATTTCTCTGACCAAGTCTCCAACCGATCTATATCCTGCTGTATCCTCTGACAATCCTCATCACTATCCGCAACTCCACCAACCTTTGTGTTGACCGCATACTTACTAATCAGACCAGCTACATTTTCCTCCAAATCATTTATATATACTACAAACAGCAAAGGTCCCAGCACTGATCCCTGCGGAACACCACTAGTCACATCCCTCCATTCAGAAATGCACCTTTCCACTGCTACCCTCTGTCTTCTATGACCAAGCCAGTTCTGTATCCATCTTGCCAGCTCACCTCTGATCCTGTGTGACTTCACCTTTTGCACCAGTCTGCCATGCGGGACCTTGTCAAAGGTTTTACTAAAGTCCATATAGACAACATCCACCGCCCTTCCCTCATCAATCATCTTCGTCACTTCCTCAAAAAACTCAATCAAATTAGTGAGACACGACCTCCCCTTCACAAAACCATGCTGCCTCTCACTAATAAGTTTGTTTGTTTCCAAATGGGAGTAAATCCTGTCCCGAATAATCCTCTCTAATAATTTCCCTACCACTGACGTAAGGCTCACCGGCCTATAATTTCCTGGATTATCCTTGCTACCCTTCTTAAACAAAGGAACAACATTGGCTATTCTCCAGTCCTCTGGGACCTCACCTGTAGCCAATGAGGATGCAAAGATTTCTGTCAAGGCCCCAACAATTTCTTCCCTTGCCTCCCTCAGTATTCTAGGGTAGATCCCATCAGGCCCTGGGGACTTATCTACCTTAAAGCTTTGCAAGACGCCCAACACCTCCTCCTTTTTGATAATGAGATGACTGAGACTATCTACACTCCCTTCCCTCGGCTCATCATCCAGCAAGTCCTCTTTGGTGAATACTGATGCAAAGTACTCATTTAGCACCTCGCCCATTTCCTCTGGCTCCACACATAGATTCTCTTCTCTGTCCTTGAGTGGGCCAACCCTTTCCCTGGTTACCCTCTTGCTCTTTATATACGTATGAAAAGCCTTGGGATTATCCTTAGTCCTGTTTGCCAATGACTTTTCATGACCCCTTTTAGCCCTCCTGACTCCTTGCTTAAGTTCCTTCCTACTGTCTTTATATTCCTCAAGGGATTTGTCTGTTCCTCGCCTTCCAGCCCTTACGAATGCTTCCTTTTTCTTTTTGATGAGGCTCACAATATCCCACGTTATCCAAGGTTCCCGAAACTTGCCAAACTTATCCTTCTTCCTCACAGGAACATGCTGGTCCTGGATTCTAATCAACTGATGTTTGAAAGACTCCCACAAGTCAGATGTTGGTTTACCCTCAAACAGCCGCCCCCCAATCTAAATTCTTCAGTTCCTGCCTAATATTGTTATAATTAGCCTTCCCCCAATTTAGCACCTTCACCTGAGGACTACTCTTATCCTTATCCACAAGTACCTTAAAACTTATGGAATTATGGTCACTGTTCCCGAAATGCTCCCCTACTGAAACTTCGACCACCTGGCCGGGCTCATTCCCCAATACCAGGTCCAGTACGGCCCCATCCCTAGTTGAACTATCTATATATTGTTTCAAGAAGCCCTAATGGATGCTCCTTACAAATTCTGCCCCATCCAAGCCCCTAGCACTAAGTGAGTCCCAGTCAATGTAGGGGAAGTTAAAATCACCCACCACTACAACCCTGTTACCTTTACATCTTTCCAAAATCTGTCTACATATCTGCTCCTCTACCTCCCGCTGGATGTTGGGAGGCCTGTAGAAAACCCCCAACATCGTGACTGCACCCTTCCTATTCCTGAGCTCCACCCATATTGCCTCGCTGCATGACCCCTCCGAGGTGTCCTCCCGCAGTACAGCTGTGATGTCTACATATTTCTTTGTATTCAAAGCCAATCAATTATTTTTGAAGCACATTCACTGTTGTTATTTAAGAAATTAGTGCACAACAAGATTCAACAGACAGTAAAAGAGATGAATGACAGATGAATAATGTTGGTTGAAAGAGCACTGTTGGACTCGGACTACTTCCTGCTCTGCTAATAGAGCCATGGGATCTTTTACATCTATTTGAATAGGCAGATGGAGCCTTGGTTTAACATCACATCGAAAAGACAGCACCTCCAACAATGAGGCACTCCCTCCATATTGGATTGAAAAGTCAAGTCTAGATTATGTGGAATGGAGCTTGAACCCACAATTTTCTGATAGTGCTATGAACTGGGCAATGCTGATATTTTCTGGAATGATGGGGGAAAAGGGGATAGGGAGCTAATTATAGATGAGGCCATTTAGCAAGTGCTGCTTGAGCTGAGGAACTAACAGTGCATTACTGTTGATCAAGTGTGATATCCTTATTTGCAGAACAGTACAAATAGAGTGGGTATATCTGTATTGTCTGCTCCCATTGCTTGAAGGCCTTGAAAATTGCAGGTCCTACCTCTGGCGGTGGTGCCTTCAGCTGCCCAGCTCCTCAGTGCTGGAATTCTCTTTTAATGCAAGAGAAAAAGTTCTCCCTGTGTCTGCGTGGGTTTTCTGAAGCATCTGAAAAGTTATAGGGAGTCCAGTATCATTTGTAACAACTTTAATAATGCGTAGATTTTACATAATAGTACCATAACTGCAATAATTCTGGACATGCTAGTTGCATTTAGGTATGGACAGATTGCAAGAAAAGGAACCGAGACAATGAGCACATAATTTGGTTGCATTCTGCCTGTTTTTAAAGTGCTACGTGTGGTGTTAGAGATTCAAAATGGCGTCCATGCTGTGGGTGCACACTTCTGGTGCAGGTCACACCGCACACCATATTGGTGAGGGCGCAGTGTGCGCCCATATGGAGCATGCAGAGTAGGCAGATCATGACATTAATCAGCGTGATTTGGCATGAGTACTGCCTTTTGTAGGCCAACACTTCAGCTAGTGCTGTTGCCTAATCATGCTACGCGGCAGGAAGGACACCCTACCAGCACAACTTACAGGGATGATCAACCACTTACAGTTTAGTTATAAATTAATTTCTACTGGCTGTTGCTATGATGGCACAAGTGTATAGTGCTTTCTAGAGTTTCTTTAAAGTTGCTAAAGTCTGCGGGAAGTGGTGTGACAGGTGCTGAAGGACTTTTTAAAATCTTCGTTCATGCGATATGAGTGTCACTGTCAAAGCCAGCATTTATTGCCCTTCCCTGGTTACCATTGAGAAGGTGGGAGTGAGCTGCATTCTTGAACCGTTGCAGTCCATCTGGTGTAGGTACACCAACAGGGCTATTAGGGAGGGAGTTCCAGGATTTTAACCTAGTGACAGTGAAGGAACAGTGACATAGTTCCAAGTCAGGATGGTGTGTGGCTTGGAGGGGAACTTGCAGGTGGCGGTGTTCCCTTGCGCCTGCTGCCCTTGTTCTTCTAGGTGGTAGAGGTTGCAGGTTTGAAAGGTACTGCGAGGGAGACATGGTGAGTTGCCTCAGTGCATCTTGTAGATGGTACACACTGTGGCCACTGTACACTCGTGGCAGAGGGAGTGAATGCTTAAGGTGGTGGATGGGTTTCTGATCAAGTGGGCTGCTTTGTCCTGGATGGTGTCGAGCTACTTGAGTGTTGTTGGAGCTGCACTCACCAAGGCAAATGGAGAGTATTCCATCACACTCCTGACTTGTGCCTTGTAGATGGTGGACAGGCTTTGGGGAGTCAGGAGGTGAGTTACTCGCTGTAGAATTCCCAGGCTTTGACCTGCTATTGTAGCCACAGTATTGATTTGGCTGCTCCAGTAAAGTTTCTGGTCAATGGTAACCCTCAGGATGTTGATGGTGGTGGTTTCAGCGATGATAATGTCATTGAATGTCAAAGGGAGATGGTTGGATTCTCTCTTGTTGGAGATGGTCATTGCCCGGCAATTGTCTGGCGCAAATGTTATTTGCCACATATGAGCCCAAGTCTGAATGTTGTCCAGGTTTTGCTTGGTCCTAACTTCAATGCTTCTGCAAAACACAGTTGCTCCCAGACAAGGGTGCATGAGAAGGTCTTTCCCTTGGAATACAGCATGATTTGGAGAATAAACAGAGGCCACGCAAAGACAAGCTGCTAGATGGGGGGAGGGGTGGAGGAGGAGGAGGAGAAGGGCTCTGGGTGGAGGCCATATCCATCAAGGATGTTCAGGGAGCAACTCTCGTACCTGAACCTCAGTAAGGAACATTGTGTGAGACATCAAGGGCATCCTTACTGAAAGCTGCCACCTGCTGCTGCCACACTGCAACCTCAGAGCAGGGTGAGGACAGCTTTGCCAGTGGCTGTGAAGGTCGCCATGGCAATGAACTTTTATGCGCGAGCTCCTTCCAGGCTAGAGATGGAGATATCTATAATATTTCACAATTTGCTGTTCGCTGTTGGTAAAGGAGGTCACTGACACTCTCTATTCAAAGAAAGCTGAATACATTTCTTTCTCTCTTACCAGGGAAAAACAGACAAAGTGAGCACGTGGCTTAACTAGAATTGCAAGCTTGCACATGGTGCCACTGACTATATACATGGCACTTTGCAGCATGGCATGTCAACTCTGAGAATGCATCACAGCCAAAAGGGATTCCATTCCCTCAATGTCCGGCTGGCGTGCGACTGTACACAATGAATCATGCAGATCAATCCTTGGTATCCTGGCAGTAGTCATGATGTCTTCATCTGCGCTGGTTCACTGTATCACTGCAACAAACCAAAGGTAGGCTACTGAGTGACGATGGCTATCCGCTGACAAGATGACTGATGCTGCACAGCATGCATACACTGAAAGGTATGCTGCCCCATAGAATGTGATAGAGCAGGTCATTGACATGCTGCCTGGACCACTCTGGAGGAGGCCTGCAGTACTCAGCAGAGCAAGTGTCAAAATCTTTGGTGGGCTATTGTATGCTGCACAACCTTGCCATCATAAGCGGCCAGCACATGCCATCAGCAATATGGAGTAGCCGAGGAGCAGGAGGAGGAAGGGGAGCTGGAGGAAGAGGAAGAGGAAGGGGAAGGGAGGAAGTGACCTCGACAGCTCCTCCTGGCTTGGCTGTCTGTGAACATCCGACTGCGATACCAATAAATGTAACTTTAATTTCTCATTCACCAAGTCCCACATCTTATATTCCCTCTGTTTTTGGCCATCACCGAGCCTGCTTGGGCACAATGATAAAATAAAAGCCAACACAAAATAACATTTAAAATCAAATTTATAAATCAAACTATGCTAGTGACCTCAGAGACCGGGAAACAGCGAGAGCGGAGCAGAAAGGAGACCAGGCGCTCCGGAGTTTGAAAACAAAGTGAACAGTGACATCACAGGAAAGCTGCAAGGTGATTGGTTGGTGAGTCACTGCTGTTTGGGAATATCAGTAAGTAGCTGGGTTAGTACACCACTGTTAGGGTGCGTGTGTAAATAGCTGGGTTATAGCGTCTCAACAACTGGCAGAATAAAAAGAAAATAAATTAATTATTAATAATAAGAAACAAGTGAGTTGCTGGTGAGTATTTTTTTTTGAGTAAGGTTTATTTTAACTAGTGAACTGTATTGATTTTTAGTTGGATTCATCAGTCCGAGTAAGGTTTTATTAATAATTAAGTATTGTAGAATTGGTAAGATCTTTTAGCAGCTGCAAAGGGTCAACTAATAATAATAAAGTAATGGCAGTGGTGTTTCAACCTCAAGAGTGCATCTCCTGTGCTATGTGGGAGCTCCAGGATGCTTCCCATTTCATGGATAACCATTTGTGCAGGAAGTGTTGTCAATTGCAGCAGCTTGAGCTCCAGGTTTTGGAACTTGAGCAGCAGCTGGTGACACTGCGATGCATTCGTGAGGATGAGAGCTACGTGGATAGCACGTTTATAGATACGGTCACCCCACAGCTTAGGATTATGCAGGGAGAGAGGGAATAGGTGACCAGGCAGTCAAAAAGAATCAGGCATGTAGTGCAGGAGATCCTGAGTGCATCTCACTCTCCAACAGGTATTCAGTTCTGAATACTGAGGAAAATGATGTTTCACTTGGGGAGTGCAGCCAGAGCCAAAAGTCCATGGGTGGCTCAGCTGCACAGAAGGGTACAGGGAAGTCTGGAAGAGCCATAGTGATAGGTGATTAAATAGTCAGGGGAGGCGTTTCTGTGGCTGCAGACTTGAATCCAAGATGGTGTGTTGCCTCCCTGGTGCCAGGGTCAAGGATATCACTGAGCGGCTGCAGAGCATCCTGAAGGGGGAGGGTGAACAGCTAGCAGTCGTGGTCCACATCGAAATCAACGACATAGGTAGAAAGAGGGATGTGGTCCTATAGTCAGAATTTAGGGAGCTTGGTAAGAAGTTAGCAAGCAGGACCTCAAAAGTAGCAATCTCCAGATTATTCCCAGTGCCACGCGCAAGTGAGTATAGAAATAGAAGGATAAAACTGATGAATGCGTGGCTGGAAAGATGGTGCAGGAGGGAGGACCTTAGATTCCTGGGACATTGGGACCGGCTCTGGGGGAGATGGGACCTGTATAGGCTGGAGGGGTTGCACCTGAACAGAGGGGATAAGAAAGGAGGGGGGTGGCAATTTTGGTCAAGGAAACTATTACAGCTGTGAGGAGGGAAGATATGTTGGAAGGTTCATGAAGTGAGGCCATATGGATGAGCTAAGGAACAAAAAAAGGTAAATCACACTGCTGGGAGTATACTATAGACCCCCAAACAGTCAGAGGGATATAGAAGAGAATATGTAGGCAAATCTCTGAGAAATGCAAGAACAATAGGGCAGTAATAGTAGGGGATTTTAACTACCCCAATATTAACTGGGATAGTTTTAGTGTGAAAGTAATTGAGGAAGCAGAATTCTTGAGGTGACTTCAGGAGAACGTTTTTGCCCAGTAAGTAGCAAGTCCAACAAGAGAGGGCACAGTTTTAGACTTAGTTTTAGGAAATGAAGATGGACAGGTGGAAGGAATGGTGCAGGAGCATTTGGTGGCAGTGATCATGATTCAGTCAATTTTATCATATTTATGGAAAAGGATAGAGATAGAACAGGAGTTAGAATTCTCAACTGGGGCAAGGCCAATTTTACTAAACTAAAGAGTGATTTAGTGAAAGTGGACTGGAAACAGCTACTAGAAGGCAAATCCGTGTCAAAACAGTGGGAGGCATTCAAAGGGGAGATTCAAGGGATTCAGAGTAAACATGTTCCCACAAAGGATGTAACTAGTCGAGTTGATAAGGGACAGCCAGTGGATGTGGTTTATTTGGACTTTCAGAAGGCTTTCGACAAAGTCCCACATAAGAGATTAGCATGTAAAATTAAAGCGCATGGGATTGGGGGTAGTGTATTGCGATGGATAGAAAATTGGTTGGCAGACAGGAAACAAAGAATAGGAATAAAGGGGTCTTTTTCCGAATGGCAGGCGCTGACTAGTGGGGTACCGCAGGGATTGGTGCTAGGACCCCAGCTATTCACAATATATATTAATGATTTAGATGAGGGAATTAAATCTAATATCTCCAGATTTGCAAATGACACAAAACTGGGTGGGAGGATGAGTTGTGAGGAGGATGCAGAGAGGCTTCAGGGTGATTTGGACAAGTTGTGTGAGTGGTCAAATGCATGGCAGATGCAGTATAATGTGGATAAATGTGAGTATATCCACTTTGGTAGCAAAAACAGGAAGGCAGATTATTATCTGAACGGCTATAAACTGAGAGAGGGGAATTTGCAACGAGACCTGGGTGTTCTCATACACCAATCCCTGAAGGTAAGCATGCAGGTGCAACAGGCGGTAAAAAGGGCAAATGGTATGTTGACCTTCATAGCGAGAAGATTCGAGTACAGGAGCAGGGATGTCTTGCTGCAATTATACAGGGCCTTGGTGAGGCCACACTGGGAATATTGTGTGCAGTTTTGGTCTCCTTATCTGAGGAAGGATGTTCTTGCTATAGAGGGAATGCAGCGAAGGTTTACCAGACAGATTCCTGGGATGGCGGGACTGACGTATGAGGAGAGATTGAGTCGGTTAGGATTATATTCACTGGAGTTCAGAAGAGTGAGGGGAGATCTCATAGAAACCTATAAAATTCGAACAGGACTTGACAGGGTAGATGCAGGAAGGATGTTCTCGATGGTGGGGGAGCCCAGAACCAGGGGTCATAGTCTAAGGATACGGGGTAAACCTTTCAGGACTGAGAAGAGGAGAAATTTCTTCACCCAGAGAGTGGTGAGCCGGTGGAATTCGCTACCACAGAAAGCAGTTGAGGCCAAAACATTGAATGTTTTCAAGAAGGAGTTAGATATAGCTCTTGGGGCGAAGGGGATCAAAGGATATGGGGCGAAAGCCGGAACAGGTTACTGAGTTGGATGATCAGCCATGATCATAATGAATGGCGGCGCAGGCTCGAAGGGCCGAATGGCCTACTCCTGCTCCTATTTTCTATGTTTCTATGTTAAGAAAATGAGTGAGACGGCCAAATCTAGAACCCCATTGATATCAAGGAACTTACAGGGTAATAGAAGGCAGAAAAGGAAAGTTTAAGTCTGACACCAAGAACTCAATACTACAGAAAGCCAAGAGAAGTATAGAAAGCGGAGGGGTGAAATCAAAAAGGAAATTAGGAAAACTAAGAGAGAGCATGAAAGAATATTGACAAGCAAAATTAAGGTGAACCCAAAGATGTTTATTACACTTATTACATTGAGAGTAAGAGGATAACTCAGGAGAGAGCAGGGCCCATAAAAGACCAAAAAAGTAACCTATGTGTACAGGCGGAAGATGTTGATATGGTTCTTAATGAAAACTTTGCGTCCATCTTCACAAAAGAGGGGGACGATGCAGATATTGTAGTTAAGGAGGAAGAGTGTGAAGTATTGAATGTGATAAACTTAGGAAGAGAGGAAGTATTAAGGGGATTAGCATTTTTGAAAGTTGATAAATCACCAGGGCCAAATGAAATGTACCCTAGGCTGTTAAAAGAAGCAAAAAAGCAAAAGAGGAAATTGCAGAAGGTCTGACCATCATTTTCCAGTCCTCACTGGATACAGCTGTGGTGCCAGAGGATTGGACAACTGCTAACATTGTACCTCTGTTTAAAAAGGGAGTGAGGGATAGACCAAATAATTACAGGCCAGTCAGTCTAACCTCAGTCGTGGGCAAATTATTGGAATCTATCCAGAGAGACAGGATAAGCTGTCACTTAGAAAGGCACAGGTTAATTAAGGATTGTCAGCATGGATTGTTTAAGGGAAGATCTTATTTGACCAACTTGATCTAACTTTTTGAAGAAGTAACAAGGGCGGCACAGTGGCGCAGTGGTTAGCACCGCAGCCTCACAGCTCCAGGGACCCGGGTTCGATTCCGGGTACTGCCTGTGTGGAGTTTGCAAGTTCTCCCTGTGTCTGCGTGGGTTTTCTCCGGGTGCTCCGGTTTCCTCCCACAAGCCAAAAGACTTGCATGTTGATAGGTAAATTGGCCATTATAAATTGTCACTAGTATAGGTAGGTGGTAGGGCATTATAGGGACAGGTGGGGATGTTTGGTAGGAATATGGGATTAGTGTAGGATTAGTATAAATGGGTGGTTGATGTTCGGCACAGACTCGGTGGGCCGAAGGGCCTGTTTCAGTGCTGTATCTCTAATCTAATCTAAAAAAAAGATAGATGAGGGTAGTGCTGTTGATGTGGTCTACATGGATTTTAGCAAGGCCTTTGACAAGGTCCCACTTGACAGACTGGTTAAAAAAATAAAATTCCATGGGATCCAAGGAAATGCAGCAAGGTGGACACACAATTAGCTCAGTTGCAGGAAACAAAGGGTAATTGTTGACAGATGTTTTAGCGACTGGAAGGCTGTTTCCAGTGGCATTCCGCAGGGATCAGTACTGGGTCACCTGCTTTTTGTGGGATATATTAACGATTTGGACGTAAATGTAGGGGGCATGATCAAGAGGTTCGCAGATGACACAAAGATTGGCCGTATGGTAGATAGCGAGGAAGTTAGCTATAGGCTGCAGGAAGATATTGATGGTCTGGCCAGATGGGCAGAAAAATGGCAAATGAAATTCAACCCGGAGAGGTGTGAGGTGATGCATTTCGGGAGGTCAAACAAGGCAAAGGATTACACGATTAATGGGAAAATACTGAGAAGTGTAGAGGAAGTGTGGAACCTTGGAGTGAATATCCACAGATCCCTGAAGGTAGCAGGACAGGTCGATAAGGTGGTTCAGAAGGCATATGGAATCCTTTCCTTTATTAGCCAAGGTATAAAATGTAAGATCAGGGAGGTTATGCTGGAATTGTATAACTCATTGGTTAGGCCAATGAGTACTGTGTGCAGTTCTGGTCCCTCATTACAGAAAGGATGTAATTGCAGTAGAGAGGGTGCAGAGGAGATTTACGAGGATGTTGCCAGGATTGGAAAAATGCAGCTATGAGGAAAGATTGGATAGGCTGGGGTTGTTCTCCTTGGAATAGAGAAGGCTGAGGGGAGATCAGATTGAAATGTACAAACTTTTGAGGGGCCTGGATAGAGTGGAGGTGAAGGGCTTATTCAACTTAGCAGAGAGGTCAGTGATGAGGGGACCGTGCCCCAAGCCAAGCTGTTCCAGTACAGCTACAACACTGGCATCCACCCAGCAATGTGGAAAATTGCAAAGGTATGTCTTGTACACAAAAAGCAGGACAAGTCCAACCCGGCCAATTACTGCCCCATCAGTCTACTCTCAATCATCAGTAAAGTAATTGAAGGTGTCATCAACAGTGCCATCAGGCGGCACTTGCTTAGCAATAACCTGCTCACTGACACTCAGTTTGGGTTCCGCCAGGGCCACTCAGCTCCTGACCTCATTACAGCCTTAGTTCAAACATGGACAAAAGAGCTGAACTCAAAAGGTGAGGTGAGAGTGACTGCCCTTGACATCAAGGCAGCATTTGACCGAATATGGCATCAAGGAGTCCAAGCAAAACTGAGGTCAATGGGAATCCGGGAAAACCCTCCGCTGGCTGGAGTCATACCTAGCACAAAGGAAGATGGTTCTGGTTGCTAGAGGTCAATCATCTCAGCTCCAGGACATCATTGCAGGAGTTCCTCAGGGTAGTGCCCTAGGCCTGACCATCTTCAGCTGCTTCATCAATGACCTTCCTTCAATCATAAGGTCATAAATGGGGATGTTCGCTGATGATTGCACAATGTTCAGCACCATTCGCGACTCCTCAGATACTGAAGCAGTCTGTGTCTGCATGCAGCAAAACCTGGACAATATCCAGGCTTGGGCTGATAAGCGGCATGCAACATTCGCACCACACAAGTGCCAGGCAGTGACTATCTCCAACAAAAGAGATTCTAACCATCTCCCCTTGACATTCAATGGCATTACCATTGCTGAATCCCCCACTATCATGATCCTAGGGGCTACCATTGACCAGAAACTGAATTGGAGTAGCCATATAAATACCGTGGCAACAAGAGCAGGTCAAAGCCAGGAATCCTGCGGTGAGTAACTCACCTCCTGACTCCCCAAAGCCTGTCCACCATCTACAAGGCACAAGTCAGGAATTTGATGGAATACTCTCAAATTACCTGGATGGGTAAAGCTCCAACAACACTCAAGAAGCTCAACACCATCCAGGACAAAGCAGCCCACTTGATTGGCACCCCATCCACAAACATCCACTCCCTCCACCACCGACGCACAGTGGCAGCAGTGTGTACCATCTACAAGATGCACTGCAGCAATGCACCAAGGCTCCTTAGCCAGCACCTTCCAAACCCACAAGCACTGCCAACTGGAAGGACAAGGGCAGCGAATGCATGGGAACACCACCACCTGCAAGTTCCTCTCCAAGTCACACACCATCCTGACTTGGAACTATATCGCCGTTCCTTCACTGTAGCTGGAACAAAATCCTGGAACTCCCTTCCTAACAGCACTATGGGTGTACCTACCTCATATAGACTGCAGCGGTTCAAGAAGGCAGCTCACCACCACCTTCTCAAGGGCAATTAGGGATGGGCAATAAATGCTGGCCTAGCCAGCAACACCCACATCCCTTGAATGAATAAAAAAAGGTTATGCAACTGTGCCTTTCCCCCGCTACTTAGCTCCTGCTGCCTCCAGTTGTGCACCGCCTTATCCTGCAAGAAAGGGAAATGTGTCAGTGATTCCATTGCAATCTGATTGGGTGATGTGTCCGTCATGGTTGAATAACTGGCAGTGTGTGCAAGCTGTGAGAAGGGTGTGAGCCTGCAGCAGTGCAGAGTGTGTGAGGGTGAGGTGAAGCTATGAACATTAGGTATGAATCGTGATTGATAGAGATTGTTGGCCGGTGTGTGATGCATTGAGTAGTGTCTAAAGGTAATAGTGCAGTTGGTAGGACATGACATTTAATGATGTATTCACTGACCTTGGCCACTCGTGTGAGGTCATTGAACTTCTTGCAGCACTGCATCCAGGTCATTGGGCCAAACTGCTTGTGTTGACTGCCACAACTATCTGCTCCCATTGCCATCTGAGAGTTTGTCTGGAAGACTTCCTGGCCCCCTGTAAATAGAGCACACATCTCCTCCTCTGCACCTCCTCGACCAAGGCTTCCAGTGCAATGTCGCATAAACTTGGTGCCCACTTTCTCCCAATGGTGTGCCATTCATCTGTCTTTCTAAGTGTCAGAATCAGTTGTAGAATGACTTCCAATACCAGCTCCAACCACAATGTAGCTCCCCTTCAGGAGGTGAAGGCTGGCTTTAAATAATGCAGGCTAGCTTTAACTCATGTAAGACTCACAATTTTAGGCCCTCTACTGAGGTGTGCAGCCACTCAACAACATGGTTAGCACTGGTTGCATGCTACAATCATGTTAATGAGCAGGCAGCATGAAGTTGTGGAAACAATGTTCATGGGTTAATTCCTCATCATGATCCCTGTGCTCATCTTCAGGGGTTATCGAAATTAGCAGCTATTATGTTTTAAGCCACACAGAAACATTCAGGACATTTTGGAAAAAAAAATTGATCAGGAGTTGGAAGCCCAAAAAGAGTTATCAACAAGGCTATAATCAAATACTGGATTCATCTTGAGTCTCTTCCCTAATATCCCTACTGTCTGTAGATTGGGGGAATTGAGAACAAGCAAAATGTTGCAGATCACCTGGCCCCCGCTTCCTGTACTAATGATTCTAAAACGTTTCTAAGGAAACCATAAAAATATTGACACAATACCAGGAAACTATTACAAATAATAACACATTTCTGGATGGATCTTCTTCCTATCCTAAGTTCTAAAATACATTGTCAATTACTCAAACGAAACCATGCTATCATTGAAAAAATACTTTAATAATATATAGCAACAGAATTAAAGTGATAGTATGCTAACAAATATTGAGAACTATAGAATACAGATCTTCAAGACATTGCACCTGCAGCATACACTACAGCCCAGTCTAGCAGGCAGAATTAGGGTACCTTTTGGATGAAACATTAAACTGAAGCCCTATCTGCTGTCTCATGTGGTCTTAAAAGATCCAATGGCACTATTTCGAAGAAGAGCAGGGGAGTTTTGATCAATATTTATCCCTCAACCAACATCACTTAAAAAGATGATCTGGTCATTATCACATTGCTCTTTATAGGACCTTGTGTGCAAATTGACTGCACCATTTCCTACATTATAACAGTGACTATTTATAATAGCATTTCATTGACAGTTTGGGATTTCCTGAGGTTGTGAAAGATACTATGAAAATGCAATTCTTTTTCTTCTTCCTGATCAGTCCTTTGGGGTCTATGAACCTTAATTTAATAAGCTCTGTCCTACACAATAGGAGTAACCTTGTCTCAGCGAATCTGACGTTCTTGCTTTTTTGGAAGATATCCACTATCCCACTTTAGTACTATTCCCTTATGATAGTTTCGAGATTTTGCATGATGATTTTTCCCTTTGGTTAGATGCTTGACTATAAATATTACAATTCTCCAGTTATAATACTTACCACTGCTGGTAACTTAAGTTGTGTTTCACAATATGTTGTTTTCACCCTTAGGGTTGAATTTTCTCTGTGTGCCCATCACCGGGCAACAATTCCTTTCAGTCTGGCTCAGTGATAACGCCCTTTCATACTGAACAAAGAACAAAGAAAATAACAGCACAGGAACAGGCCCTTCGGCCCTCCAAGCCTGCGCCGATCCAGATCCTCTATCTAAACATGTCGCCTATTTTCTAAGGGTCTGTATCTCTTTGCTTCATGCCCATTCATGTATCTGTCTAGATACATCTTAAAAGACGCTATCGTGCCCGCGTCTACCACCTCCACTGGCAACGCGTTCCAGGCACCCACCACCCTCTGCGTAAAGAACTTTCCACGTATATCCCCACTAAACTTTTCCCCTCTCACTTTGAACTCGTGACCCCTAGTAGTTGAATCCCCCACTCTGGGAAAAAGCTTCTTGCTATCCACCCTGTCTATACCTCTCATGAGTCAAAAGATTCTTCACTCAGGCTCTAGTCCAGGAGCTGAGCAAATAATCTAGGCTAACACTGCAGCACCTGAGGGAGTTCTACACTGATGGCACTGCCTTTTGATGAGAGGTTAATTTGATGTTCTGGCTGCTTGTTTAGGTGATATAAAGATTCTGCATCACTATTTGGAGAGCAGGGAGCTCCCCTGGTGTTCAGGGCCAAATTCCTCCCTGACATCCATTACATAAAGGAACACATTAACTGTTATTCACCATAATTTGTGAATGTGGAAGCTTGCTGTGTGCAATTGACTGTCGCATTTCTGTACATAACAGCAATTTGTTGGTTGTTTAATGCCTCGAGATGCTCTAAGGATGTGATAAATATAGATACAACTTCTTTTGTTCTCTCATTAAATTCAACTCTTGCTATTTTAGCATTGTTGCTAACCTGTTCAAAATATATTTGATTAAATCAGGAATTAAAATCCTCAGAGTGTCTACACTTACTACTGCTTCAGTGGCTAAAGTACCTTAATGTTGTAAAGTAGCCCCTGACTCTGTAGCTCTAATAGATAACTACATGTTCAGAACTCCAAAAAGAAATAAAGATGCCCTTTAAAATTTTCTTTCTTAAATTCTAGGCTGCACAAAAACCCTTGGGAGATGCAATCGCGACCAGAACTAGCCGAGAACATTTTTTTTTGTGTGGGTTTACAGTTCTCTGTGATAAATGTGAATACTGTGCTCACACTTTATTCTCAGAGGGCTTATCCAAGGCTGAAGCCATTAAATACAGCAACATCAAGATAGCACTGAACTGAAGCATGGATAAGAGGAAATCCTATTTTTGCCTTGTTCATTTATTACTGACCTTACTGTTATAGTGATGCAGCAAATGTGAAATCTCACTGAATTTTGTCTTCTAAATGGACGTAGATTAATGAGATTGCTGCAACAGGAAAGGTTCTGAACCATTTTTATCCTCTCTCTGCAGGGATCCACCTTTATACTCCTTGGATCAGCTAACTTTATAACCACTTTTGCAGGATTAGTTCAGACTATTATATTCATTAACTGAGTAGCCAGATAATCTATAATAATTTCTTAGTGCTAAAAGGACTCGACTGAAAAGAACCTGACAACAAGAAATCAGCAAGGACATTTGTGTTAAATAAAAGTGTTTGACTCATGAAAATCCAACTGTGGCAGCAAAATTCCAAAATTCCAAGACTTAAGCTGCAAAATTTGGTTGTGTAATGCCCGTATTTTTGGCATGACTAGGTGCTGTTTCAGATCCAATATGGTGTCTGCAGCATGCACGCACACTGCTAGCTAGTCCAGATGCCATTTTGGAAAGAACTTTAGCACGGGCGCAGGGAGCACAAGCCGGAAGTATACAGTGTAGCCAGATGAAGATGTCAGTTAGTGTGTAATGTTGCTTTGACATCAGCCGTGCCATTTTCGACCTAAATGCTTCAGCTAGCACCCTCTCTTAACCTTGCATAGCTGAACATGTGGTTAGCAGGAGGAAGGAGGCCCCACCAGAGCTATGTAAAGGGATCATCAACCACTTTCAGGGTGGTTGCTGATTGATTTCTACTGGTTGTTTTTGAGGTTGTAGAAATGTTCAGTGGTTTGCACTGCTATTTAAAGTTGCTGATGTCTACTGGGCGTGGTATGGCACATCGTGAAGGCCTTGGTTCTGACTTCAAGGGTTTCCACTTATCCCATTTAACCTGAAGCCTGACAAGAACAATGAACAGAGGTAACACAGAGCAGGGAAGCTGCTGGAAAATGAGGAGGAGGAGGAGGAGGGAGAGAAGGGCTCCCAGCAGGAAGCCAAGTCTGCTTAAGGTCTTTGGTGAGAAATTCTCTTATCCTATGAAACCTCTGCACTGCCTGCATCAGGAGGAACTAGTATGGGTTAATTGCACATCATGATCCCCAGGCTCATTTTTGGGGACTATCCAGTCTTGCCCCCTTAATTTTAAATGCTTGTACTAAAAATATCCATTCTGTAAGGCAAGCAGTCTTCCCATAAAATACCCATGCAACAAAGTGAAAATCCACAGTAATACTTCAATATATAATTCTTTCTATGAAACATATTAAAATATGCACCAAGTTATTACTTTGTAGGTCTCATTTTGATTCTATCTATTTTATGCTGGGTTTTTCGAAAGATGAGCTTCTGCATTTTGGCATTTGCTTCAAGCCATGGTATTGTTTTTAAAAGTTTATTTCCATACGTATCAAGGTGAGAGATCGCAATGCCTAGGAATAGGATCCTGTTGGTCAGGTTCAAGTATTCTCAGGTCAGGCAAAGAACAGTTTATTTTCAGAGCTTTCTTCACTCCAGTTTCAGTACAGCACGCCTTACTGTACCAGTGTCACTATTAGTATTAATGTGGACTCCATGGGCTGATTTAATGCTCTCCCTCAGTGGGTTTGATGGCGAGGAGAGCATTTAATCTGGCAGAATGATGGCGAGTGGGGCAGCCACCTTTCTGCCTCCATCCCAATAAAGTCTGTGGCGGAAGGCCCGTGGATGGCCTTCCTGCCCCACTGCCAATTAAGGCCCTTAAGTGGGCAATTAATGCCCAATTAAGGGCCTCTTCCTGCCACTGCTGGTATTATCACAGCGGCGGGTGAGCCTGCTACCATGCAGGGAGCACAACGAGCAAACCTGTGCAGCAGGTTGCTTTCCGACTCCCAGGGCAGGGAAGTGGTCCCTCGTTCAGAAGCACTGAGTGCTCCGTGCTTGATCGAGGGACCCCAGCATTGGGAAGGGGGTGAGGGCCCACTGGCGGCCATTCCCCTGTCCTTGTTACCGACCCCCTTACACCCTCCCTCCCCCGTGAACCCCATCCTGTGAAACCCCCTTGACATCACTCACCTGCGGCCTGGGTCCATCGACAATGCTAGGCCTCCGTGGTGGAGCAGCTGAGTAAAAGAGCTGCCAGCCTCTGATTGGCTGGCAGCTCTCAGTGGGTGGGGCTTCAGTGCCCTGGGGTCCTTAATCCCGGGGAAGGCCTGTTGCTGCCCAGTTAAGTGTCTGATTGGCACGTAATGTGGCACGCCTTCTCCCAAAGAAGCGACACAGGGCTCTCGCCAGTACTTCAGCCAGCGGACAAGACCTCTGTCACCTCCATTTAATACCACCCCATGAGTGATACTGATGCTTTGAGTCCTAAATTATGGTCATTTTTTTACTGCCATGGGTTAATCTTATTTAAAGGTTGGATAGTAGACTTGCATTCCATCATTCTAACCAAGTTCCAAAGGTGTAAAATCAGTGTCCCAAGCCATTTTATCACCTCAAAACTTGGTCATCAACAATTTTTTAAAGCGAGCTTTAGGATTAGAAATTGGTCCACTTTACAAGTCAACCGGTTTGGAATTCTCAGATCAGGTAGGATTAGAGGATGGGGCGTAATGGAATTAATGTGTGCTGGTGAGATGAAGGGCAGGAGGGGTGGGGAAACATAGAGTGTTGAGGAAGGGGAATTCATTTCATTGGAAGTAATGGGCTTAAAGCATAGAACAGTCAATCATGGGGGAAAGGGAAGTAGAACCATGGGAGTGTGTTGGTGTTGTTACGGCCAGGTGAGGAGGAGGTTATAGTCACCTCTCTTGCCCTTCCTCTTATTTGACTGCAACAGGGTTTATTCCTTTTTAAACAGTGGTTGTGTTTACCACCTCAGTGAGTGTTTTACCTTTTACCTTTAATGTGATCATGAACTAACCAATCAGACAGGTTATCTTGAGTTTAAGCAAGAAAGAGGTAAGTTTATTATATTCAACAAGCTAAACCCAATCTAAAATAATGAAAAATAAACACTACACATTCACACAAGGAATACACACACAAATGGATTACAAAGTGGAAAGGAGGTTTTATCATTGGATTAAAGTCCAGAATGAATAAAAGTTAAATACACAGTTTGAGGTTGGATGATTTGGTGGTTGTCCGGCTGGAGTTGTATTCTTGAAGTCTTTGACTGGTCAAAGTGCACTCTGTGGCTGGCCTGCTTTGCTCAGAATTTTCTTGGAGGCAGAATTGTAGTTGGCTCCCTTGCCCTGGTCTCTGGCTGTAGTGGTCTGTAGGCTTGGAGGGTCCACAGTTGCAGACGGTTTTCAAACTTCATGTTTTCTGGGGAGAGAGAGAGAATGAAAGGAAGGCACACAGCCTTCTCTGCTGCTGAAGACTCAGTTACTCTCTGTGTGTAACAAAACTCCCAGTTTTGCACAGCCTGGGGAGATGGTCAGATGTTTGCCCAATCCCCTCTGTTCTTAATTAGATACAAGGTTTAGAATTGGCTCCACAGGCCCCAGAATGCCAATATTTATACTCGGAGGGGTTTGCTCTTTCAAAGTCAATGTGTCAGGATTGCCTTGGCTGCTGTGCTAATGAAGCAATCGAGGTAATTCAATTACTTAGAGCAAGCCATTGTTCTGGGTCCAGGGCTTCTCAGACTTCTGTCTGTGGTTGGGCGTTGGAGTGTGCAAACGTGTTTCAGATGCAAATTGTGGTGGCCATCTTGGCTGCCAGTTTTTTAAACATTAACTCTCAGATTTTCTCCATTAAAAGTCTAATGTATGTTTCCAACCAATGAATTAATATTTCTCATTTGGCATATAAGGTTTTCCTGACAGTGTGGATGGGGTTACTGTAAAAAAAAATTGAGCTGGGATACACTGAGAGGTGCAACTGCAGCCAGGTGTGGGGTTTGCGGGAGAAGGTGTCGTCAGGGAGTGTCCAGAAATAAGAAACGGAGCCAGCACAAGAATGAGACATCTTTCTCATCAGTGGGCTGTGGGTTAGAAAACTTGCTCATGATGAGGGGAAGGAGCCCAAAATCTTGCTCAGTGGATAGATGGGGGGTGGTGGGGGCGGTGGGGGGGGGGGTGGGGGTGAGGTGGTGTGAGGGCTGAACTCTTGTAATCAATTGATTATATAATATTATGCACACAAAATCTTGAGACCACTCACTATTTTTAATAGATAATAGATATGAACATTTGACCTGATCTCACATCTTTCTCTAGTTTCTGTCTTCACATGCCCTCTCCTGCACCATCAATCCAATTCTCACTCAACTTCTGACCACTTAAGTTTCCTTCCAGGCCCCAATGTTAGCTGACACTGTTTAAGGTTCTCTCTCCTCACGTACTGACCCTCTCCCCTTTAAACCTTCTGGCTTCACCCCATCCTCAAAAAAATCAACCCTTGAGCCCTCTGAACTTGCAAACCACTTTCAGATCTCTAACGTCCCTTTCATCTTCAAAGTCCTTGTACGTGGTATTGCCTCCCAAATTTATGCCCATTATTCCCGGAATGCCATGTTTGAATCCCTCCAATCAGGTTTCCACCCCTGCCACAGTACTAAAAAGGCTATTATCAAGTCATAAATGACACCCTATGTGACTCTGATCGTGGTAATCCTAAAGTATCAATATGACACCCGACACTCTAGAATAATCTTTATGAATGCAATTCTAGTTTAGAGATGATAATTCGGGCCAAAATTAACAGTCACTTGGACAAATGTGGGTTAATTATGAAAGTCAGCATGGAAATGTTAAAGGCAAATCCTGTTTAACTAACTGGATTGAGTTTTTTGATGAGTTAACAAAGAGGGTTGATGAGGGTAATGCAGTTGGACTTTCAAAAAGTGTTTGAGAAAATATTATATAATAGGCTTGTCAGCAAACTTGAAGCCCGTGGAATAAAAAGGACAGTGGCAACATAAATATAAATTTGGCTGAGTGACAGGAAACAGACAGTAGTGGAGAACGTTTTTTTTTTCCAAACTTGAGGAAGGTAAACAGTACAGTTCCCCACAGGTCTGTACTAGGACCACTGCTTTTCTTGATATATTAATAACCTAGAATTGGATGTACAGGGCACAAGTTCAAAATTTGTAGATTTGTAGAACTTGAAAGTATTGTGAAATGTGAGATTAATGATATACTTCAAGAGGACCTAGACAGGTTGATGGAATGGGTGGACATGTGGCAGATGCAATTTAACGCAAGGAAGTTATGATGAACCTTTATAAAACATTGCTTTGGCTTGGAGTATTGTGTCCAATTCTGGACACCACACTTCAGGAAGGACGTGAAGGCTTGAGAGAGATTTACGAAAATGGTTCTCGTGGTAAGGGACTCCAGTTATGTGGATAGAGTGGAGAACTAGAGTTGTTCTCCTGAGGGAAGAGAAGGTTGAGAGGAGATTTGACAAAGGTATTCAAAATCATGAGCAGTCTAGACAGATGGAGAGACACTGTTCCAATGGTAGAAGGATCACAGATTTAAAGTGATTGACAAAAGAACCTGAGGTGACAAGAAGAAAAACTTTCTCACGCAGCAAGTGATTATGATTTGGAATACACTGCCTGAAAGGGTTGTGGAGGCAGATTAAATCATTGCAGGGCTATAGGGAAAGGGTCAGCAGTGGGACTAGCTAGATTGCTCTTTCAGAGTGTCAGCATGGATGGCCTCCTTCTGTGCTGTAACCATTCTAGATTCTATGATTCTTGCACATCTCCGATTTTAATTACTCCTCCGTTGGCAGCTGCACCTTCAGTTGCCTAGGCCCTAAGCTCTGGAATTTCCTCCCTGTAATTTCAGCTTCTCTACCTCTCTTTCCTCCTTTAAGACTCTGCTTAAAGCCTAGCTCTTTCATCAAGCTTTTGGTCATCTACCCTAATCGGTTCTTATGTGTCTCAGTATCAAATTTTATTTGATAACTCATTGCTGCTCAGTTATCAGACTGTTTATCTGACGCCCAGTACTGGATGAGCAGAAATTTCCTCCAATTAAATAATGAGAATTCTGAAGTCATTGTTTTCGGGCCCAGGGCCAAACTCCGTTCCCCAGCTACTGACTCCATCCATCTCCCTGGCAACAGTATGAGATTAAACCAGTCTGTTCGCAACTTTCGTGTCGTATTTGACCCCAAGATGAGCTTCCGACTTCATATTTGCACCATCACTAAGAAGGCCTATTTCTACCTCTGTAACATCTGGAATACCCTTCCTACACCTCTGCCCTCTCTACCTCGATTTCCTCCTTTAAGACACTCCTTAACACCTACCTCATTGACCAAATATCTCCTTTTTTAGCTCGGTGTCATACTTTGTTTGATAACACTCCTGTGAAACACTTTGGGATGTTTTACTCCAGTAAAGGCGCTATATAAATTGTTGTTATTGTTTGATGACCTTCGCTCAAACTCCAAATACTTATCGTCTCTTGGTGATATTGTAATTATGGTTTGTTTCCATAATATCTGTGAAATAGATTAATGTGCAGGTACTATATCAGAGTTGAGAGCATTAGGGAAGAGTGCTGTTTCCAATCTCCACTCTCCTCCCTGGTTGCTCGAGTGACATATATTACATTGGGCTCTTAGGTTCATCATGAAGAAGTTCCCCTGATAATTAATGGGAACTTGTCCCTTCGGCTTCCCTGATTCTGATCCTCGAGTAGCTTCTGTGATGAGCAGGATTCACTTGGTACCAGTCAGGGTATTCAAGAAGAAGCTGATCCATGCTGGCTCCTCTGCCTTATTTTATTCACTATGAAGTCTACTAATATTCTGAAAAGGCATTCCAACAGATAAAGGTACAGCCAGAATCCTCAACATAGGAAGACCAGTACACCGATTGGTAATTTATTTTGCTGAAAAAGGCACAACAAAAGAGACTCAGAATGCTGGAGTTAAAGTTATCCTTGTATATTAGAGTGAAGCAGTGTCACAGATAACTGCACTAATACAGTGGATTCAAGACAGCAATAGACATTGTTTCTCAAAGGATGTTAAGAAAATAAACTGTGACAAAACCAAGGCACAGAGGCAATTGTAAAGATTGTACTGTCATCTATTTAAGTTGTTCGCAAACATCTGTGGCAAGGTAAGCCATTTTCAATAAAAGCAAAATACTGCGGATGCTGGAAATCTGAAACAAAAACAAGAAATGCTGGATTCACTCAGCAGGTCTGGCAGCATCTGTGGAAAGAGAAGCAGAGTTAACGTTTCGGGTCAGTGACCCTTCTTCGGAACTGTGTTCCGAAGAAGGGTCACTGACCCGAAACGTTAACTCTGCTTCTCTTTCCACAGATGCTGCCAGACCTGCTGAGTGAATCCAGCATTTCTTGTTTTTGTTTAAGCCATTTTCAATATTGATTGTTGGTTTCAACAAGGAAACAGAGAATCTATCCATGTGTGCTGAGGTACTTCAGCAAAAGACTTAGACCTTTTCAATTATAGCTTTTATTTCTATGAATACCCTGCAGAAAAAGCAAGTAGAAGTAAAAAGAAAAGTGGAAATAAGTAGCCTTCATTCATGAATGCTGTTACACATGATACAGGAGATGCTGCAGATCATTTAGGAATGCTTCACTCTGTGTTTAATTGTCCGCAGAGCAAGAGCCCAGTATTATGCATCACAGCTATATTGTTGTAAAGCACTGGTGTAAGCAGTTATCTTATATGGCAACATTAGTTGTTCAAGTTTCCATTCAATTTTTATCAGCAAAGAAATCTTACTATGACCAATGCATTCTTACATAAACAACAAGAACTTGCATTTATATTGCGCCTTTAGCACAATACGTGTCCCAAGGTTCTTATCAAACAAAATTTGACACTGAGTCACATAGACATTTTATGGCAGATGACTCAAAGTTTGGTCAAAGAGGTAGGTTTTAAGGGATGTCCTAAAGGAGTAAAGAGACGTAGAGAAGCAGAGAGTTTATGGAGGGAAATACAGGGCTTAGGGCCTTGGCAGCTGAAGGCACATCCACCAATAGTGGAGTGATTATAATGGGCTGTGCAAGAGGCCAGGAATTGGAGGAATGTAGTTATCTCAGAGGATTGTAGGACTGGAGGAGTATACAAGATAGGAAGCGGTGGTCATCGAGGGATTTGAAAAAGATGAGAATTTAAAAATCAAGGCATTGCTGAACTGGGAGTCAACGTATGCCAGAAAACACAGGGGTGATGGGTGAACGGGCCTTTGTACAAGCTAGGACATTGGTAGCAGAGTTATGGATGAGGTTATGTTTATGGAGGGTAGAACATGGGAGGCCGACCAGGAGTGAGTTTGTATAGTCAAGTCTAGAGGTAACAAAGGCATGGATAAGGGTTTCAGCACACATGGGCTGAGGTAGGGATGGAGCCAGGTGATGTTACAGAGGTGAAAAAAAAGTGGTCTTAGTGAGGGTGCTGATTTGTGGTCAGAAGCTCATCTCGGGATTAAATATGGCACCAAGGCTGGGACTTTGCGACATCAAGACCATATGATGGTACCAAGCCCACACGAGCAGTGAGTAGGATTGTGACAGCAATTAAGAGGCCACTGCTGGGTCCACTGTCCAATAAAGGCCCATCAGAGAGCCATCAGTTGTGCAGACTTGGAAGTGCCACCGAGAGAGAGGTTACTGCTGCTAAGGCTGCAAGGAGAAGCTGTGTGCGCCTCCAGTTTGAGGCACCCTCAAAGGGAGCTAAGAAATTTATTGCTGTGCTGGGGCCAGGCAGGCAGACCCTGGCAATCAAAGGGGTAACTCCTCCAGCGGTGTCGTCGGGGCTGCCGGGAACCCCATCCTTGGACTATGGAGCCTTCAGAAACCAGATGCAAAATGCCATTGGCCTGGAAAAGCGGTGATCAATTGTCCCTTTAATTATTTAAATTGGCTGTTTGCTCTTGGTCAGTGGGTGGCCTAGCTGCTGCCATTCCTGCCCCTGGGAAAATAGCCCAGCTGTGGGATTGCGTCGGGGAACCCTCCCAACGCAGTTCCCCAGTATTTAACTGTCCCCTCCACGACCACCCCTCTCCCCCCCACCCCGCCACCTAGCCTGCCATTCGGCAGCCGGTAAAATCCTGGCCAAAAGTTGCAAACAGTCTAGTTCAACTTCAGACAGTTGCCAGAGAGAGGAATGGAGGCATTAGCTGGAGTTTGTGGCGGGGACCAAACCATTCCGAGACGGAAGTGTATTTGGAGGCGGGTATGCTGGCAATTTCGTACTGCCGGCCAACCTGCCTCTCTGCTCCCAACTTTGGGCTATTTTCAGGGAGGTTGCTTCTGAGGCATGATGGTTACCTGCCAGCCAGCGGTGGGTAGCCAATTAGGCCGATTAAAGTGCCAGTTGAGGGCTGTCTTCACACGCTGTCTGGATTTTCCAGACAGCAGATGGGCCCCACCCGAATGTAGCTGGAGCCCGTGGATGGAATGGTGGAGGCCTCCTGGTGGCAGGATGGCATTGGGGGTGGTGGGGGGCAGTGGGGTGGGAGGCCTGAGGTGTCTCCTGCAAAGCATCCCAGCATGAATCCACTGGGCTACAAGTACCACAGCCACAAGCCATCCTCTGGAAGGGCTCCCCCTCCGCAATCTTGAGGCAACCTCACAGTCCCCCATCTACAGCGGTAGCGCTCTCCTCTCCTGGTGGATCTGCCAGTCGCGTGGTGTTCTCAATGGCACTCTCAGCTGCAGAGCCCACCCACCGTCCTTAATTGGATGAGGATGGGGGTTCCCAGAGGCCATCTCCTTGAATATCTCCTCCAAGGTCCCGCCACATCCACTTTCAAGTTCCCATCCCGGAATTTAGCCTATGTCAGGAGCACGACCCTGGAACTAAATTTAGCCTAATGGCTATTTAGTTGAAGGAGATTTCTTCTCATCCAGTACTAGATGTAAGGCAAACAGTGTGACAGTTTAGAGACAGTGAAACAATCGAGAGGGATGGTGGTGAGATAGAGCTGGGTGTTGTCAGTGTACATGTGGAAACTGACGTATTTTTCCGGATGATGATACCAAGGGACAGCATGTAGTTGAGAAATAGGAGGGCCGAATGATAGATCCTTGGGGAACCCCAGAGGTAATAATAACAACAACTTATATTTAACTGGCAATTTAACATAATACAATGCCAAGGTACTTCACAGGAGCATTATAAAACAAAGTATGACATCAAGCCACAAAAGTAGATATTAAGTCAGATGGCCAAAAGCTTCATCAAAGGGGTAGGTTTTAAACAGTCTTAAAGAAGGAAAGCAAGGTGGAGAGGCGGCAAGGTGCAGGGAGGGTATTCCAGAGCTGAGGGCCTAGGCAACAGAAGAATGGCCACCAATAATGGAGCAAGTAAAATCCAGGTTGCACAAGAAGCCAATATTAGAGGAGTGCAGATATCTTGGAGGGTTGTGGGGCTGGAGGAGATTACAGAGATAGGGAGGGCCATGACCATGGAGAGATTTGAAAACAAGGATCAGGATTTTCAAATCAAAGCAATTGCTTGACTGGGAGCCAACGAAGTTCAGTGAGCACAGGGGTGACAGGGGAATGGAATTTGGTGCGAGTTAAGAAATGGATAGCAGAGTTTTGGATGACCTCAAGTTTACAGAGAGTAGAATGTGGGAGGCCAGCCAGGAGTGCGTTGGAAAAGTCAAGTCTGGAGGTAACAATGGCATAAATAAGGGTTTCAGCAGCAGAGGAGCTGAGACAGGGGCGAAGTCGGGCAATGTTACAGAGGTGCAGATAGGTGGTCTTTGTGATGGCATGAATATGAGGTCGGAAGTTCATCTCAGGATCAATGATGCGGGAAGGGGAAGAGAAGCCATTGCAGGTGATTCCCTGGCTATGATTGGATAGAGAAGAATGGAACCAGGTGTGAGCAGTCCCACCCTGCTGGATGACGAAGAGGTGTTGGAGGAGAAAGGTGTGGTCAACTGTGTCAAAGGCTGCAGACAAGTCGAGAAAGATGAGGAAGGAAAGTTTACCTTTGTCACAGTCACAATGGGATATCATTTTGATCTTGATAAGAGCTGTGTCTGTACTGTGATAGAGGTGGAAACCTGATCGGAAGGGATTCAAACATCAAGTTCCGGCAATAATGGGCATGAATTTGGGAGGCGACAATATGTTCAAGGACTTTGGAGAGGAAAGGGTGGTTGAAGATGGTATGGTAGTTTGCAAGAACTAAGGGGTCAAGGATTGTTTTTTTGAGGAGGAGAGTGATGACAGCAGATTTGAAGGAGTGAGGTACCATACCTAAGGAGAAAGAACGCTAACCATATCAGCTAACATGAGAGCCAGGAAGGGAATTTGGGTGGTCAGCAGTTTAATGGAAATAGGATCGAGGGAGCAGGAGGTGGGTCTCATGGACACGAACTCAGAGAGGGCATGAGGGAAGATAAGAGAGAAACTAGACAAAGATGCAAGTTGAGGTCTACAGCAGGAGAGATCCTTAGAGGAAATTTCACAGTGGACTAGGGGATAGGAGGGAAGTGGTCAAAGCAGCTGATTGGATGGTTGCAATCTTTGTGACAAAGAAGTCCATGAGCTCCTCACACTTGTTGTTGGAGGTGAGGGTGGAGGGGACAGGGGAGAGGGTTTTAAGAGGACAGATGCAGTAGAGAAAAGAAGCCGTGGGTTATCTTCGCATTTCAGGATGATCCTGGAAGCAGTTTTGGCAGATGACAGCAAGACCTGGTCGTGTTTTATGTGGTCCAGCCAGATCTGGTGGTGGATGGCTAAACCAGTTGTCAATTATATCAATTCAAAACTGCATCCTTTGGACTTGAGGGAGCAGAGATAAGGGCCGTACCAGGGTAATGACCTGGGTGAGTAATGATTTTAGTGGGGACTGTGACATCAAATGTGCAGGTGAAGGTGCGGTTGAGCAAATCAGTAGCTACAGAAATGTCATGGTGAATGAAGGGCCAAAAGCTAGACAGTTGGGGATTTGGAAGTGCAGTTGTAAGTGAATTGGGGGATAGTTTTTTTCCAGCGGTAGACACAGAAGGAAGTAATATTGGGAGGTTGAAGGGAGATTTGGGTGGAGAAAAATGATCCCTCTAAGTTCTGTTTGCTGTACACGGCTGGCTTGTTGTACTGTGTAGTCCCTTTAAGATTGGCAGGCGGCTGTGCATGTACACATTTTAAAGGGAATGTTGCCTGTACACAGCCTGTTTGGCTGCTGCGCACTATGTTCCCAATTGCTGCACGGCCGTGCGTCCGCTCTGCTTCGAGGGAACATTGGTGGAGAGTGATGCAAGGAAGTGATCAGAGATGGCCTTATCTGTGACTGACACGATGGAACTAGCGAGGCTACTTGTGATAACAAGGTCATGGGGGTGGTCATGAATATGGGTTGGGGAGTTTACTTGGAGGGAAAGATTAAGGGAGGATGTGAGGGCAGCGAATTCAGGGGAGAGAGAGCATGATAAGTTGAGATGGAGGTCAATCACTGATGAAATCAACGAGGATGAGAAGTCACTTCATGCAGAGGCTGAGGAATGAAAGCAGCGAATATATCTTGGTGAGAAAATATTTATGTTATTTGGGTGGGTTGTGGAAAACAATGAAAGGTGAGGGCGTGGTACAAGATGAGATGCTCAAAGGAGAAAAAAGTGCCAGAGGAGTAGAGGGAACAGATCATAGTGTTATTTGGTGATAAGAACCACACCACCACCACAATAGTCAGGATGTGGCAAGCAGTGGAAGGTATAACCAGGTAGGAAGGCTTCATTTAGGGGGAAGGTGTCATCACCTTCAGCCAGATTTTGCTCAAAGCCATGATGTCGATGCAATCATCCATAATAAGCTCATGGATTGCAAGGGCTTTGTTCACAAGTGAACAGACATTCTGAAAGGAGATGTGGAGAGGGGTGGTGAGAGCTCATCCACTAGCAGATTCCACACTGTCAGCACTGGGAGGGTGAGCTGGATGAGGAGGAAGGTAAGTAAGAGAGTAGGATCAGGCAGTTGGGGTAAGGAGACAGTGATGAGTGCCTTGATAGGCTCTTCAGAGCATGCCATGAGAGAAATAAAGAGAAGCTTTTGGCATATCTAAGAGAGAGTCCAGCCTGGGATGGCAACAGGTGATTAGGAAGGTTGAGGAGCTCTGAAGAGTTGGGTAGGGAGAGGAGAACTGAAAGGAGGCATGATGGCAAGAGAGAGGAGTCTAGGAGGGATAAAGAGAAAAGAAGTGAAAAAGCGGTAGAAAAATCGAAATAGAAGTGATGGACTCAGGTCTGGAGTAGCAGACAAAATCCACATGTGAATGGACAAAGGTATAACTCAAGTTACTTAGGCCTGGTTACGTAACAATTAGCGGACACATATATCCTGATACTGAATGGGAAATAGAGAGGAGATAATAGAAGCGAGTCCAGAATAAAAGTCAGAATTCCCTTCTGGGATAAAGTTGACGTGGGTAAGATGGAGTCAGCATGGAGCATCACCCAACTGTTGTTCAAGTTGGGAGACAAGTGTGGTGGGCGAGTGAAGTCCAGAAGCTATTTAAAGGGTGGAGCATTGAAGGATTCACCATTGGAAGTATTTCCTGGGACTGAAGATCCAAGAGGTGTATAAAATCTGTTGCTGGGCAGAAAAAACAGTGGTGAAGTTGGAGGTTACCATAACATCCAGAAGTGGTGGAAAAATGTACTTCGGCCCAGGAGAGTGAACCAGACTGTAGCTGAAGCTAAAAAAATAGTAGGACCAGTAGGCCAGTCACAAACCCAGCAAGAAACTGCAGCGGTGGGCGAAAGGCTGGAAGCTCATCAAAGGTACTTTATAATTTAAGCAGCAGAGCACAGATCAGAGACACAGCAGCTGAGTCTTATAGCGTAGTCCAGTGCAGAAATGTAGTCTTGATATCCAGAGAAATCTAAGAATTTGGAAGCCAAATTTGAAAAAAAGATTCATTACTCACTGCAGAAGAAAGCAAAGAGCAAACATAGCCAGGGGATGGACAGTAGTGGTATAAACCCCCAAGGACTGCAGAGGTTCAAAAAGGCAGCTCACTTTCACCTTCTCAAGGGCAATTAGGGATGGGCAATAAATGCCGGCCTAGCCAGTGTCGCCCACATCCCCCGAACAAATAAAAAAAAGCAGTTAACTTGTAGTTAGGGCTAATATGCACCCATATTAAAGACAAGTAAACTTAAACAGTGGAAGAAAGGAGATTGCTAGAGATAGGGCAAAAGATGGCAGCAGATGGCCCTAAAGGCAGCAGCATATAGCAAGGCATTCTCTAAGGAGCTGACTGCCAAGGAGACATCATAGAGAATAAAGCATGCGAAACCATTGGCCCATATCTCTCCAAGATGGGTCTCAGTGTCCCAGCTGGTGACAAGTTGCCCTGTTGTCAGAACATACTTTTTACACCAAGGAGAAATTCCCAACTTCTAGTTTGAAATTCATGAAAGAGTAAACAGCAGGAATTGAATTCAGAGAGTAAACCTTTGTTCGTTTAGTCCTCCATATAATTCATGGATAGCTGGACATACTTCTCAACTTCACTCTTTAGTCTCTCTATATCTTACTTTTCTCTATTAATACTAGAATAGAAAAAAATTGCTCTGAATTTTTCTCCCTCATTCCTCCTGAGCTTCAAATTTGCCATCTGTATATGATTCCTCCTCTCTCTGTGTTATAATGAAGGATAATCTATTTTCCCATTCTAACTTGCTCTTTCCCAGGACTTCAAAACTGTAGAATTCTTTTCCTCTCTCAATTGTCACACTGCAGATGAAAATAATAATTTCCTCACTTCTGGATCAGGTTGTAGTTCCCTTATTACACTGCAGAGGGAGTATTGAGACTTTAATTATGTCGACTGATCGTTCCTGTGGGAAGGTACCTCTTGAATATTAAATCATTGGCGATCAGATAAATCATTGTTGATGATTGGCAAGGTGCTTGCTGGTGAATGCACTCAAGTACTGCTTAGCCATTCATCGTGTACTGTTGTCAAATCACTGGGGGAAATCTCAAGAATTATAGAGGCAGGTAGTTATGTCTCTCTGAGCATTTAAACAGCTTTGCATGTGACATATGAGAGGCCTAACATAGGCTCTGTTGCCTCCTCTCATGTATATATTATCCGTAGCTCATCCAAATCATTTTCATCATGCAATTAAGTCGGAGGATATTACATCAGCATCCGATAATGAAGACACAGTAACCAGGATGCAATCAGCTCTCCTGAAGATTTAAAAATAATGCGATAATTCAATTTATGTTTGTGACCTATTGAGGGATCAGTATGAGTGCCCCTCTTTGAATACAAAGCCCATCAGGTTCAGAATCAACTGTGGTTTTAACTTAACCTTTTACTGGCTGAGAAAAATTGTTTCTGAATTTTGAAATGGCCATTATTATAACTTTGATTGCTGTGCCATGCTGCAGATCTGTGTGTGCATGTGCATATGGTAGCAGAAAGTGAGTGAAATAAATAAAAGGATTAGACTGTCACTTATTTCAGTCGCAGCTGTGACAGCACTCATACACGCAGAAGTATAACCAATGAGAACTTTGTGAAAGGATCAACAACAAAAAAAACCTGTCAACTGGTCTGGAAAGGGAAGTTTGGAGGAAGGTAGTATGATCCCTTCATAAGCACAGGGCCATCAATGACCATCAAGAAAAAGCTGGCATCCCCAAAATCTGACCCCTGGCTCACACTGATACCCTGTTGCTGTGATATTTCGTATTTCTGTCTACTTTGCTGAGGTAATAACTCAACATTTGTCCTGGCTTCAGAGAAATAGCCAAGAGTATTTGGGTGAGAAATTCAGTGGCTTAGCATCGCTTCTCGTAGCGCTATGATCGACTATCTTGCTTAGCCGGAGGCATTTGCACGACCTGAGCAGCATTCTTCATTGATATGGGTGCTCGCAGGTGCATCTCCTGCGTGTGCCTGAACACGCTGAATTGGAGTTAAGCTGATGTCACACAGCCTAACCAGTTGTTGTGACGCCAGGATTCCAAATCTGGACAATGCAGTCCTGGCAATGCCTTCTTTGTCCATTAATGAAAATAAGAGTGTGAAGGAGCAAGATGGGCCCTGCAGTAGCTTTGTTTAGAGAGACAGACACTCTTGCAGGTAAGGAAAATTTATGGAACTTTTTCTATTGGAAAGTGTCTGAAAGTACTCTGGAGTGTTCTTGGAGGTGTTTTGGTGCATTTGCCAGACAGTGTTGCCACATCATCATAGGGATGGCAGAGAAGTAGGTGACCTGTCCACACAAAAGCTGTAATAGGTATGGGAGGAAGCAGTGACAGTGCCTCTGCGTCTACGCCGCAACAGGAGGATTGAACAGAAGCTGCGGAGAGGGTAAGTTCTGCGCCATGCCCCACTGCCAAGTTGGAGCTAGACGCCTCCAAGCTCCTCAACAGTGACTTTAGGTTGTCTAGCAGGCTTGCCAATGCACCCAGCATCTTGATGAGCATAACCACCAGCCTTCTCTTGCATGCCGTCTCATGAAGGTCCTTATCTGAGACCTCTGCAGCAGTACTTGCCTGCTACTTCGCCCTTGGCTGAGCTGGAAATAGAATCTTCCTTTAGAGCTCATGCCCGGTGACTCAACATGCTCTGATCCCAACTCTATGATAGCCTCCAAGTTAGGTTCAGTGCCAGTGTCTGAGGTGGTGGCTGCGTCTGATCAAGTTACAGGGTCTCTTCATCTTCTGCTTTCTCCTTCTTTCTAGGGCTTCTGTGGCTGGGCAGATGGCAGTTCATGGGTGTCTGAAAGCAGGAACTCAGGAGAAGGTTGGTGTTAGGAAAGTGGGGTGGAGTGGAAAGCAAGAGGACCATGGTCACACCATTATCAGCTTGCGCATCATGCCAGATACAGGATGAGATTGTGCTGCAAGTTGAGAAGGAGCATAACACATGGAATTTCTGTCATCCTCAATTTTCTCATCGACATTGAATGCCACAGGTCCCGACTCAGCTGGTCTCATAATGCTGAGAGACATCTTCACTGTGGGGCACATCAGTCCTTCACTGGCTCTGCTCTGCTTCCTTCTATTGTATGCCACCTTGTCGTGCAAGAGAGACAACAGAATGTCAGTGCTTTTGTAGCACTGTGTTTGAGTGATGTGCCTGCCACGGCTGAATAGCTGAAGGTACATCGAGGCAGTAAGAGTGGGTGTGAGGCTGGCAGCATTGGTAGGCATGAGAGGTTACTTAGAGTATCTGGATGTCAGGCTTAATTCTGAGTGCCAGGGCAGTGCTGCTGGCTGATTGATGGGGTGTGAGTGGCTGGTGCTGTGGTGGGTAGGAGATGGCATGAGAAGATACATTCACTCACCTTGATCACCCGCTTGAGGTAATTACATCTCTTGTGGCACTGCTGCCACGTCCTTGAGGCAAGACTCTGGGAGTTGATCTTCCTGGCCACCTGCTCCCACTACCCTATGAGGTTGATCCTTGAGCGTCTTCGGCCCCCTGATGGACCGTGGCATCTCTCTTCCTGTCCACCTACACCAGCAATGTATATGTCACTTTGGATCCCTCTGTGTGCCCTACTATTCAGTTTGCAAGAATTTCCATTGCAGCAATATTTCTGTGCAGCTTCCTTTTAAGGGGCAGCCTGCCTTTAAGAGCAAAATAGGCTGTCTGCGCCACGTGGTCGGCAGCAGCGCTGCCGTGCCTCCTGATGGGCTGAATCTTTTGGGTCCCCCAGAGCGGGTTTAAAGGTGGGGATGCCCATAGAATTGTGAGGGGAGGCGGGGACGGAGGGCTCGTTGCCTCCCTGTCACAACACAATTTTGTCAGGGCAGGAAAGGTTGAAGACGGCCTTCTCGTCCAGAGGCCACTTGAGGCCCGTAAGTGGCCTATGATTGACTACTTCAGGGCCTTTTCCCGCTGCTGCTGGGATTCAACCAGTGGTGGGGGTCCTCCGCCACGCAGGGACAGTGACCTCCTTACGGGCTTGAGGGAAGTGAGGGGCCTGCTTCATGGGAACGCCCCCGTCAGGAAAAACTCTACCTCCATGAACCCCTTCCCCTGCACTAAAAGCCACTCCATCCCCCCACCCCCCTCCCGCATTGCAAGACCAGCCAGTCTGACCCCGGCGACCTTGCTTCACTCACCTTGGGTCTGGACTATAGCGCTGGGCCTGGGTCCAAGGCCTCTTACAGTATCAGCAGTGGCCACCACTCCCGGTGGCGCTGCAGATACTATTGAGCTGCCAGCCCTCTGATTGGCCAGCAGTTCTTGGAGGCGGGACCGCCGTGTTTTGTGTGATGGGGATCCCGGCGCCGGGTACTTAAGTACCTGAGCACCGGTATATCGCAGCGGGTGGGGGAGGGGTGGGGGCTCTGCTAGGCTGAGGCAGGGCTTCCCTCGCCTTTTTGGCCCAGTGCTGGGAACCTTGCTGGCGTGACAAAATCCAGTCCAATGTGTAGAGAGCTCACTGGCAGCATTGCGAGGAGGACAGCAATACCCAAAGTGTAGGAACTTGCACAGAAATCATTCAGATGAGATGGATCGACAAATTTTGTATTTTACTCACCTCAATCTAAACAGGTGTGGCTGCTCTGTGAATGGCAGCTCTCCGCACCTAAAAATTGGGGTGAATAAATTTTGCATCCCAAGAGTCTTATCATCCCTCTCTAGATAATTAACTTAATATTGCTAACAGTCTCCACAAGATTTAAATTTTTGACGCATCTCACCTAACATGACCAGTATCTTTTCAGACGAGCTGGAAAAGAGGAATTGCTGGATCTGATGCTGGAGAATGAGATGGCCCAAGAGGACAAAGCGTTTGTGGGGAAACATCTGGGTAAGAGTAAGCATTGTAACATAAGGTTTAGATAATCAATAGAGAATAGCATGGAACAATCTGAAGCAGAACTTCTAACTTGGAAGAGGGCTAACTTCAATAGGATGGCAGGGGATCTAGCCAGGTTAAAATGGAACCAAAGACTGACAGGAAAAACTGTAATGGAATAATATCTCTTTAAGGAAGAGATATTTCAGGTACAGGCTAGGTACATGATAGGGGAAGCAAAGCCAGGGCTCCTTGGATGATGAGGGAGATGGAGAATATGATGCTATAATAAAGAGGGTGTACGATACATGTCAGGTGAATTCTTCAAGCGAGAACCAGGCCGAATGCAATAAATTGAAGGTGGAGGTAAAGAGGAAAATAAAACTGGCAAAGAGAGAATCTGAGAATAGTATGGTAATTAACATAACAAGAACCCAAAAATCTTCTACAGGCATGTAAAGAGTAAATGGGTAGTGAGAGGCAGAGTGGGGCCTATTAGAGACAAAGAGGATGATATATGCCTAGCGGTACAGGGCAAGGCTAGAATACTTAATTAGTACTTTATATCAATGTTTACTAAGCAAAAGGATGCTGACAAAGTATCAGTATAAGTGGAGATGGTAGAGGTAATGGATGGGGTGAAAATTGATAGGAAGGACGTACTGGAAAGGCTGGCAATGCATGGGGTGTTTAAGTCGCCAGGTCTAGATTGCTTACAACCCAGGTTGCTAAAGGAAGTGGGGTGGAGATAATGGAAGAGCTTGCCATAATCTTCAAATCTTCCTTAGATATGAGGGATGTACCAGAGAATTGGAAAGTGACAAATGTGACACCCTTGTTCAAGAAAGTGTGTAAGGACATTCATAGTAACTACAAGCCGGTCAATTTACCATCAGTGGTGGGTAAGGAAACAATAATCAAGAATCAGCAGGCACTTGGAGAGGTTTCATTTAACTAAGGATAGCCAGACAGATTTGTAAGAGGCAGCGCGTGCTTGACTAATCTATTTGAATTTTTTAATGAACTAACAGAGAGGTTGTTGAGGAGAATGCAGTGGATGTTGTATATATGGATTTTAAGAAAGCATTTGACAAAATACCACATAAAAAGGCTGGTTAACAAAATTGAGGCTCATGGAATAGAAGGGTTAGTGACAGCTTGGATAAAAAATTAGCTTAAGGACAGGAAGCAGCAAGTTGTGATAAAAGGTTGTTTTGCAGACAGGAGGATGGTAGACTGTGGTGTTCCCCAAGGGTCAGTGCTAGGACCCACTGCTTCCTTTGCTATATATAAATGACTTGGATATTGGAATGCAGAGTAAAATTTCAAAATTTTTCGATGATACGAAACTTGGAGGTATGGCATTGAGAATGATTGAAATCAACTACAACAGGACATAGACATGTCAGCAGAATGGACAGACAAGTGGCAGTTGGAATTTAATACAGACAAGTGTGAGGTGATGTATTTTGGCAGAAGGAATGGGGGAGAGGCAATATAGACGCAATATAGGCACAGTTCTAAAGAGTGTCCAGGAACAGGGGGACCTTGAGGTTCATGTGTATAGATCTTTGAAGGTGGCAGGACATATTGAGAGAGTAGTTAGCAAAGCATATCAGATCTTGGGCTTCATAAATAGAGGTATTGAATGCAAAAGCAGGGAAATTATGCTGAATCTTTATAAAGCTCTGGTTAGGCCACAACTAGAGTATTGAGTCCAGTTCTGTTCACAACACATTAGGCAGGATGTGAGGGCCCTTGAGAGAATACAAAGGAGATTTACCAGAATGGTTCCAGAGATGAGGGATTTTAGCTACAAGATTAGGTTGGAGAATCTGAGGTTGTTCTCCTTGGAGCAAAGGAGATTGAGGAGACATTTGATAGAGGTACAAGATTATGACAGGTTTAGATAAGGTAGACAAAGAAAAGTGGTTCCCATTAGTTGATGGTACAAGGACTAGGGGACACAAATTTAAGGTTTTGGGCAGGAGATGCAGGAGGGATGTGAGGAAGAACTTTATTACACAGCAAGTAGTAATGACCTGGAACTCTTTGTCTACGAGAGTGGTGGAAGCAGAGATGATC